>NW_026571153.1:11388912-11988912 GCF_026225935.1 Boleophthalmus pectinirostris | reverse complement strand
TCCCACCAGCCGCTCAGCTCTGCATTACAATGGCAAACTCTGGGCTCATGTTTAGAGCGCTCAGCAGAACAACTGAGGAACTGGCCTTATTATTGTTCATTTATCCAGATAACATTTTTTAATGTATCTTTTTATTTCTCAATGTTTAACAGAGTCCAATATGCAAAATGCACTTTTTTTGGTTTGAACTATCTGTCCCTCTATATAACGATCTATGTATGGCTGTGCTTTCATGTTGACAAAAAAGATTTTCAAAATAAAAACCTGGGACATTCCTGGTTTAGGTTAGTTGATAAAAATAAAATTCTGAATTGTTATGCACTAATGCGAGTCAGTACAGTCACATGTTCTTTGTGTTTTGGTCATTTTTAAGCATTTTTTCTGTATTTTACCTAAACAAACGACAATGTATGCCTCTCTTTACTGCTGGCAGGTACCAAAATGGTCAAAAATAGGGACAACTAGAACATTTCTTGTAAAAAAAACTGGGACAAATCACTGGTTTTGGATAAATCTGCCGGGACAAGAGACACTGGGCTCAAAACTGGGACTGTCCCGGGGAAATAGGGACATCTGGTCACCCTAGTTACATCAAGAAATCTGATTCAAACCTGTGCAGTTTTTACCAAGACAAAATATGCAAAAAAGGGCAAACTAATGTGACAAAGACAACAATTAGAAAATGTTAAAGATTAAACTAATTATTTTAAAAGTAATTTTACTTTATCGTCCAAACAGAACAGTAAAACATTGATTAAAGATAATATTACGCAAAACTGACTCATGTGAGCTTTAAGACATGTTTTAATGTTGTTACCTCATCAAAAACATACCTGAAGTTGTGTTTTGTTTCATTCACACATGTTTGAGTAAGCCTTTATTTTTAGTTTGTCTACATCTCCAAAGCTCAAAAAGGAAACGACATTATAGATAAAAAACTGAGTAATAGGGGCTGAGATATACATTGCTTGCAAGGTGATCTGCTCTTTCTGCCGCCTTTTCATAGTGGACAATTTACTCGATCTCCAAAACATCAATTTCAATATTATACTTTTCCTATACAGCTCCCATCTCTTTATAGCAGTAATAGTGAGGGCTTTTTACTCCAGTGCAGCTTTTGAGCACCTCCATCTGTTCTGAATCTTGGGAGAATGAAATTTCACCTTGCATAGTGGATGTCATTTTACACAATTTTTCGGCAAAAATGTTCAAATTTTGTCTGACGAAAGACCATGGCATCCCCCAATTTCAAGTGTTTGAAAAAGCTCACACATTTCTGTCTCTTTTCATAGACCCTTCAAACATCAAATGGTGACTTTCAAAGACAATTCAGAGGCAGCAGAGACTTGTTGGAATTGCAGTAATGGCAACACCAGGGAAACCGCTCTTTGCTTCCTTCTTCGCAGGTTTTATATTTATCAAAAGTAATGTTTCTCACAAGTTTATATCCAGCTTCTCTGTAGCTGTTGTAACTTTAAAGGAACCTATGCAAGAGTTTGATTTTAAATTCAATGTACAAGAGCGACAAAAAAGAAGGGAAATATGTTCAAATCAAATGTAGCTCTTCCTAGTAACAACTTTAATGCTGATTTACTTTTAATTACCAAAACATTAGACATGATGGAAGTTGTTTATGTTATAATTTGGTGTTTTGGTTTAAGATTATCCAGCCAGAAAGCAGAACGAGCCTCTCAAGAAGTCTCTCATTTTGGTAGATAGTTTAAATGCTAATTGCCTCTCTCTGGTCTGAATGGTCTCTACTTAAATTCAGTACCTGGAGTCAAACATGAGTCAGTGCTACTGCAGCCTTTGCAGCTCAGGGGGGATTTCTGGAGGTTCTGAGCTCAATGCCTGTCCATATACAGAGAATTTAAAAAATGTATGTGTCCAAAATCTACAGGTTAAAGGGACACTCTGGAATTTAGTACATAAGACCTAATTTCCTAGTGATCCAGAGTGTTGGAGACGAGTGGAATCACTTTTTTAAATATTCCATCCAGTCCTTGTATTTGCAGAGGTCACTGGTGCTAGGCTAGTGCATGTCAATGGTCATAGTTATCCTGCCACTAAAAACAGTCTTACCCACTCCACAAAACACCTGAAGCAAATCAGTTGTAACGCCAGACTGTCAATGTGAATGTCTGTGTTGATAGAATAATTTTAGAAGTAAAACCAAGCCTTGCATTTGAAGGATTTATGTCTGAGCAGCAGTAGCGAGTTGTACTTTCCATTCAAGTCAATGGGCCGAGCTCAATGCCGCATGATCCCAGATCAGCCTTTAGCCCGGCTACTTCGGGTGGCTCTGGGCCGACTGAGAATGCGCAGTAGTGCTCTTTCTCCCATGGGCACACATGAATGCACGCAAGCATAGGCACGGAGTATAGTTTCATGTATCACGTGATCGCTTTGACCAATCAGAGCAAGAGGAGCTAGAGCAGAGCTGGAGCTAACAATTATAAAGTGTTTTTTAAGCCAACTGAAGAATTTTGAGCTGAGAAAAAGTTTATGATCTAAAAATAGGCAAAAATCGCCACAAAATACGTCATTTTTGAAAGTTGTAGGTGCCATGTCAGGTGAACACGAGCAGCTTGTGATTATATTGTGCTCTATGAGAAAAATCTTGTCTCAGCCCAGGGGATTTTTTCCGCTGAAGTACCAGTGAGTGACCACTACATCAACTGGAGGCAGCTACAAGGAGCAATGCCCTATCCAATTATTTTAATAGATCCATGTTCCAAATAGAAAGCTTGGCAGCAGTGGACTGATATCACCTAGCACCTGTCTTACCTGTAAAGTAAAAGGCCGCTGCTGCTGCTGAGAAAATAGTCCCTCAACATGCAACGATTCATGTGACGCAAGGTTAGTTTTATTTCAAACATTATTCTATCAACACAGACATTCACATCGACATCGACAGTCTGGCATAATAACAGATTTGGTTCAGGTGTTTTGTGGAGTGGGTAAGACTGTTTTTAGCGGCAGGATAACTATGACCATTGACATGCACTAGCCAAGCACCAGTGACCTCTGCAAATACAAGGACTGAATGGAATATTAAAAAAAGTGTCTCCACACATCTCCAACACTCTGACTCTGAGTGCAGGCTACATACAGTTCTTTTAAATATTGTATTGTGCATTCGAGGCCATAGTGAGGACAAGGTTGTAAGTGGTAATTTCTACACGTATAGTGATTGGATGAACAGCAACATTTCTCCTGGAGGGCAAATGCACGATAGTGGCAGCTTGTTTTGATGACTAATGAAAGGCTTAAAAGATATTTCTAAAATTGGAATAATCACCTTTTATATTCTTTTACCTTAACTGTCCTTGAAAACCTGTATTGAACATCACACATTATCAAGACAAGGCTTTTTGGAATCAATTTTTTGTTCATTTGTAGGTTCTTCATTACAAAAAAATTCTGCTAACAGCCACGGCGTATATTGAATTATACAAGGACACAATGCCATGCAGCCACACTAACTGTTATGTCGATATTGAAGGTTAGAGTTTACAATAGATGTATCTGATTTATAAAGACGCAATTTAAAACACAATTTACATGCACAGAAAGACCTACAAAAAATTTGTGGCGCTGTACCGTTTAAGATACAAGATTTTATTGTCATAGAACAAAATTAGGTTTAGAGCATCAAACACTGCATAATTTTGATGTAAAGTGCAATAAATAACTCCATAAATAAGCCCTGTTTAATATTAGCACAATAAAGACATTCAGTGCAGCACGTGTGTAATAAACAGTAACAGTCTTAGCAGCAGCGTAAAGGGCATTAAAGGTCCTGTATTATGCAAAATGGACTCTTGTGAGCTTTTAACCTTGTGATAATGCTTTTACTTCATCCAAAAAACATGCCCGGACTTGTTTGTTTGTTTCATTCGCACATGTAAATTTTTATTATTAGTCTCTCTACATTTACAAAGCTGAAAACCTAATCCTTAACACCTACCTTTTACCTTTTATCCAGTAGAGCTTGACAGTTCCAGGGCTGAAATGATCCAAATGATTCCAGTGAAAGTGTGTGTTTTTAAAAAACACAGTAGAGTACTTCCTGTATTACCACATGACATCACAAGGTGGAACAGGGTGTTTTCTATTTGAAAGAAGAACTCAGCCTAAATATGCAGGGTTTGTGCATTAAACATGTGAATAAAACAAAACACAACTCCAAGTGTATTAACATATCTCTGAAAATAGCGTAATATTTAACGTGCATCATAGTCAACCAGATACAGTATGTGAAGTATTTTATGTCATTATACAACAATGCTAAAGTCCAGTTGAATGTTATTGTATTGTTGGGTGTGGTTATTGTCCATGGGAAGGAGGCAGACATGTCATGGAAGCTTGTAAGACGAGCAAAATTGTGCAGTGGACACTAGGTTTAAGAGCTGCTTTTACGATTATTAGTATGCGCTTTGTGCTGGGGAAAAACTAAATTTACTTTATTACATGAAAAAAATCAGGTACATCCACTTTAACGATGAACAACATTGTCCTATGTGTCACAATAGGCGCTATTCACGCTTACCAGAAAACATTTGGAAACACGCGCATGCTGACTTCCAGTGTAATTACTGACACTGGGCATGTGATAAAACCGTGGATTCAGCAGCAGCATCTTCACAACCTGCCAAAGCTTTCCATGGGGGACAGGACTCTAATCGTATCTTCCATGTCTTTTTTTAAAATAAAGTTAGACAAATTATAATACACCAATTAATAGGCAATTAATAAAAGGAAAAAAGAAAAAATACAATGACATCTAGATGAAGAAAACTGGTGTTCTGTCGAAATGGGCTGCCTCGTCGAAATAAGCTACTGATGTTTTTCCATGTACAGTTGAATAGATCCACTAAAACTAACCTCCCCAGTTTGACACATATTTCTTTGGATTAGAGACAGCGGGTTTGATGCTGTTTGCACACGGTGATCAAACTTTATACCTTAGTTATGTAAAATGTCAACTCATTTATATGAATATGCGTAGGTAAGTCATATTCTGCTCAAATAGGGCTCTGACTAAAAGTAGCACATATTGACAGGCCAGTTTAGCCACTGAATAATGCTCCCACCAGTATTCACTCATTTATATGGATTTGAGTTGAGGTAGTTCATTTCGACAAGCCTATATCTTCTATCAAATAAGGCTCCGACTATATAAGAGAAAGAAATTACTGGAAACACTAAAGTCTTTACATTAAAATAAATATCATAGTCTATATTGTGAGTTTCCTATTATAATATAGCAACATTTAATTTATACAGCGGCTTTCTAAATAAAGTTACAACGTTTTCTACAGATGGAAACAAAAAAATAAAAAAAATACGATGTGATGAAAATGATAACGATAAAATCAAATATTAAATCCAAACTATTCAATCATCTAACGTGGATATTCTGCCGCAAATCTAACATGCGTAACTGGTCAAAACAGACAATAAAACCATTATGCTTTTCAAATGTTACTTGTTACTCCACTTCTGCCTCGGGAGCTCAAATCGACAGCATTTAAACTCTAACAGCGCTTGGGGGTTGTCCACAAGTGCAGCAGCTCTAGGTAGCTCAAATCGATAAGCCACAAGGTAATTTTCTCTGTTTTCCCAGATTTTATCAGAGTTATTATCGCCAACAGAGCCCAAAGGAAGTTGTCATCCTCATGTTTCCAAATGTCTTCTGGTTTTGTGTGAATAAAGTCCATAATTTACCAACTTGAAGAAAAAGTGAACTGCAAAAAGAAAACCAAACTGAAAATCTAATAATATAGCAAATGGATAGAATTATCAGATTGAGTGGAAGAGATTCTCACCATCTTCACTTTACTTAGTCTCACATCCAAAACCAGGAATCCAATCTCCCATTTCAAACAAAAAAAAATCCTCACATAGCACCTTCAAACAGTGTGCTACATTGCATAAATATTAGATAACTGCCACTTTGAATTTCCCAGCTATTCATGAAAAACATGACTATGAATCTGCTCCTGAATCTCTTTTTCAAATATATCTAAACTTTCTTTAAAAATCCAATAATGTTCCTCTTCTTTCGCTAAAGGTGGGATCGTGCTATCTGTGTTTACCATGCGGGCGGGTGGCAGTGATGTTATTCATTGTATTCAGGGAAGCGCGAGTGCCATAGTAATTTTTCAGTCTGACTGCACCTTATGACAACACGCTCTGTATTTATGTGCATCGACTCTGATCTTCTCTTGACCTTCCTGAATGAATGGGTGCGCCAAGTTTTAAAAAAAATAAAATTAAAGTGGAACTAAGCACTAAATCAACTGTTTTTCTTTCAAACTGTGTACGCCGTGTTTTTATAGCTTTATCTACTGTTCTAGTTGTTTTTTGGGAGATTTCCGCGAAAACTAGGTAAATTTGTCAAGAATTATAACTCTTTATCTGTTTGATTGAGATTTGTTGCACCTCTAGCCAAAGACCTTTCTTTTTTCCTTGTCAGTAGTCATATTTGTTTTGATATAGGCAGAAGATTTATGATTGACTAATCCCTGACCTGTCAATCACTCATCTGAGCTTGAGAAGATTCACCAGTGACCAGACCCACATTTTTGTCAAGTATTGTAATATGTATTCTTGATCCCAGGCAAACAGTCTATTAGTTAAAAATTTTTTTAAAGATAATTATTATGGTATCAAAATTGGTAACAAGTATCAAGCCTATTATGCGGTATCAAAAGAAATAAAACTGTCTGAAATTAATTGCATGTATATCGAGTGTGCTGGTGTTATGTACTGTTGTGTGATTGTTGTTGTACTTTCCCTGTCCTGTAGATTATTTGACATGAACCTTCCGAGGGACTGAAGATGAACCTGGCCACGCTGGCTATAATCTTTACATATTTACATTTTAATAAATAAATAAATAATAAATACATTTTTAAAATGAGCTCTGGGTAATGACCGAAAGAATAAGATTGTGGATACAAGCGGGCAAAATGAGTTTCCTCTGCAGGGTGGCTGGATGCTCAGTCACACGGGAGGAGCTTGGAGTAGAGCCGCTGCTCCTCCTCGTCAAGAGGAACCAGTTCAGGTGGCTCGGGCATCTGCTCTCGATGCCTCCTCAGTGCCTCTCTCAGGAGGTGTTCCGGGTACGTCCCACTGGGAGGAGGCCCCCGGGAAGACCAAGGACACACTGGGGGACTATATCGTTGGGCTGGCCAGGGAACGCCTCTGGAAGAGATGGAGGAAGTGTGTGTGGATAGAGAAGTCTTGAAGTCCCTGCTTAGACTGTTGCCCCCTGCAACCTGACCCCAAATAAAGTGAAAGGAAATGGATGGATGGAAGTATGGTATTGTGATTAGGGGTGGGCAATATTGACATTGTTGTCTGTGATATTTCAAGATATCCATATTATGTTTTAAAGGACCCATATTGCATTTTTCTGGTCTATGTTATTTCCTCATCAAAAGCATACCTGGAGTTGTGTTTTGTTTCGTTCACACATGTTTAACACACAAGTTCTTCTCTCAAACAGAAAACACTTTCTTCCACCTCATGATGTCATGTTGTCATACCATTGTGTTTTTAAACTCTATACACCTTCACTAGAATCTTTTGGATAATTTTAACCCTGGAATTTCCATTTTCTACTAAACAAATGGTAAAATGTAGCTCTGGGTATGGTTTTGATGAGGTAACCACATTGTAACATGGCAAAATATAGGACATTTAATAATTCATTAGGAATGTGCTAAAATATTCCTGTAAATACCTTAGTTGAGGATCAAGTATCCAACAAAATGTGAATGGAGCAGAAAATGAACCACAAAAGTGCAGAAGTACCACTTTATACACTTGTTTGACAGATTATACTTGATGTTTCTGCTCATTTTTATTTTTGCTCAGCTTTTTTTTTTTTTAATGTATTGTATTTGTTTATAGTCTCGATAGTCACATTTTGCATATCTCCAAAACAACATTTGTAATATTGTACAGTTTTTTATATATTGTTCACCTATAATTTTGACACACTCTCCCCTTCAGTCCTCCGGGCACTGACCCTGTTTGAAATGTGGTTGTGAGTGAAGTTTAGTTGTTTAGTTGAACTTTAATATTATCCCAAAGATGTGCTGATGTCTTATTCCCCCAAAGGAAGTGTAGAAATCCTTTAAACAAAAAACACTTCAAATCATGATTTCCTCACTGTAACACTTGAGGATTTCACAACATGCACTTTTATAAAGAACGAGTGGTTAAAATTAATGAATAACCTTTACAAATCACACACATCTCCACATCTTAAGAGAATCTGTTTGAATCTCATGTCTCTTTTGGGAAATTAATCAAAGTTTGTCTGCTCCAATGAATATTTAGGAGTGGAACTGTAGAGCAAGATGTAGGATTAGGAGAACTTTGTTTAACTCTGATCAAAGGGTGGAGTTACTTTTTTAACGCGAAAAGATGGCAAAACTGGCCAAAGCTACTGTGCAAAATTTGAATACCAAATACACATCATATGGGAATAGTTTTTCAGAAAGGCTGCAATAAGAATTAGGGTTGTCAAAAGTATCAACAATTAGATACCAATAAATACTAAAATACTACATTGAAACTTGAGTATAAGACGATATAAGAAACTAATACGATTTAATATTCAAAATGACATCCTATTATCTAAATGAAGTTTTTTTTAACGTTAAGTTCATTACATTTTTTTGTTTTGTTTTTGTCTTCACGTTATCAGAATGTATTGAGTCCCTTTCTGGGTATCAAAATCGAGTTTGAAATTTTAGTATCACGACAACACTAACAAGAATATATAAAAGAACAGGAGCTATTGAAATCTTCCAAATGGTATAAAGTGATTTTTCTGCACTTTTTTGTTTAATTTTAAAAGCCCGTAAGTCCATGTTAAGTCCACGTCTTATGCTTTCATATTGTAAACCAGTGTTTCCCCCAGCGCTTTATAGTTAAGGCCTTGACAACGAGCGTCCCCCACCTTGACTACGTCCCTCTGAACCACGTGAATTCTTACAAAACTTTGGTTGTCTCACGGAATCTCCGCTCTCCCCACTCCTCACTTTTTCTCAGTGCACAGAACCCCCCGTCCTCTATTTCGCCAGCACTGCCTTACCTAACCAATTTTCTGCGGGAAACACTGTAGACTGTAAAAAGAAGTGGACAAAGAGAGTGTGAAGTCACCCCTTGCATTTGGCTTCAGTCAAATGAAGCTCACCGTGGCTGGGAGTTATAGAACTGAATTTTGAGCATAGTTCCATTTTAGGAATAGGAGTTGATTTCTGACAAAACTGTGAAATAAAAACACCAGGATCATCTAGAGCGGGTTAATATGAATATTTTACGACCAAAATGACAAGTCTGACAGCAGCAGTTTCAGAGAGACGGGTGACAGTTTTTAAGTATGTCTATTTTTCAACTGTATAGAGGAGACAAGATATTCATTAAGATCATCACTGACAACAGTTTTGGGTTGCTTCAGAAAAATGAGAAATGCCTTACAATTTGTTTTGACGAAAGGAAAAGAGACTGACTACAATGATCTTATTTATATTTTCATGTCTGTTGTCTTTATTCTCTCTGCCAGGAAGGTTTATTTGTCCTGAAGTCTGAGAAGAACGTGACATTAAACGCACGAAATGACCAGGGACTACTGACGGGTCAGCTGACCGTAGGTGAGTCCATTTGCTCCAACAAAACGAGTTTTACCAAAGCTATTAATGGTGCACTATGTAACTTTTCTGGTGGAGGATTTGCCATCTGCTTGTCTCCATGGAGATGTTATTGCTTTGCCTGCAATGTTTCTCAGTATGACATTGAACTTAGAGGTGTTACTGGCGCTCAAAAACCTTTGAAAAACATAAGCAGGGCTGCCTCTCCAAAAGATCTGACTTTTAACTTGACTTGGTGGTGGAGAAATTAAGATAATGCCATACTGTGGAAGCAATAACATCTCCATGGCGACAAGGTGGTGGATCTTCTACCACAGTGGTGCCCAATACATCGATACGTCTACCAGTTGATCGCCAAGGTAGTTTGGGTAGATCTCAGTGTCATAGTACTCGTCTTGGACTCGATTGCGTTTAGAGTCAGTCTTGTCTCTCACTTGAGGTCTGACACTCGACGAGTGCGATCATATGACATTACGGCTGCTGCTGTCAGCAGTAAATGTGTACCGGCGTGCGGGAGCGTGCGGGAGCGTGCGGGAGCGTGCGGGAGCGTGCGGGAGCGTGCGGGGCTTCTCACTGCAGCCAATGCTCTCATTTAGAACCCGTGGATAATGTGTGGCACATCACAAACACATGCTCCCTGCACGTGGCTTGTTCACAACAGCGTGTGCCCTTATGTCTCAGCGTGTATCACAGGGCAGATTAAACTTTTTAAAAAATCCTGCCTGTCCATCTGCCTCACGTCAGCTCGCCGCTACTCGCCTTTTCATGCTTTCGCTCCTCCCCATGTAAAGCGCACGCAGGCTCCTTCCACAATATGTTGATTAGAAGAGTAAGATGAAATGTGAAGCAAAAACTAATCTAGATTTATGTTACAGTGTTGGCACAGAGGATGTCTACAGCACAGAACAGGCCTACAGCGATATTGGCTGAAGTTTGCCTAATAAAAGTGCACAAATGCATCTGTATTTGTCACGATGTGCGTTTGGTTTGGTAAATGTGCAGAGGCTAAATCCCACTGCAAAACCAGTAAGAGAATGCAACTCCAGTAAGGAACTTAAAGAAACAGGTTTAAAAATTCTACCCACTTTCTTCCCTTTTTTCACATTTTTCTGTAAAGTGCCGGTGCAAGTTCTTTTAAAGAAGGGCTTCTCAAACTGTGGGTGAAGGTCCAAAAAAGAGGCACAGAGTGTAGAACAGTTTGCTCGGCTTTGTACCCCTGCTCTACCAGAATAGTTACATAGAGCACCTTTAAATGAACTTAGGGTCAGGTTTTTATGACAGATTTTTTTAAACATAAACTTTTGCTCTTCCAAACTTGTCATCCTGAAGGGGCTAAGATCTCTGAACCTACTCATTTACTCATTAGAAACTGATGGACGCTCAAATTAATGGGTTTAATCAAGATTTTCGACTCGTAGTGGTTTCGTCCAAACACAATATTTGAAGGCTTAATTAAAAGGCCAATGGATTCTCTTATTAACATCAAGTTGAGGCATCAGTCAGGCCAAATGACTGCAGCCATTTACATGATTAATGTCCACTGAAAGTAAACGGCTTTCGTATTCACATTAACAGCTATTGATCTGAGCGGAGCAGAAGTTAGCAGCTGATTTGACGTTTCGGCCGTGCATGACCTCCCTCTCCAAATGAGTTTCTGCATTTGTAGAAAGTGCTTTGCTGAAATAGGTTGTCTTCACGATCTAGAGTTTGATGATGGCATAACCTCAGATGTAACTATTCCCATGGAGAGATTCGCTGTTTTTGAAAGTGTCAAACCCGGAATATTCATCTCATGGTTTAAAGTTCCTTGATGTGACAACAATCAAACCTTTGGAGTTGAATAATGGCACCACTTTCTGAATGGAGAAAAATGATTTGTCTTTTGTTTATTTATGCTGATACAGAAGCTATTCAACTTTTTGCCAGTTTTTGTTTCATGTTTGATTCAGGCCCAATAATTACAGAGATTTTATAAACCGTCCATCTGCAATTAGTTTTTTGTTTTTTTTACTTCATTAAATTGATTGCATATATACATACAAATTATTATAAATATAGAAAACAGACAAACAGTATACACAAAGATGACATAAAAGAAGGGTAATTATCATTCTTTTATAAACTCATAACATGTAATTAACTTGTTTATTTTTATTATCATTATTAAGGGTTTTTTCTAGGGATGTAACAATAACCGAAATATCGTGATATCGTATCATTGAATGTCTCACAATAATATCGTGGGCTGTCATAATATATCGAATTACAAAATCCTTTGCTTAAATGCATTGTGTTATAGTACCAATAGCTAATAAATATCAGGAACTACATATCCCATGATTCATTTCAGCGCAGACAACATGAAGAGATATGTTTTTACTTGAATTCTTGGGATTATAACGGAAATAATTCACACCAAAAAATCTTGTCAGGGTATTTTAAAAGCAAAAAAGTGTCCTATCTACAATTATATCAGCCTCTCCAAAGTATTGCAATAAATATCAAACCGTGAGATGCATATTGTGATAATATTGTACAGAGAGATTTGGATATTGTTACATCCTTAGTTTCTAATGATTTAAAAATAATACTATAGCTTGCATTTTGAAGTGAAAGATATTGGGATTGGTATTATTCCACTTAAAACAATCAATAAAATATTTCCCATATAAAAAGCGAAATATTTAAATATAGATATGCTTTTTATCGAAACTGTTATAAATAAATCAAAAGAATAAAAGAAAATATCCCTCAGTTTAAACTATTGAGATTGTCAAAAGTTGTGATGTCTGTGAACCCAGACCCATCTGAACAAAGAGAACCACCGGACTGTAAGGCACACCGTCGATTTTTAAGAATTTAGATTTTAAGTGCCCCCTTTAGTCCGAAAAATACTGTATATAAAACAGGAACTTGCAGGTAAAGTAATCTTCCAAATTGTATGAAGTGATATTTCTGCACTTTTATGCTTTGAGTTTCATGCATAGACTGTAAAAGCATAGTTTAATTTCCATATTAGGAACAGGAGTTGATTTCCAGACAAAACTGTGAAATAAAAACACCAGGATCACCATAATAATAAAAAGAATAAAAGAAAATATCCCTCAGTTTAAACTACTGGGATTGTAAAAAGTTGTGATGTCTGTGAACCCAGTCTATTAGATGGGCAAGAATAATTACCTCCTCTGACCATTAGAGAGTGTAGATTAATGGAGGTAAAACAGGGTAAAAGTTTTTGCACATCTGGAAAAACACCAAGTCTGAGGAACTTGAATTAATATTCCTCACCAGCGGAACAGATTACTGATTTGTCTCCATCCTTTGTAAAAGCATGGCTGATCCAGCTTTGCTCGAGCCTTTCATTTGCACAGCAAGCACTCCAAAGCACAGTATTTCCCACTGCCAATATCCTTACGTGCCCAAATGCCGTAGTGCCCATTTAGCGGAAACACAAACTTCCACGAAACTTCTTAGCCCAAACTGGCAGAATAGTAATTGCTTTTCCCATGTAAACTAATGCAAAAGCGCCACTATCCGAAATGACCCAACAGACCCCAAATATAGTCAAGGAAATAGGGTTTAATTTATAGGTAATGAATTCTTCATCACGGATTTGATTTTGCAGGTTAATCACAAAATGTACAGCCAACAAAAATGAAAAACCAATTTCCAAAATAGCAAAATGTTTGACCTCGTAAGCCCAATCCCATCTCCGCCATAAAAAATATATACATTGCTTCTTTTTTTTTCATTTAACTTATTTATTTACAATTTAATGAGAGTTAGTGGTTCATTGTTAATCCTTTGATGTCAGAAGACTGAGGGAACACTTTTTATAATTGGGTAAACTTGTTTTTTTTGCCATTGTTTGCTAATGCTATACAGATGTACCCGTTTCATTATGTTGCCATGGATACAACCAGACTGCTGAAAACACGTTTAATTAAATGTAAAAACCGTTCCCACACGGATGACCCCATTGGCCCGAAGTCAATTTATATTAGCATCAACAAATATTCTGCTACAGCTTAAGACAAAGAAAACGTCGTCGCAATACTATTGAAATATTACAGCTGGGATGTTTTCAAATCATGAAAGGAGCAATTTAGGTTGTGTTCATGCTCATCTTTGTATAAGGCTTTGGACAGAACCAGAACCAAAATCAAACCCTGTGGCAAGAAAAACTATGTAACAAAGTTAACAAAAGAGCTGTGGAAAAAAAAGGTAAATACATTTAACACACAGTTTGGGATTACACAGAAACGAATCACCATATCACCGCATCAGAAGTGATTTGCGTCCAGACATGTCGCTTCTGTGTCAGCAACCCTTCCCTATCCACACAGCTTTGTGCATATTTGTTTACTGTTTACAGAAACAAAACTTAAAACCGCATGTTTAATTTGCATAAACTAAGAGCTCAAAAAACAGCTCGCTCCTTGTGCCCTGACGCGGTTCAGCTTCTGTCAGACTAAAGGACATGACTCAGTGGAATATGAGTGTTCTTTCTGTGACAGAGGGGTGTTCTGCTAATGGTGAGTCTGTTCTGTGCAAGTAGTTCTAGCTGCGCTGTTTCCCGTTTGTCTATGATTTGTTTAAAATGTTTTCCGCAAAAGCATCACATGACCGATGTCATGAACCCAGCGAATCAGGAAGGTGCAAATCACGTGACGTGGTCCAACAATGACAGCAACTAGAGCTCCTACGTCAGCATATCAGCGTTTTCAGGCATCCACACAGTGCTGGATTAGATCTGTACTCCGATGAATTTGTGGGAGCTGATGGAACCAGATCGTTCCACCTCTGGAGCTGTTTTCCATCGGATTGGTGTGGATGAACACTGCATCCGCAAACAACTTGAATAGGGGGCCACAGTAATATCAGAATACTTTTGAATGAACACTAACTTTAGTATTTAGCATCTTAAAATCTCCATTGAAGATTCCCTGAGATATGATGGCACAGTTTAGTAATAATGAAGGCTTGGTTTGGCATTGGTTTAGTCCTGATCTAGTCTAAGTTTTGGTGTGTGCAAGTGTAAACACAGTTTATTGCTCTGTAACTTCATCCAAGCTCTCAAATCCTTTAGCAAATATTCATGCCATGTACATAATATGCAAAAATATCTTGGTACCCAAACAACGTAGGCTACATTACTGAGGGTGCTATCATACCACACAAAATTGGAGCTAAACTGAGATAAAGTCCAGAACCAAACCTGGACTAGACTCGGACTAAATCAAGTCTACAGCAGGGGCTCAAATCAGGATCAAACTTGGAGCAATGTGAACATCACAATCTTATATGTGCGCAGCAATTTGTTTCAAGAAATTTCTGGCTGGTTTCAAAATATTTTACCTCAAAATAAGGAAAATTAATCCTGTGTAAATGTCTTATTCTGGTTTAATGCTGATCTAATCGTTTAGGTTTTGTTTTGAGCTTAGTCACAGTTAAGTCCCAATTTTCTTACTGCACACATAAAATTGGGGCTAAACTGAGACAAAATTCAGAACCAGACCTGGACTAGAACTCGGACTAAATCAAGTCTACAGCAGGGGCTCAAACCAGGATCAAACCTGGATCAATGTGAACATGTGTATGAATTTGAGTTTGTGTCTTGAACAGGACCAGAGTCTGTGGAGGCCCAGTGTCAGAGACTGGAGGTGCGCAGCAGTGAAGGAGGAAGACTTCTGTTTACTGCAGAGGAAGAGGAAGTCGTCATGACAACAGAGAAATTCACCATTACAGGTACGCGGACAGGCAGGGCACACGGGTTTGGGCCCCAAGAACTATACATATATAGAAGAAATGATTGACCTTAATCCATTTCAACACTTCATCAGAGGATAAATCAGACAAAGTTTGAGTTTAAATAAAACTTAATTTGAGTCTCCCGCTGGTTTAATGTGTTTCAGGCTCTGAAGGAGCAGTTTTTGGTCATTCAGTGGAAACCCCCTTAATCCTGGCCAAGTCCACAGAAGACCTCAAGTAAGTTCATTATCACCCACTTTAAAGAAACCCATTAAAGCTTAATGCTCTGTGTTCATATCTTTTCACATTAGCATCAGGCTCTTTATAAAACCAAGATAAATGTAGCATGGCATATCAAAGTTCAGCCTTAAGAGAGAAAAGAGCAGCAGGAGCCATTATTCACCAGTATCCTTATTCTCAAGCACCCTCATGTCCACTCAAGTGCCGCTGCTCCAGCAATTTACAAACCAAACTCGCCTATTATTTCAATTTAACACCACGAGAGTGACTTAATGCATTAGTTACACTCTGAAAAGGGCTCAAATGAGACGCTAAATATTGAGATGCATATCAGTCAGGTCCACTGGTGCACGTGCAATCATAAGCAGAGCGGTTTGTTGTCCTGAAGGGAAGCCGTGATCAAAGTTGGCAGAAAAGCAGTGTTCTGGCAGCTCATTCCCGAGCAGTGAGACGAATACAGATAAGAGTGGCTACACAGAAAACATAGGCTCAGTCACTCGCCGCACCCAGGGATATAAAGGTTAAAGGGGACAATTTTTTTACTCTTTAAAATGGGACTAAAAACCTGAACTCCTTCCACATATACATTTCAATAAGAGTACTGCCGGTAATTCACCAACAGTACGGGAAGACTGAAGGGGAAAAGTGAAGGGAGGAGCTGTGTCTGGACACATGAGGAGCTGTGTGATTGGTTTAACGGGTGTCCAGGTACTGACACTGGTGACCGCAGGGCTAGGAACAGTAAACAATGCAATGTTTTAATAGTGTAGTAGCAAAAAAGTTATTTAGTATTTAGTTCTACTTTAAGTCAAACATACCTGGGGTTATTATTATGCTTCACGTGTAAGTGAAGCATAATAAGGCGATAGTTCCCACATTAGGGTGGTCAAATGGTTAAATGGTCTTAACTGTACAGATAGTTTTTACTGTAAACAACAACGGAGTTTTTGTTTGACTGAAGTTACTTCAGCTTCACTGCTTTATTAGTTCCCTGGACTTTGCTAAAGAAAAAACAATGGAATCGACATTAGTTTATTAAAAGACCATTGACATAGGATTTTTTTTAACAAAGATTTTTAATATATATACTGTATATTTTGAGCCTAAGGTGGTGTCTCTGATGGGTGACTTGACTTGATAAATTGGTGGAGCGAGTGAAACTCAGTGAAGGCTAACCACTCTGCCACGGTGAACCATTCTGTAGTACCAAATATTATAAGAATAAGAATGTTTAATTCTTTGTTGAAGGAAAAAAACTACATACATACACATTTTAAAAATTGTATAAAGGCTATAATTTTCCTTTACATTTTTAAACAATTAAATCTATTTGGTGCTATTTACTGCATTGTCTTCTTGATCAGATCCACTCAACGACAAGGTTTCTATGAGAACAGTGCAGTAAAAATAATACACACAATACAATAACAAATAACTTTTCAGAATGGGGAAAAGTTCCTTTCCTTTCTATTTCTGCAAAGGAACTGATTCATCTATACTCTTTCCTTTCCTTTCTTTATACTCCTCCCTTTATATACAGTGAATGGTATAGTCACACACGTCTGAGAAATATAATATAAACCCTTTAGGCAATTGTTTGTAACCAGGAGTAAACAAAAATCTGGCAATAGAAGTGTTTAGATCCTAATAAAGACAATAATAGTGTTGTGGAGGTGCGGATCGACTTTATAATAGATCAGAGTTCAGATAGTTTCTTTTTTTTTAAGTGCTTCTTTACTGTGTGTTGTCCTTGATCAACAAAAGCTGAGCATACATTGACAAACAGTTTTGGCCTCCCACTGCTTGTGTGGCATAACAATTCATGTGGAGTTGTAACGAGCACATATTATCACAAACACTATTGCTATTGCTGTTATTGAAAAAAAACTCTCAATCTAATCATTCAGGTTCTGCTTTTTAAAGGGCCCGTGTTACACTATTTTCTGATCTATGTTATAGTGTTTCCTCATCACAAACCAACATAGTTTTGATGTTGAGTCAAACCTACAGTTACAACCTGATTACTAAACTTTAAATCTAATGGCGTTTGTGTTTATCAGAAACTAAATGCTTTCAAATAAAAGTAATTCATCAAACAATAAAGTCAATCCGTTTACGCTTCAGACACAACGCTTGAAGATAAAACATTTTGCCAAATAAATGAGGATTGCCAGTTTAATTTGAGCTTTGGTTAAAATGAAATAAGAATATCAATACTAGATTTGAGTTGTGCTGATTATAAATTGAATTGCCTTTATGATGTGGCACGTTTAATTTGTTTCGAGACATTTCTTGCTGGTTCCAAATATCTGACCTTAAAATAAGAAAATTAATCTGCTAATGGTGTTATTTGGAAATATCTTAGGTTTTGTTTTGAGCTTAGTCACAGCTAAATCCCAATTTTGATTTGATTACTTTCATGACGTATAATATTTTCTAGAATGTCCTGGTTTAGTCCTGATGTATTGGTTTCGATCCAGGTTTAGTTCAGAATTTTGTCACAATTTGAATGTGGCGTTTGTCTAAATGTGAATACAGTCTAAGGAACTAGTTCATTTTGCAGTTTGTAGTTATTGTTTCCAGTTTAAAATGAGCATCATAATCATACACTACGATGAGTTTTTAAGTGTTTTTCACAACTTTTAGAGGCCAGAGCTGAGTTTTGCCATCATAGTAATGCTATGGAGCAAAAAGCGCATTCACATTACCCCAATTCTTGCGTTGTTGCACTGGCTTCCTGTTAATTTTACAATTGATTTTAAGATTTTACTATTTGTTTTTAAAGCTTTGAATGGACTGGCCCCACAATACGTCTCGGACCTCATCCAAATTTACACCCCCGCACCGCCCGCTCTGAGGTCCGAGGGCCAGCTCCAGCTCGTGGTGGCCTTCTCTGTGGCCGGTCCCAAACTCTGGAACGCTCTGCCCCCCCCACGTCCAAACAGCCCCCACAGTGGAGTGTTTTAAGACCCACTTTTATTCTCTGGCTTTTAATATCATGTGAGTTGTGTGGTCCTCTGTGTCTTTTATTTAATTGTTTATTGTTTTTATCTATTTTATTTTCTAGTACTGCTTTTATGTATTGATTTTATTATTTTTGTTCATTTATTTTATTATTATTATTTTATTTATTTATTCTGTTAGTGTCCTTATTAAACATAATTTTTTTCTTCTTAAAATAAAATGTTTTGCATTGCTATGTGAAGCACTGTTTTGTAAAATGTGCAATACAAATAAAGTTGGACTGGATTGGATTGGAAGAACGAGTAGCATGTTAACCCTGCACTTCCTAATTCTTAAACAACAAAACCCAGTCTAACTTCTTGGGTTACAGTAAAGTGTATTTACCTTGTTGACAGGTTTTGGCTGCTAGCTGCAAGTCATCTTCAGAACTGTCCCACAAAGAATCCCACAATCACAAAAATGCAACACCATATACGAAATCCAATGCAAATCACGCAATAAATCGTACATAGGGGAAACAGGCCGGGCATTTCACATCCGAAAAAAAGAACGCCAAAAGGAATGTGAAAAGGAAACATCAGGAAGACTCACCTGAACACAAAAAGATAAAGCAGAACAGGAAAACCTAAAATCTGCCATATCAGACACTGTAAAAGAAATAACCACATTATGGATCGGGACGGGGCTCGGGTCATTGGATCGGAAAACAACAAGTTCAAGCGCCGGATCAGGGAGGCCACTGAAATCAGGAAACGAGGCACGGACAGCATTAACCGTGATGATGGAGTGTTCCTCCTTTTACACACTGGGGACACCCTCCTCCAGAGAACACCGGGCAACGAGAGGCATGGTCAGTCTGAGCGTCCTGCCAGGTCAATCAGGCTGACCACGACTAAAGAGGAGGTTCTGAAAATGGCTTGCAGCAGCAGCCGAAACATGTCAACAAAGTAAATACACTTTATCGTATTGTCTTTAAAGAGAACCCAAGAAGTTAAAGTATATAAGAAAACTAAATGAACATCTTTGGCCTAAAACCCTGTCTAATTAGATGTAGACAGTATACAGTTTTATACAGTATATCTATTCTGGTAAGACAAATGTAAGACATATTTTGCTCAAATACATGGAAAAAAATTTTGCCCAGGCAATTTAACTTAAAACTACTAAAAGTGAGATTAACATTGTAACTCCAAGTAATTTGAAGTAATGCATAAATTCATGTTTTGGCACTGTACTGTTCCTCAAATGCAGTGGGTATAATTAAATGTTGACAGTAGTCGTGTGGGTTTTGCGGGAGGAGTGATGGTGACAAAGCAGAGCTCCTGTGTGCTCAGTC
This sequence comes from Boleophthalmus pectinirostris, assembly GCF_026225935.1. Classification (NCBI taxonomy): domain Eukaryota; kingdom Metazoa; phylum Chordata; class Actinopteri; order Gobiiformes; family Gobiidae; genus Boleophthalmus; species Boleophthalmus pectinirostris. The sequence goes on along the minus strand of NW_026571153.1, from coordinate 11,968,950 downwards.
AAAGCGGAGCGGGACAAGTGCAGATGCTTCAAAGTCAGGCAGGCTCTCTGGTGGCCATCTTTGATTTTCTCCCCTCTTCTTCTCCAGATTATTGTTATCTTGCCAAGAAGACACAAGCTCAAAGCCACCTAGATTTAAACTTTGGAATTGGCATGGTTTACCGACGACAGGTGCAGATTGGTCTACGCTGAGAGGGTGGAGGTGGAGGACTCAAAACTCAAGAGGAGGTGTGGAGAGTAGCCAGAAATTGTACCCATAGGAAGAGTGTTGTTACAGCAATAAGATTTTACTCAACTAGGGATAAAGAAAAGGAATAAAAGGAAGCACATTAACATTTTATCTTAGTAAATGTACACTATTTAAGTTTTGTGGTGGAGCGCTTTTCTCCATGGAGCTGTAATAGGCTGTATTCACACTTATGTCACAAACCAGGAAGACGTTTGGAAACATGCGATGACAACTTCTGGCAGGTTCTGTTCACAGCAGTAAATCTTGACAAAATGTAGGAAAAATGAGAAAATGGACCAGTTTTCTTCATCTCCATGTCATTGTAGCGTTCTGTTATGTTCGGCGAATCAACAATTACAACCACACCTCAGTTTTCATCATTTCCCCACTTATGCAAAACTCCGAGCGCTCTGGGTACATGCGATTAGAAGAGATGAGGCGCCAAATTCCAGATGATTCCAAACAGCACATATGTATGCAGTCTTCATTTTACCGCTCATCACATTTACTTCAGTAGGTTTTATCACAATCGGTTGTTGAGCCCAGTGTCGGGAACTACACCGGAAGTTGTCATCAGATCTTTCCAAATGTCTTGCAGGTTTGTGACGTAAGCGTGAATAGAGGCTGTTGTGTTGCTTGGAATGGTTCACAGTACGGCATTAAAGTGATCTATCTCCATGAAGACAAGCAAGTGTCACCACCAGGCTAAATTACACATCAGATCTGTGGAGAGGCAAACATGCTCACTGTAAGAATATATTTGAAGAGTATTTTGAGCAATAAAAACATATAATGAAAGCAACAGCGATAGGCTAATCTAATGTCGTACAGTGGAATATTCCGGTTACATTTTCTACCTTTGAAAAAGGCACAAAAATCCACAAAATTGTTCAGGAAATCAGAAAAACTAAATCATACCCCCATTTAATACTGTGTCAACATAAAGCTTTGACATTTATAGACACTCAGAGTGGGAAGTAACAGAAACCTGGCTACTGTTACACTGTAAAATTTATAACATTTTATAAGTAAAAATAAAAAGTAGGTGCAAGAAAACTACTGCAAGAAGTAAAATTGTAATAAAAAGTATTATCCACTTCTAAGGTCAAAGCACGGCATTTATTAAAAATATTAATCTTAAGGTGTTACTTGAAAAAGGGTAAAACTATATAATTTTGGAGGTAAAATCAAAAGCGTGTGTTACAGTGTTTGACATCATGTTGTGATGAGTTTGTGTCATTGATCGATTAACTTTTCTGGTGCGTTCAGTGTCAAAAGTCCTACTGTATTTTATAAGTCTGCTTAAAAAAACTGGTTTAAAACTGTGTAGAAATAAGGGTTAGGATTTTTTAAAGAGCTAGAACAGGACTTAACCCCATTCAAGAGTAAACCAGGACTAAACCAGGACCAAAACAGAACTAAACCAGGACTAAACCAGAGCTAAACCAGGACTAAAATAGAACTAAACCAGGACTAAAATAGAACTAAACCACTATTAAACCAGGAACAAAACAGACCTAAACCAGGACTAAACCAGGACTAAAACAGAACTAAACCAGGACTAAACCAGTACCAAAATCAGCACCAAACCAAGATTAAACCAAGACCAAACCAGGACTAAACCAGGACCAACACAGAACAAAACCAGGACTAAACCAGCACTAAACCAGGGCTAAATTAGGATTAAACAGACCAAAGCAGAAGTAAACCAGGACTAAACCAGGACTAAATCAGGACTAAACCAGCCCAAACCAAGGTTAAACCAGAACTAACCAACTGCCTACTTTAAACCAGTGATAAAAGTAGTCGCTCTCTTCATTGTTCCACTATAGGAAACACTTTTCACATTTTAATGAACAGTTTCAAACAAATGGTAAAAAGACTACAAAATATCACCTTTAATCTTCAGATGAATATGTCAGAGAGATAAATAATTACAAAACAGAATTAAGAAACCTATAATTCTCATTTCAAATTTGCATGCTTGTGTAGGATGCTGTTACATTTTTCATTTTCATCTGAGCGTTAAAACAAATAATTTATGTGCATGCTAACGCCACTCTGCCCTAATCCATATGAGTTTAGGCTTGTAAAACAAATATGATTTCTGTTTGCATATTGAACATTCTTCATTTTGCAGCAGCAGGTTAAGTAGAGGTGAGCCCAGACACCATCACCGCTAAGAATTATTATAATGTCTTGGAAATGTAGAAGCATTTGACAAAAAATGTAATGAATAAATTGGGTTGAGATAAAAAGGCCATTTATTGAATGGGCCGACACAGTGCTGTTATTCATTACACTGCGCTGTGCAAATTTACCAGGCTTTTCCAATTCAAATACACCTGCCAGCAGCCTGAGAGGTGATAATGTCGTACTGTGACTAAAGCTGCTCCACACATAAAGAATGGCTTCACTAAAACACACAAGCCTCTAAAACATGTGTCTGGAATAAAGGAATCATTGTGTTACATCTCAATCTCCACACTTCACTTTGAAGGTTGCGTTTTAAAACATATAGAGCAGAAGTTCACATTTAGTAGACGTTATATAGTAGTTGTGAGTTGGACTTGAGTCAGACTTGAGTCACTGTTTTTAGGACTTGTGACTTGACTTGATAAAATGGACTTGGGTCTCGACTTGGACTTGAAGGTCAATAACTGTTTTAAAGCTACGTTTACACTGAAACAAATCACCGTATCACCGTATCGGAAATGATTTGCGTCCAGACATGTCATTTCTGTGTCCGCAAAGCTTCCCTAATTTGTATAAACTGAGCGCTCAAAAAACAGCTTGCTCCTTGTGCTCTGATGCGGTTTCTGTGTCAGAGGGATGTGCTGCTGATGGTGAGTCTGTTCTGTGCTTCTGTCGCGTTGGAGATGGTTCATGTGAAACTTTTCAGAGATTATACGTCTACAGGTCATACGCATAGACTGTATTCATGAATGGACATATATTCTAGCCTCTTAGCGTTTTGGCAGTGAATTACTTTGCGGTGCATAGTCCTACGTCGGCGTTTTCAGGCGTCCACTCGCTCCGACTCGAATACGTACTAGTGTGGATGGGGCCATAGAAAATACTTTTCTCTACAGTTGATAAATGTGGTAATTAATTTTAGAGGAACAGACTGGAACATGTCCCTCTCACTTCTCTGTTTGTTACTCTGGTTGTAACTGAAGTACTGTGATATGGTATCATCAAATGTACTACAGTAATATATAGTACAACACAGTACAATAGAGTAATATACAGTACAATACCGAACTACATAGAACATGATCCTTGCATTTCAGTGCAGATTACATGACAAAATAACTTATTTTAAATCTTTTAATTCTTTCTATTCAGACTGTAATGATTCACATTCAGATCTTGTCAAAACATAAAAAAATATATATCTATCTATCTATAAATATTCATAAATATACAATGGCATTTTAAGTACAATTTAGCTTAAAATTCATAAATTGCTAAAATCTACACTATATTTGGATTAAACACCTGAAATGACTTGAAGCTCATAGCAGACGACTTGGACTTGACTTGGACTTGTGGGCCAGTGACTCGAGACTTTACTTGGATTTGCCTGTCTTTGACTTGGGACTTGGCTTGGACTTGAAGGCTGCGTTCAGACTGCAGCCTGAAGTGACCCAAATCCGATTTTTTGGCTTCTATGTGACCTGTATCTGATCTTTTAATGACAGTCTGAACGGCACAGATCAGAATTTTTCAAATGCGACACAGGCCACTTGGATATGTGGTCCTGAATCCAATACATATCCGATCTTTTGACATGCGACTTCAGTCTGAACGGCCAAAACGCATCCATCTGACCTACACGTCATTAACAAGCGACAAACGTCACTATTCTGCGCTGAAGCAGGCGGAAACCGGAACTGTAAAATCGCCAGGTGCTCAATGCTCGTGACCATGTTTGGACAACTTCCGTAAACACAGAGCACGCTCGCTGCGGTTGACGCATGGGGTTGACGTCATCGTGTTCTCCAGTGCGCATGCGGGACACTTTCGGGCCGTTTACTGTTCACACTGGAGTCACAGACAAGTCGCATTTAATTGGAAATGTGAACGACCTCGCAAAAACATCGGATTTCACAAAAAAATCGGAATTGAGCATTAAGCCCTGCAGTCTGAACGTAGCCGAAGTCAAACACTTGAGACTTACTTGAGACTTGCAAAACAGCAACTTGGTCTCACCTCTGACGTTATATATTACTAAAAAGAACACAAAAACAAGTTGAACAGGCACATTAGACACAATACACACCCAGAAGATAAAATACAAAATATATAAAAAATACAAAGAAAAGACGCATACATAGAAATAGAGACATTTCATAAAAAGCCCTGACAACAAAAGTGTTTTTTAAGAAGTGGTTTAAAAATGGTACTGATGGTGCGAGCCTTATCTTCTCAGGCAGGTCATTCCAAAGCTGAGGAGCCTGGACAGAAAAGGCTCCATCACCTTTCGTCTGAAGCGTCAACTCTTGAACAAAAGGGCCTGTGCCTGACTTTTCTCATGTATTTGAGCAACGGTTTTCTTGCCTCAGTACAGATACGTGCTGTCACCGTGCTGTTTCTGTTGAAAATCAAACATGTAAACAGGACTATGAGTGCTCGCATTGATCACAGGCTCCTGAAAATGTGTTGTTTAAAGATGAGGTATTTTACTTTTCTGGGGTATTACTGTTAAAACAGAACATAATTAGGTCACCATGTTCCCTTTTATTGTTTTGAAAGTGTTATATTTGCCGAAAACAACATTAACAGGTTTTATAAGTTTCACTTTCATTTTTGACACTCCGAGTCCCCCTTCTCTTTGCTCCTTATGTTAAGTTACACCCCCTTCAGAGTGCTATCACAGCTAAATCCCACAGATTTGTCAAGTTGCTGTGTACTGCATCATGCTTTTGTGTGCTTTTATGGGAATTGTCGTGTGGGAGCATGGATGACGAAGGCTTGTGGGCTGAGCATTGGACAGAATCTTATACACTGTAAAATCTAATAAGTAGACCGTACTTGAAAAAATCTAGGAAACAGATTGCCTTGAGAAATCTGACTAAAGTGTACGGTGAATCTAAAGCTGATTTTACTAATTTCTCAGTGTAGTGTACAGTAAATTTCTCTTTCATCTAACGAGACACAGCAAGTTAAGTGAACTTTAGTTTTCATTCATAGCACTCATGTTGTGAAGCTGTGCCAACGAATCAGCCAGTTCATCACATCTGAAGTATGTAGTAACCTTTACTTAAGGAGTAATGTCATCTTACTTGGCAAAACCATGGAAACCGATTGCCTTGAATTGAGCAAGTAAATGTTATTTATTTACACAAGTTAGAGTAAAAACAGGTTCTATTCTACAATAATGCCATTTAGATCTCGCATGAGTCATCAGCCGGTTTCACTTCATGGAAACCATCTGAACTCGCAGCATTAGGATTCGTTCACTCGACGGTAGGCGGGTACTTTTTAATTTAACCAATCGCTGCTATTTGGTCGTGACATATGTAATGCACCACTAACGGGGTTAACTGGTATATGAAACTTTTCCCAAATTCCATAGGAAGAAGGGTAATAAAGTTTTTCCCCTTGATAAAATTCACCAAACATTCTCTTTGTTCCAGTTTTAAATCCTCGATCACGGGAATCTAACATCACTGTTGAAGTTACTTGTCTCATTCAAATTGACCTTAGTCTAATTGACAAATAATGTGTTTTTTTGCCCTGAAAGGAACTGTTACTTTACCACAATCATAAATATCCACAAATTCGTAGCTGTGAGTAAAGTAAACTAGATGAATGCAAGTTAGATTTTACAGTGTAGCTAACATTAAGGGGGGTTGAAAGAGGGCCTGAGAGAGATTGCAAAAATACTCATGGAAGATACGCATGGAAGATATCTAAAACCTCCTCAGGCAACAGAATTACAACATGGTAGAAAAAAAAAAAAAAAAGATTTCACATTATACCCCTACTTTAGATCATTTTTTTCTTGAGTTTTCAGACAATCTAAAGCTCGTCAGGCTGTGTTATTTAATGTGTGCATTGTGCCACCATGGTAACTGCTGGACATTCTTTCACAGACATTCATGCAGAACACCCCCCTCCTGCAGCGTTGATGTCACTGCGAAGTATCACACATTGTAATCCTTGTGTCTGCTTGTGTCTGAAAGCTGACAATGTCCCTGAAACTCCTCTCTCTCTTTTTCGCCACATCTGAGTTTTGTCATTTCCTGCCCTGAGTTCACAGTTTTATTACCTCCATCTTGGCTGTTGTCGTCTGCAGTCCAGCCTTTCACCTTGTCTCCGCGCACAATGTCGGTTTGCCTTATTTTTTGAGAGTGTCTGTCCTCTAACGCCCCCTACATCTACAGACAGAGATGCGGAGATTACAACACACCCACGAGGAAATTGGCCTGTGCATTTGTAATACATCCAGACTCCATTAACATAAGATATATATGTTTACATGCACATCACAAATCTAAACATTATCTTATTTTTCTGGAGTTATTATTGACATGTTACATCTTTATCATAACTGTACATGAAGTGGCATTAATAAAACATGAACAAATACTTAATTCATAATGAAAAAAGAAACAGAACTGCACTGAAAAAGCTTGAGTTTGTCCATTTTACAGAATTGATTTTCTCCTTTACTATTTATTAAGAATGATGAATTAAAACCATAACCAAGGGGTCATCAAAGGAAGGCCCGCGGGCTGACTCCGGCCCTCCACTCCCCTTTGACCGCCCCCCCAGCCCCTCTGCCTCCCCTTTATGAACTGGCCCTATGACACAAGCCTCAAAAGTTGTCATGTCCTTTTTTTTTTTTTTTTATTACTTATCGCCAAATCGTTAGCCTAATAGCACCGTTGTCAGAGTCCTGCCTTTTGTTTACATGTTTTCCCCAGTCCAGCTCTGTTTCCCAGTCTGTTTCGGTCCTCCTTTTGCTGCCTCCCTCCTTTTCCTACGGCTGCCTCTCATTCCCAATTCTTCCCAGGGTAGTCTACTCCTCCTGCTCACTCAGTCTTTGAGAGATTGTTGATCTGTAAAGACACACACTCAAGCGTCGTATCTGAAAACTCTTTATCTGAAACCCTGAATCTGATCTCTGTTGTTTGCAACTTCTGCAATTTTGTATTTGTTTGTTGTACCTGTTCCTGAGTTTATTCAACCTATTTTCTACTAGAGTATTTCCCAATTTTGGAAGATGTTTTCGTTCACATTTGATAATCATATATTCCTCTGTTGTATTTTCAGTCTGATTTGCCATATTAAACATTACCTGTTGTAAGACACTTTCTGTTATTGAACTAAGCCTGTACGTTTGTGTTCATTTGAGTCCAAGTTACCTGCGTGATAACAGTTGCCTGAGTCATATTTGAACATTTTCAGAAGACAAGAAAAACACACATATATATATATTTATTTATTTATTTATTTATTTATTTTTTTTTGATATTGTATAGAGATGACTAAAGCAGACAGTGATTTTAGACTCTAACAAGTGTTCTGACGGCTGAGGACATAGGCAATGAGGCAGGGTGATGCAGCAGTGGTAGGAGAGCAAAGTTAGGCAGTTATCACTTTTTGGCCCAGAAAAAAAAAAAAAAAAAACTAATCTTAGGCAATTATACTATTAGACTAACAAAATAATAACACATCTGCATCTTGTATTTTGTTTATTTTTCAATTAAAATGATATTTATATGAAGTGTTTATATTTATATTTAAATAGCTATATGATACTGAATTTGCTGCTGAATTTTCATCACCTGACAAGTTCGAGATCAAACAGTGACGCACAGAGTTCTGTAGTGCAGTTAAGGACAGCTAAATGGCGGGTGTTAAAGTACGAAAACTTGACAGAGGACAACCGATTATTTTTTTGTTCAGCATAAGGAGCATGCAGTTTGTGCAAGAAAGTGTGGCGGTTTTCAAAGAATATAATCTGCATCGTCAGGATCATACAGTTCTTTTATACAGCCGACCCGACCCTGGCCCCCATCACAGTCACGAGCGATAATGTGGCCCCCAGAGAAAAAAGTTTGGTGACCCCTGCCCTAACCCTAGAACTTCACTCTTTATTAAAGGTGCATTGTGCGAGTCTGATTCATCAGCTGGTTTCACTTCGTGGAAACCGTTTGACCTAGCAGCATTAGGATTTGTTCGCTCGACGGTAGGTGGGTACTTTTTTTATTTAACCAGTCACTGTTATTTGGTCCTGACGTATGTAATGCACCACTAATGGGGATAACTGGTATATTAAGCTTTCCCCAAATCCCATAGGAAGAAGGGCAATAGCGTCTTTCCCCTTGATAAAATTCACCAAACATTCTCTTTGTTCCGGCTTTAAATCCTCGATCTCTGGAATCGTTGATTAGCTGGTGGCCGAACTCACACTTCCTGGGTTTTTGTGTATCCTGATTCCTGATCTAGTCGCTGGAGAGAAATGAAATTGAGCGGAGGCACTAGCTGGCACCAGCCTGGCTAGCATTGTGTAACTTTTCTAGTGGAGGTGTTGTTGCTTTGTCTGGTCTGGATTGTGTCACAGTATTGTCTTAACTGTTCTATCTAAATGGAGACCAAACCAGACCAAGTTACAGGTCAGATCTGTGGAGAGGCAACCCCATTCACTATCAGAATGCCTGTTTTTCTAGGTATTTTTGAGCTATAAAACCACGTGTAATTGAATAAGTAAGGTAGAGCTGTTTAATGTCATATTGTGGAACATTCCAGGCAGATTAATCACATATCCATAAATAAAAGCACATGAAGGACCCCCTACCAAAAAGTTACACAGTGCATATTAAAGATAATAAAGTGTAGTTATTACAGTACCGTCTGCATTTGATGTGAGTAATTGAGTAATGATTTCTGCCTGATGGTGCAGGTTTTGACAAGGAAAATTACGCCAAAAGGACAGGGGAAAGTGGCAAGACATGAATGAGAAAAAAATTGTCAAAAGCTGAAAGTTATTTTAAAATTCGTCATTCGTTGTCTTCCAAATAGAACAGTTACTCTAAAAATCCAGTCATGTCACCAAGTTTTTTGATAGTCTAAACTAACATAAAAAAATCTGATCTAATTACTGGGTTATTTGAATATTACTGAGTTTTACTGGCATATTTGAGAATATCTGTCATGTGTAATGATATTATTTTTGTCTGAGTGCTGCTAAAATGGAGGATTGATGCTCAGTGGTGTTCTGTCACATTTTGTCACATACTGTAGGTTTACCGGCTTCAGATCTCACTCATGAAAGAAAGATTCATTATTCTACTGCAAAAACAATATACATGTCATCTTTAGGTACAGCTTTTCATGGATTTCAGCTTCTGATTACATGCAATATTTGGAGGACTTTCAAAAGAGATATATATAATACACATATTCTGCATTTTTGTGGCTTTAATTTTCTTGTGTTTGGTCACCTGGGGATAATTATTTCACTGTTTTTAAGTTAAAACAGAACGATGATGGCTTATGATCTTCAAAAGCTGCACAGAAGTTAGGAAATTTACCTCCGGGCAAAATGAAAAGAAAAACAGCAATTTGAGTGCTCAGAGAAGATAATTTAGGATTAATGGTCTGGTACAGTATGTAACTTTGCTATATGCTTGATTCCATGAAATTAGAAAGTTAAAACCATACTTCTGAACATTTTTTTTAGAAGTTTTATGCCACTGTGGAATATTATAGCTAATTATAGGAACATTTCTGTGGAAACAATCAAAATGAAAGAAAAATAAGTGTATTTTTTGACTGAAAAGTAACATACAGGCTTTAATTATATTGTATTGATTTTTTTTTTTTTTAAGTTAATTCATGTCACAAGAATTCACCAGAGTTCTCACCAACCTAAATACGCTTCAATGAACAGAGCCATCTCCAGCTTAGCCCACAGTCCCTCTTCTTCCCTCTGTCCTCGTGTAAGAGGCGCTAATGTCTCCACACGACTGACAACTTCATTAAGGAGATAAGGCAGGACAGCTCCCTCAGACCAGGGGCTGGGAGCTCTCTGCCACCGAATCGGGTTGGACCGAGATTGAACTATTGCTGCATTACACTGTCTGGGCTATCATGGAGGAAAAGATGCCTTAATATCATCAAGTTGGTAAATAAAAACTTTCTTATTGAAATAGTAGTAGTAGACGACTACAGTGCCATGTATTTTTTTTTTCACAATGGTATATTCAACAAATATTTGGAATGGGAAATGATGTTGCATATTAGCCAGGCTGGCGCCACCTAGTGCCTCCAACTCAATTTCATTTTTCTCCAGTGACTAGGTCAGGAATCTGAATACAGTAGATGGTTTGCAAGAACCCCAGAAGTTGTAGACCGCGCACCGGCCAATCAGCAAAGATGACTGAGTCCCTTTTGTGGTACAGCACAACAGTAAACAAAGCGGTCGAGATGGATGTAGATGAAGACAAACATTCTGTGTTGGCAACGATTCCTCGAGATCGAGGATTTAAAGCCGGAGCAAAGAGAATGTTTGGTGAAATTTATCAAGGGGAAAGCCGTTATTGCCATTCTTCCTACGGGATTTGGCGCATTACATATGTCACAACCAAATAGCAGCAATTGGTTAAATAAAAAAAGTACCTGCCTTCTGTCGAGCAAATTAATTCTAATGCTGCGAGGTCAGACGGTTTCCACGAAGTGAAATCGGCGGTGTAATCAGGCTAGTTGCATATAACAAGAAGCTGAAAACCCAAGAACAGGTCACACTGATAAATGTGTTGTCTCATGGTTAAAAATGTAAATGCTTTTTTGATTGTTCATATTATCATTTAAAGTTACTATCTGCAAGTTTGTTTATTTATTTATTTTTAACTGTAGCTGGCAGATGTGAAACCTGTTGAAATGCAGACACTTTTCCCCACCCACTCCTCCTATTGGTCAGCCTCTCATCCTGCTCTGAGTGACTGACAGGTGAATTTAACCAATCACAGTGAAGTAATAGATGGCTTTAAATATGCATTAAATACAAAATCCTTATTTTGACCTCAAGAGCCGCTCATACATCTGGGGCAAAACAAATTTAGCTCAAATACTTAGAACGAAAACATAGATGTATGGCCTTTAGTGTCATTAGGGCATTTTATTATGAGAATTTGTTTGCATCTGAGTCTCGCTGTACATACAAACAATAATATCATTTCCTCAGCTCTCTCCCAGCTCAGCCGTCAGTGTTTGAGCTCCTGTATACAGCTGCTCTGCCCTTTCCTCTGAACTAAAGGTCAGCCAAACATGTGAGGAGAATTCAACACAACCGGAGAGCTTGTGTTAAACACTGTTTATATACCCAACATTATAACGTGGAGTCAAGTCATACATAAATAAGGCAGTTTAAAATATGACTATTATTGTTTTGAGTGGTCTAACAAAGCCATTAAATTTGTTATATTGATTTGATTTCTATTCTACAATCCAAGCTGGTCCGGAAATACCAAGGGATTTAAATTTAAACCTTTTTTGTGATTAAGGATTTATTGTAATTAGAAAACTGTAACAAACTGTATAAAAGGTTGAGTATATTGTCAAAATGTATTATTAAAAAAAGGCCATATTACGCTATTTTCTGGACTATGTTATAATGTTGTTTCCTTATCAAAAACATAGAGTTGTGTTTTGTTTTATCCACACATGTTTAACACACAAACTCTGCTTATTTAGGCTGATTTCTTCTCTTCTCTCAGTGCCCACTGTGTTTTTAAACTCCAAACACCTTCACTAGAATCATTTGGATGATTTCAGACCTGGAATTGCCAAGTAAAAGGTAGCTGTTAACATGAAAACTATCAATTCATAACATCACAAGGTGGAAGAGATAATTTTGAGCATTTTGAGGATACTGACAGACTAGTAATAAGTTACTCAGTGTGTGAAATAAACAAAACTCCAATTCATTTTTGATGAAGTAACAAAATTCTAATATGTCTAAAAGCTCATAATAGTCCTTTCTGTAAAATTTAGGAGCTCTGATTTAGTTCCGACTTCAACACACAACAGGTACACACTTGAAGCAACATCAGTCTTAAATTAATACCACTCACTATACATAAAACTATGATTCAACAACCACAAAGTTAAATTAAAACACATTTGTAAAAATATCAAATCAAATTACCCACGCCCCGCACTTGATGTTCACACATCAAGGGCAGAAAGATTAATTATTAAGATAGCGCTTGTTAAAACTCACCAGCTACACACAAGGACCTGCTTCTTTACAATGAGAACGAATAAATTCATAATTAAACAGAATTGCTAGACTTTACCAATCAGTTTCAACATCAATGTGCACTTTACATGCAAACAAATTAAAGCACCTCATTCAATCAAAATTAGGCTATAGAAGGTCAGCGCAGAGCTAAGCATACATGCATCATTGAGCATAATAAGCACTTAGGGACAGAATACAGACGCTATAATCAGAAACATATTGCTATTATTTCCAATTAGTACAGATGAATTAACAGATGGCAAACAAGTATCTAAACAAGCAACATTCAGCTTCCATGACAACCATCCTCAATCATTCATAAACCATAAACATCTATAGGTTTTCTTCTTGTTCTGAAGTTTGTCATTATTTTTAGATGGAGGGCAAGGGCCATTATAACTCTATTGGTGAGACACTGTTTTGTTTTGTTTTTTTTGTAAAGAAATCACCAAACTGAATATCCACAAATGTTGAAACTTGTATTTTTGTTAGAGATGGGGCCACAAATATATAGAAAAATATATAAAGAAAAAAGAATTGAGAAAAGAGGAGGTAATTACATGCATTTACCATAAACAGGACACAATATTTGCATTTTGACCGTTAAAAGTCAAATAGGTTACATCACGTGACACCAAATTCTTCCTATATTTTAACACAGAGCTCGAGGATACAGTAGCTCAGAATTCATGGTGGAATTTGCTGTTTGTCAGTGTGCAGATTTGTTTTTTGTTATTTGGTTTATGGTTACGCTCTCTGTAATTATTCGGCCTTTCCACATGAAACAAAAACTGTCAAGTTCCAAGTCTTCTCTGGCAGCATAAATAAGCAAAAGTTTAAAAAAAACATTCACAGTAGTTTCAGAAAGTGGTGAGTATTCAACCCTTAACGACGTGGTTGTTGTCAGTTGTGGACCCAGTGCCTAATAAGTAATGATAAGTTTCAACATTTGTGGATCATAAGTTTCATTCAAAAACAGTAAATCTTCGATTGATTTACATAACACTACAGGACACAGAGGACAGAGAGGGGGTACACTTTTGTCCTGAGGGCTGCTACTCACCTCAAACTGTCCTGTACTGGATCTGATGACTCTACCTGTTGAGCTGGGACATTTGTTTGCGCTTTCTATTATTATTGTATTTTACTGCTCAATATTCTAAGTGACTAGGCTAAACTTTATTAGCCTCGTGCCTCCACTCAATTTCATTTCTCTCCAGGAATCTCCAGGAATTGGAATACACTATATGGTTCACAAATTCCCCGGAATTACAAGTCCGGGCACCAGCCAGTCAGCGAAGAGACATACATTCTGTGTTGGCAACGATTCCCGAGATCGAGGATTTAAAGCCGGAACAACGAGAATGTTTGTTGAATTTTATCAAGGGGAAAGACGTTATTGCCCTTCCTACGGGATTTGGGAAAAGATTAATATACCATTTAGCCCCGTTAGCGGCACATTACGTACGTCACGACCAAATAACAGCGACTGGTTCAATGAAAAAAGTACCCGTCTACCGTTGAGCGAACAAATCCTAATCCTGTGAGGTCAGACGGTTTCTACGAAGTGAAACCGGCTGATGAATCAGGCTAAAACTTTACAGTAACATATCAGTAAATGGTATTGTTCTATACATCTCACAGAAATGAGTCTAATCTGTCATGTGCATTTTAAAACGAGACTCGCTTTATGTTTGATTTGGCCCTCAGATGGTGGCCCATACTCTCCGTACTCCTAAATGAAAGTGATTGTCCATGGGTATAAAAGCCGGGGAGAGACATTTTAATTTAATTCATTTAATGCTTTGTTTTGGACTGTGTCTGATACAGGCACTTTTGGAAATTGAACACTTTGTCTTGTGGCAGAATTGTGTTTGTGGCGACAACACCATTTGCTTGACATTTCTTCAACTTGTTAACACTGTCTTCACTGTTGAATGATGTCAATGCAAAACCATGACTCATTTGTACAACACATGGAGACAGATGCAGAAACAGTGAAATTAATGACTGCACTGTTTTGGAAAATACAAGCCGTTTCAAATAAATAGTATATTTGTTTTATAAGACAGTTGTTTTCAATTTAAATGCCGCTTTAGAAGATATACTTGTATGTAGCAATAACTTTAATGGGGAACTATATAAAGCCACAACCCAGATTTTTTATGCATAAATAAGGTTTAACTAGAACTAAACCAAAACTAAACAATGGCATCGTACTCTTTAGCGCATTAATATGGGATAGCATTTAGTAAATTGGATAAAAGAGGCACATTACTTAATTAGCACATAAGGAAGGATTTTGTTTCTTGTTAATATAAAGTCTTCTTCCTGCTTTATGTTTTCGGATTAATCAAATTACCATAAAAATAATTAGAAGGCCTGAAGTATTTTTGTTTCCTTGCTTAATCACCAGGTAATGAAAATAATAACTCTTTTTTGTATTATTTTCAAGTCCTCATTATAGTGTGGATGTCTGTTTGTAGTTAATTCTGGACGAATATATCAAACTAATGTTACGCCAAAAACTAAAATCTAGCCAAGTTAAAATGACTTGAATTAAGAAAGTTTTATCATGATTTGAGTACATTAAACTTGTAAAATTATCTACCAATGGAGCAAAACTTTTTGTTCTTAACATGTGAAAATACATCTTGCTACACTTAAGATAAGAAAGACAACAACATTTTATTTTGCACTTAAACTAAGACACAGCTCACCTCTGGACTAATTATAAAAAAGCCAGTTTGCAAAGACTGCAGGTGGCCTACAGTGACTCTTTACAGGTGCTTTTGAGGAGGCCACGATGGACGAGTGTGACAGAAATGTTTGTTTCTGCATGAGTGAATGCTTTGCAAGCTGCACTAAAAATTTTAATGTACAGTTTTATCTGCTGACTGAACAAATCAGACAATGAAATAATAATGTCACTCACAAATATAAGATTCAGTGCAATGCGATATGTGGAGACACTGGTGTGGTTGTCTTTAAAAACATAAATGTTTTTTGTTTTGTATTGTCACTGTCCTTGTCTGTTTTAAAAATGGAGCATGAGTCTGGAATAAAGATGATGATGATAATGATGAAGAAACAAAATCATTTAATTGGTAGATAATTTTACTTTTCAAGTTGAGTCTACTCAAATAAACTCAAATGTTCTTAATTTAATCATTTTAACTTAGCTAGATATAGATTTTGGTAATGTAGTCCTGATGTAGACTTGGTTTAATCCTATTACACTAGAAAAAACAATATCTTGGTAAGTTATCATGATTTAAATTAAGAACATTTTACTTTATTTTGGTAGATTCAACTTGACAAGTAAAATTATCTACCAGTGGAATAAGTGTGTTTTTCTTAATTCAAGCAGCATTTGATTTTGTTTCTTATTTTAAGTGCAAAAAGTTGTTGTTTTTCTTATCTTAAGTGTAACAAGATGTATTTTCATATTTTAAGTACAAAAGTCTTGTTCCACTGGCAGATCATTTTATTCGTCAAGTGAAATTTACTCAAATCATGATAAAACGTTCTTAATTCAAGTCATCTTAACTTGGCTAGATTTTGTTTTCGCAGAGTATAGACTTGATCCTGACTAAAAATGGTTTGAAAATAGCGCAAAAATATAGACACACTGAACTTGAGCAGGGGAGGAAATGTGGACTGCAGATGAGTTTACAAAGTTTAAAAAAAATACATTTAAATGAGATGTCAATCCAAGTTACCCACCAATTTGAACTGAAAACATTTCAGCAACTGGGCTACACCACACTATTTCCACTTTTTTTCTGTTTACTGTTGACCAAAACATATCCTAAACTTTTGATTCATGAAAGTGTCCACTGTTGGCAGATATAACAGCTGAACACACTCGTGGCTCTTTCTTTTTCCAATAGAAATCAAATATTCTTCAGAAAGTTCTTACCCAAGACTGTTGCAGAAGTTCCAACAAATGTGTGGCACTTGTAGGTTTCTTGGCTTTCACTCTTCTGTCCAGTTCATCCCAAAACCAGCTCGATGGGGTTTAAGTCTGGAGACTGTGCTGGACACTCCATGTTTTCAAGCTTTACCATCTTGTTCTTTTTTTCCTGAGGTAGATTTGGCAGAGCTTGGACTTGTGTTTTGTTATCTTTTGTCTTTTTTTTTTTTAACCTCTTTCTGTTCAGTTCTTCATCATATCATTTCAAGCTCTTCGTTGGACTTCCACGATTGGAATTGCAAAAAAAAACTGGAAAAATGAAGGTGTTCTTCTAAAACTTTTGACCGGTAGTGTATATGTGAGCAAAATTACGCCTCAGTACAGATATATTGTATAAGTGGCTCTTAAGAAAAAAACTCTTAAGAAAAAAGTTTTGAAAAGCAAATAAACTAATCACCGTGAATAATTAGGACACTAAAATTTCTTAAGGTTTGGACCATTGCAAACCCTTTTTTTAGAAGTAAAAATCCGGTACAGCATCTTTAAATTGCTATTGAGTTTTGAGTTTGCGTAAATAATCATGCAGTTATTAATTATTCCATCCCGTAAACAGTCACATTTTAGTTTCCTGTTTTCTCATTTCCTACTCAGAGCTTATTTTGAGTCTAAGAGGATTTTGCAAACGCAGATGAAATTCATTTGCCTTTTCTCTTGCCTATATTCAGCAGCACATAATCCCAAAATGTGTGTCATTTTCATAGGGCACGGAGATTTAAACGATTTCAAGACGGCCTCTTTAAGTCTTCTATTTAAAATGCATTGAAAACAGATTTGGGGGCGACGTGGGGGAGAAAATCAATTGGAGACGGTTATGAGTTATGAAAATAAATTCTGCATTGATTGGCTATCTGACTCCTGCCACTGTGTAAACAAATGGGGAAATGCAGATTCAAATTAGCCTGTGTTTTGCTGAAGGTCAAAATCCACTGATACAATTATGGCCTACTTTAACATGGACAGCGACTGTTTCACTGAGGGCAAAACGTACAAGACAAGAGTTAGAAAATATGAAATTAGTAGTCTAGACTTAGCGGGCGTTTTTAATGATTTATTACTTCATTGCTTTGGGTGCATTCAGTAAGAGGATTGAATTCAAGCAAGAAGCAATTAATCAGTGGTGCACTCCAAATAACTTCACATGGAAAACATTCGCAACATGTTTAACTTTTTTTTTTTTTTTTACTATAGTTTTAATCAAGAAAACTATTCAAATTCAAATTATAATAACACTCTTTACTCACAGCAAGAAGGTTCTAATTCCCAGGTCCTGACAGGTTTCCCCAGCAGCACTGATGGATGCATGGGTCAAACACAGAGGACAAGTTTCTCCACGGGGACAATACAGACTAACCTTAAACTTTAACCTTGTTGTGTCAGGTTGGAGTCTCCCACACGGACTCTGACCATGGAGGCTCCGCGGGGGGTGGAGGTGAGCGCGGCGCAAGGCTTTCTGCAGATCAGCGGCAGAAAAGACCTGCAGCTGGAGTCCACAGAAGGAGAGGTACGGATCAGCTATAGGCATTTTCATACTCGTCTAATTTAGTTTCATTGTGTGCTAGTTTTATGCTACTCAAATTAAAGGATCACTCTGGAATATAATATGGATTAGTGAAACTCATGCTTGGGCTGGAAGTAATGACACTTAATTTGCTCTGCAGCACAGGAATGTCAATTAGGACTGGATTTTTATGTGAAAATTTCCCTAGCAACAAGAATCCATCAATATAAACTGATCAAACACATAAACTGATTTACACATATTACTAAAAACCCTTTAGCACATCATTAGTGCTAATGATGGCATGATTTTTAAGCAAGTGTTCCTTACTCAGATTTGTCCCCAATTTGTGCAGTTTTGGTCATTTATATTCAGTAAGTGATTTATTACAAGATTAAAAAGTTCTATTACATATTTTCCCACAGAATTGCAGAAGAAATTTCAGATTTAAGAGTTTTTTCTTTTCACCTGCAGTGCTTCACCTTAATAGCTTTTTGGATATTGCAATCCATAAAGATTGTCATGATTATTCATGATTAGCACGCAGCATTTTCTTTCATTCACAGTCTAACAGATCAGCATTCCTCTAATATGTCACCAGCTTTATGAACTCAAACTTTTGAATAGGCCTGGGTTTCATTAAGAAGTTGCGGATACAATACATATCTCGATACACAGGCCATGATACGATACATATTTTGATACAGTGCACTTTCGGTTCGATGCGATATATTTCAAATCGATTTGATACAGTTGAAAAATAATGGCTAAATCATGGCTGTGATACTAAAAGTCTTTGTGTTTCATATGAACTTTTCAGAAGAAGTGGTTTAACAAACATTTTAATGATGAAAAACAATGAAAATGTCAAATGTTTTGCATAAACGAGTTTCCATCCTCTGAACAAACAACAAAACTGTAGTGCTGTAACAAAATAATTTAGTAAAATATAACAAAAAATACTCTTGGTGATATATTGATACAGCAGCCCACGATATTGATACTGTATCATCACATTAAACAATACGATATATCAATATTTCAATATTTCTGCACACCCCTATTTATGAACGTAAAAGCAAAGTTGATCAGACATAAACAGTCAGAATCTTTAAATTGACTTCATTTACATGTGACTTATTTGTGTAGATCGACTTGAAATTTCTTTGAATTTGAATTTCAAAGTTCTTATGATTATTGTGTATTGTTTAATGTTCAATTATCTTGATTTTTGACTTGCCTTTTTTTATTCTGTTGCTTAAACTGTGCGTTGCAACACGGTAACTTCCCCATTGTAGGACAAATAAAGATTCTCTTATCTTATCTTATACTATGGTCTGAATTTACCAAATAATCTTGCGTCCCTTGATAGAAACACCTCAGTCCCAATAGAAAAGACTTTAAAAAGACTCATATAAAAGTGAGTGTATGTGTCATTTGTCCATATGCTCCTTTGGCAGATGAGGCGCTCTGTTCACACCACACGTCACATTGTATTTACTGATTGCACCAAAGTCATTCATCACAGAGAAACCACACTGTCTTCACTTCACCTCTGGCTATGTTATTTGAATGACTTCCAGCCCTCTGTGATTTCTGTTCTTTTTTTTTTTTTACAGATACTTCTAGATGCCAACATTATCCAGCTGGGGAATCTTCCACTTGGCACGTTTTCGAAGTCCCCACCCCAGGCGGCCTATGAACAGTCCATATACGAGGTCTGCGTTTGCCCCAGTGGGAAAGTCTACTTATCTCCGGCCCAAAGTAGCTCTACCTGCCAAATAATGAACAATATCTGCCTTTGGAGTTGATTTGGGAACATCTGCGTCCAAAATGCTGCAACTTCAAGGATTTTGATGGGACAAATGTTGGAGAGGAAAAGTTGTTCATATTCACACCAATGGAGCTCAACAGTCCTGTCCATCTGTAGAGTTGTCCTCTTAACTTTGAGATTAATGCTGCGTTTCATTTATCCTCGGAGGCTGGAGCTTGAACATCGGAGTAGCTTTTTTGTGAGTTTCCAGTGGTCAACTTTATAAAAAATGACCAAACATTACAGTATATGTACAGTAAAGACAATAAAAGCAAGCAATAAAAACAAAAACAAAAGAAAAAAGAAAGAGCTCAAACCTGCCCAAGTCCTTGTAAGTGAATTTTTGCTTTTGTCATTAGCTCTGTGTATATCCATAAGCAGGCAGAGTATATCAGCGCATTTATAACTGCAGAGGCTCACCCATTGCAGGAGCAGGTTCACAAAAGCAGGTGGAGCGTGCAGAGCATTTAAAGGCAAAAACCTAACCCTAATAACACAAGAACCTTCAATATTTTTTACTCTTGGATGTCAAAGTTTATCCAAACGCAGGGCATAGCCATGTTGGACTTTCTAACTCGGAACCAGCTCGGGGTTCTGAAATGTTGTTTCCAAGTAGGACTTTCGAGATGGATGGGTGTTCTACTGTAAATTTACGAGTCAGAACATGGAAAATCTGACCTCCGAGGGCAACTGGAACGCAGCATAAGGATTTCTTGTAACTCAGAATGATTGTAATACCCTGATAAAAAATTACATAACACAAAATGATTTTATACATATCACCAAGTATAGATCAAGATCATTTTAAAAAGTTTAAGTATCAATATGTATCTGGGTATCAGTTGATTTGACAACATTATCTACCTGGAAGAAGGGAGAAACTTCGCCGCTGCTACTCCACGTCAAGAGGAGCAGTTGAGGTGGCTCGGGCATCTGTTCTAGATGCCTCCTGGGCGCCTTCCTCGGGAGGTGTTCTGGGCATGTCCCACTGGAAGGAGGCCCCGGGGAAAACCCAGGACACGCTGGAGAATGCCTTGGGGTGCCCCCTGAGGAGTGGAAGGAAGTGTCTGGGGTGAAAGAAGTCTGGGAGTCCCTGCTTAGACTGCTGCCCCCACGACCCGGCCTCGGATAAGCCGAATAAAATGGATGGATGGAACTTAAAAGGTACACTATGTCACTTTTTAGGTGAGGTGTCACCTTCTTGTTTCCATGGAGATCTCATTTCTTTCTCTGAACACTCTACTGTCCTCTTGTATTTATTCAGTTATAGGTGTATTTCTTGCACAGACGTCCTTGAAATACAATGTATTTTTACTGTGGACAAGGTCACCTCCCCCCACAGATCTAACCTGTAACTTGGACTAATGCCGTCACTTTCTGGTCTCCATAGAAATAGACGAGTTAAATGTCATAGTGGGGAACATTCAAGGCAAAGCAATAACATCTCCATGGAGACGAGTACGTGGCAAAACCTCCACCAGAAAGGTTACAGAGTGTACCTTTAACATTGGACAAATGTTTTTCAAATGTTTGTGTTTTATAACTTATAGCTGTTTTTAATATATTGTGAAAATGTGTCTAAGCTCACACAGTTGATTATTGAGATTTCAGACTTTTTAAAATTTTATTTCTATTTTTTATTTTATTTTTTTTCAAAAGTCTGTTGGAAAATGAACGAGAATGTTACAACCAAAACCTGTGAAGATGTGGGCGGGACGGTTGAGCTCCATTAAAAATTAACCATTAGAAACTGGTGGCTTGGACTCGTGAGCCACTTGGAGAGAGAAGACGGCAGCTCGCTCTCATCAGGAATAAAAAAATAACTAGGTCATCGTGACAAGGAAAGTACGACATTTTATTTTTCTACTTGACAAAGAAAATTTTTAAAGAATTCCAACACTGGTGCCTTCAGAGTTTTAAAAATCATTGTGAAGTGGTTGAGATGGCATTGATCCTTGTCTGTTTTTAAAAAGGTCTTACACAAAAGCACAAAGTATTGGTTTCTGAAATAGAGGTGGGCCATATTGACACAACTCTTCATTGTACGTTTAATGCTGTTATAATGAAATTCAGATGCTACATGTTTAGACTTTTTTTTGGCTGAAATTTACAGTATCGAACAAAAAATGTATGGACTCTAATTACAAAATTTAAGAAATATCAACATATTCTTGTTCTCTGTGTATTCTTGTTGTTTGGAAGATGACGCTGCAAGTTTTTTTTTTTTCTTTTTCTGTCTTATTCGTGGGTTTCAGCTTCCTGTTTAGGGCTGGGTATCATTAAGAAGTTGCCGATATGATACATATCTTGATACAGTGAGCTTTCAATTCGATACAGTTCAATAAATAATAAAGACTAAGTGATGGCTGTGATACTAAAAGTCTTTGTTAAACCACTTCTTGTGCATAGTTAATATGAAACACTCTCATTTTAATCATCAAAACACTGAAAATGTCAAATGTGTTACATAAACGAGTCCTTCCTCTAAACAAGCAACAAAACTGTCGCACTGAAACAAAATAATTGAGTAAAATATACCAGAAAATACTCTCGGCAATATATTAATACAGCAGCTCACGATATCGAAACCTTATCATCACATGAAACGATACGATATTTCAATATTTTTGCACACTCCTACTCCTGTTATATGTTGTTATTTTGAGTACGGTTGACCAATTAAATTATTTATTATTTCATTTTAAATTGTTAATTGCTTTGGCAACAGTCCTACCTTTTCCTCATTCTGAAGCTCATGGATATATTCATACACGCTGTATTTTAGCCGTGCACCCAGCTTTATAATGGACTACTTACTATAAAAGGCTACGTGATCATTTAACTTTGCATATACCTTTAAACCAACCATTTTGATATTCTGTAGAGCAGTGTTTCCCAAAAGTTTTTCTGAAAACCCATGTTTTAAAAGTCACAAACCTTCGTGACCCAAGTCAATCGACATTATTCGTAAATCAAAAAATAAAGGTGGATTTGACCATTATTGAACATTAATGAGGAAATGATGAAAAACAGTAATTGAATCAGCAATAAAAGGATCCATAAGTCGCCTATTTGGACATTAAATGTGGCCCATTGCTTTTTCTTTTTAACATTCAATTGAACCAGCAATATTGGAACTAAATAGTCAATAAAATAATTACAAAAAGATTAGAAATTATACAAAACATGTATATTGCAGACCTATATGCAGAGCGTGACAAGTCGACCCAAAAACAATCTCTTGGACCCACCTGAGGTTCACTCTTTGGGAAACAGTGCTGTAGACCACATATGGCCCACCTGTATTCTGAAAGGTGTAAGTTATTGAAATGGATGTTTAATTTGCCATTGTAATGTAAAATAAAACATGTTTTTTTGTTTGAGTTGGGTTTGGTGCCAGTTTTGTTTGCAGCTCAGGATGAACCTTTGAGGGGTGCTAGGTGGAGAAATCGGGTGCTGAAATATGTTATCATTTCAATACGATAAAAAAAAAAAGGTAAATATTTTATAATGTAAGACTTAAAGTGTATGGGATGGAAACGTGACATTCATTTGAATGTGGTGATACACTATTTGACTGTGTATAGTTCAAAGTTACATTTATGGACTTGTAAAAACAAATCTGATCACATTTGAGTGCTAGTAAATTCTTTTCGGTGACTAAAGAGAGACTGAATAAATCATCTATTCGCAATCACAAACAAACACAGTCAAAACTGTTGGTTTCAGATCATGCACAAGACCTTGACTATTTTCTGCTTTTGATTTTAGCTTGTACCTGCATGTCAAACACTTTCTTGGCTAAACCTTTTTGTCTGAAGAAATTCTCTGTTCAAATACTTCATTTTAACCTTCTCTGGGGTTTTGTACAAAGTAGTTTTAGAATATTTGATTTGACTGCAGATAAAAACAAGTGAACTCTGGTTTCCCTCAAGAGATTATCTTTATCCACTATAAAACTAGACCTAAAAAATATAAAAATGCTTAAACAACTGATTATATGGGGTTGGGACTACCACTGATATGTGGTATATGAACAGTTTGTGTTTCCAAATATGTCTTTAATTCATCAGAAGATTCAGACAAAGCCCCTTTTATGCTGTGTGGATCCAAACAAACGTAACAATCGCATTGGTGTTGCACAGGAGCCTATAGGAAAATGAAAATCATAAAGATAAAAATAGTCGTTAGTTGGTCAAGTCAAAAAGAAATTACGCAAAGACAAAGAAACAGCAGTTATTGGTATGTAGTGCCATCTACTGGTTCAAGGTGATAGCCCCATTTCTCAGGAACCTACAATTTCAATTCATTCACTACTAGAAATTAAAAATAAAACTCACACTGACAAAACAATTAATACATTGTGAGATTTAATTCCATAAAGAACATGTTGAATTTTGGTTAAGCTCACAAAACATCAAACTGAAAGAAAGAAAAACTGTAATCGGTGCATATTTTTATATTCAAATATATCAATGACAAAAGGTAACGCAAAAGGCTTGATTCAAAGTTGAAATTGTTACGACATAATACAGTAAAACCTAAAAGAATATAAGAAAATATAGAACATTAATTTTCTTTAGGACTGAATTCTCAATGTTTTCCTGGACACTGGTCTTCAATCCATTTGACTTTGTAAAAATTGTAATAGTTGTTTATATTTTCAACACAATACAGCCTTTATAGTGCAATACATTCATTCATTCAAGTATAATACTGTCTAAAACACAAATTAAAAAACGGAATACTTTAAATCTAAAATGCTGGCGACATAAAAATGAAACAAATGTGTAAAGTAAATAGTAAAATAGTAAAAGTTGTGGCAGAGTCATTCATGTTGCAGTGTAATATATCCATTGTCAATACTTGAATGGATCTCTATACTTGTAGTAGGGTTGCCATTTTCTCTCATATAGATTATTGCTAGAATCACAAAATACATTATTTACACTAAACCATAAAAAACAGATCAATTATTGTGGCTTAAATGGTAAAACTCACCTTATATTTTCATCAGATGGATGGTTAGCTTTGTGGGCTGATTTGGATATATTCAGACCAGGGGGGATCCTGTCTGGGTATCTCACCGCAATCTTAGAGCCCATTAACTCAAATCCCTAAACACAAACAGACAAATGTAGGATTTATGTCAAAAGTAAAGCAAAAAGTAAAAGCAATATAAGTTAAACTAAAGCCTAAAAGTGCAAATGACAGGGAACACGATTTACCAGTTATGCAGGGTAGCTGCGGGGTCTTAAAAGTCTTGAAAAAGATCTTAAATTTCACGTTCCTAAATTAAAGCATTGAAAAGTCTTAAATTATGCTGTTCAAGTCTTATTTTTTTCAGAAAAGTTTTAAATTTCATTAGCCAATTTTTTGTATACTCAACTGGGCTGCAATGCACTGTTAAATGGCGGGAGGAAAATAAAAAACGTGAAATCATGTAACCTGAATGAACGTCTAATTTGGAGAACGCGCAAAACAATACTTTTGCTTGTGGCGCCGACAGCAATGAGTAAACAATCAGTACAGTGCAGGAAGACATTGGCTGGATCATCAAGTGTAGGTTTAGATTCTAGATATAGTACCAGTAGTTGGTTGGTCATTATTAGAATTGGATCGGGTGTTTTTTGTCCACATAATGGGTGTGATGTTGGTCTTAATTTTCATTTAAGTAGTATTAAATGTCTTTATGTTCAGTCTTAAATTTGGGATAGTCAAACCTGAGGATACCCTGTTATGATTCAACTAAAGCTCATACTTGTTACCTCACCACCACAGTGTAAACAAGGACTCAAATCATCTAATAGTCATTTTTTGACAATAAAAAACATGACAGCACCTTAAATTAAACTGCCAACTAAATGCATTGCCAAACTGTCAGAAAACGATGTTCCTTGCATGTAAATAGTCCCAGATTTTTTGTGAAACTTATGATTTTATTTCCTGTTTGGACCTGGGCAGCAGATGTGACATAACGTACAGGTAATTGCATAAGTGTTACACAAACATCCATAAGGTAAACAAAGGCCAAATCTAAATTGCACCATAATTATGACAAACTAATAAAGCTACATAACAACACCTTTGCTTTGCTGTGTGTAAATGGTCCCCGTGTTAAGGAATTCTGTGTGTTGATGAAATATGTAAAAGGTATTCCAATGTAAAACTTATGGAAACTTTTCTTCACCAGCTGATGTAAAACTATGATAAATATTGACCAAACCAAGTAATAATTGGAAAAACATGAAAACCTGTCATATGCACTTCAAGTAATTCAATAAATGTTCACACCGCTGGGGCAACATCAAGGACTTCAGTATCCTTGTTTTGTTTGTCCATTATAAATAGTTACTTACATGATATCTCCTAATTGCATCATCGCAATGCTGCTGTTGGGTGTAGTTAATAAAAGCACAGCGTTTTGCAGGCAGTTGTTTAAGACTATAAACTGGTCCAACCCTGCAAAGAGAGAGAACACAAGGGAATGACTTTGTTTTGATGATAATTTTAACGCTGTTAAAATACTACATGACCTTGAGGCATATTTGAGTACTTACTTGTTAAAAATACTTCCTAATAAGTTTTCAGTGACAGAAAAAGACAGATTTCCCACCCACACAGGAAACAGCTCTCTGTTGAAAGATAAAACATGACATTATGCCCAGTTAAATTAAAGAACATTATATAACTTTTATTAATGACAGCCCACCCCCTGCTTCATGGGATTCTGCTGTTTCTTTATCAGTTTGTTATCCTTTTTATCAGATTAACACTTTATCTTGTTGCAGTCTATTCTCAAATGTTAATGCTCCTGGAGGCGTTTACAATGTGTACTCTGAACAAAACCATATTTTCCAAACATATATTGCAAATCTAATAACAATACTTTACATAAAGATGATAACTATTTCCCCAAACTGCAGTCCTCCTGTATTACCCACACACAAAGCTTTTTTTTTCACTGTTCTGTAACTGAGCCGAATGTTTTGTGAAATGTGATGTACTCACGGTGCTTGTTCTACATGGTTGGACTTCGGGGCTGCAGGGGCATTTGGTTTGGGCTGGCTTTGCTGGTTCTGGACTGGGATAAGAGGCGTTTTCTCGAGGGGGAGGGTCTTTGATGCATCCTGGGCTGGAGGAAGAGGGGGTTGAAGAGGAGGGCGGGGGGCAGCAGCCGCTTTGGCAGAGAGGCCCGGGGATACTCCGGTCACATTAGCCACCTGCTGCACTGGGACAGGGGCAGGTGGGGACACTAAAACACAAAGAAAATGTTACTTTAAAATACAGGTTAAACAGTTTTATTTTCCTCAACAGTTTGGGTTCATGTAACATAAAAAAATAAAATCCCTATAGTTTAAAACTGAGCTGGAGGACAGGTCAGAATTCTATAGAAGATGATGCTGTTAAACTGCCTGATTACAAATGTGTTAACCTTTAATTAATATGCATTTACTGGGCCTATTCACATGAAATAAACTGGAACAAAAAAACTACAATTTTCAATAGGTTAAAAGAGTAGAACCACTATTGAACCCTGAAGACACGCTTTTTGTGGCAAGATAGTGGAGTTAGTCCCCAACATATGATAAGGTTCAACATTTGTGGATCATACATTTGAATATTTCTTTCAAAATGAGTCAAAGTCCCATAGAGCTACAAAGGCAGCTGCCCACCATCTGAGAGTATATGACAAGTGACCATTGACAAGACTGAATATTTTGTTTTGAAATGTTTATTCCAAGAGCAACAATGCTCATTTTTCACAACTCTGAAGCCCATGGATTCGTTGCAATTTTCATGTCATCTCAAATGAAAGGCAGAAGCCTACAAAGCTCTATGGGAAAATAAATTTTAGTGAACTACCTAGACACATTGACTCACAACATGTGGACATACTCCTGTAGTAATTCAAAAACAGAATGAGGATTACCCTGAAGTTTGTTCAACTTTGATAGTGCTTCCTGGGCTTTTTCAACATTCCCGTGAATAATTAAAGCATTTGAACTCTGCTCCCGAGTGAAGCCATTCTCCTAAAGAGGGAAATATCAGTTAATAAAATCTCAAAATTAAAATCATAGGTTCACATTTGGATTCTCACCATTAGCTGTAAAATCTGTACATTCATCAGTTCTTGAGCCGCTTCTGGGCTGGAGCCGTTTAGTTCAAGAATCTTCTTAAAAGCGCAGGCTGCCTCCTCGTACCGCTGCCAAGAACAACAAGGTCAACAAAAGTAACAGTTACTTTCACTTCAATGCTTTCACTAAGAAAACATTAAAATTCAGAAGAAGTCTAAGCTAGACAAAAGGGTGTTTAAGCGTGTTAGATGTTTAACTTTTATATGATGCTTATGCTTTGACAAAACTTCAATGTCAGCACGTCAGATTAGTGGTGATATAGATACAGTATATTCTGACATTTGTATAAACCTGCAACAGTAAAAAAATAAAAATGTAATAAACTAATAACATTTTGTATGACATCATGTGCAAATCACGATTCTACTATGAAGACTGTGGTGGCAGAAGCAAACTTTTTATACAAAACTTGCTGTAAAAATATGACCCATTACCTCTATTAAATCAGGGGAGATATTCAGTCATATTTTTACAACAAAATATGTGGGTAATATTGACAAAGATAATATAAAATGCTAAATAATTAATAAATAATTAATGTTAAAGTTCTGAATAAAGTCTGAATAGCAGTACACCCTTATCTGAAAGATAACCGGTGCACTCCCACTACTACTGATAATATTTTTTAAAAAGGTCATATTTAGATCATAGCCACCTCACTGAAACCCTGGATTAAAAACAGAGCTAACATATTGTGCCATTGTATTTGTGTATTCATGTTACCGGTTTGGTGCAGAAGTGCGGTGTTCTTTTACCTTGAGTCCTGCCAGCGCTCTTCCTTTTCTAAACAGGCCTCTAACCCAGCCAGGACTCATACTCAGAGACAACTCTGCATCACTTAAAGACTTCTCATACTCCTGCATTCTCTCAAAACAAAATGCACGATTTCCAAATAACCTGCATAAGAAAAATATATGTTAAAGCTTTTTTAGAATCTAACCAAAGCCAAATCAGAGTTCATCTCTACCTACCTATACTCTGTCGGGTTGTATTTAATGGCATCTGTGAAATAATTAACAGCAATTTTATATTCTCCGACACCAGCGAGTTTATTCCCAATCACTGAAATAAAACATACAATTACAAATGTAACAAACATTTAAGATTTTTATGAACATTTGAAAACAAGCAAACAAAGACATACTTGCAAGTTCAGCACTCATTTTAACAAAGTCCTCCATTTTAGGGCTAGATGTAACAGGATCCTGGAAAATTACAATTAAAAAAGTAAAAGGAGTTAATGGGTGTTAAAAGAGCACTATGCAACTTTCTAGGGAGACTGTCTGCTGTCTGCTTGAGGCACCATGGAGTTTTTGCATTGCCTGTCACGTTCCTCAGTACAGCATTATAAGCATCCATCTTACTTTATTTAATTACATGTGATTTATTGCAAAAAAACAGTACAGCCAATCTGTAGAAAATTCCAGGTAAACCAGTCACTTGCCCATGGGGACAAGCATGTGATGGACACTCTATTAGTGACAGAAATTATATCCAACATTTATATATAGCAATACTGTTTGAGGTATTGAAAAGTATTGATTCTCATGCAAAAATATCAATACTTAAAAGCATCAATACATACATACCAAAAAAAAAACCTTTTTCTGATACAATTTTGGTAAACATCTTAAATACATTTATCTGCAGATTACCTCTGCTAGAAAAGGTTACATAATGCATCTTTAATGAGCCGATTTACAGATATGAATCTTTAAAGCAGGAACAGAATAACTCACCTTATTTACATGATTTGCTTCGTGTGTTCCTTCCGTTTTTTCAGGTGTTTTGGGTTCTTCTTTAAGTGGAGACTTCTTTTTATCATGCTTTTGCTCTAACTGGCGTTTAGCAATTTCAGCTGCTTTAGTAACAAAACTACTTGTCAAATCCAACCCCTGTAACACATAAAAACAATATAAAAATCTATTTGAAACCATCTTAAACAGCAATTTATTTTAAAATACAACCCCAAATATTTTACCTCATCTTCTTCATTACTGGATCCATCTGAAGTGTTGTTACTGCTTTCTGAATTTAAAGATGAAGCCATAGCTCTAAGGTTTAAATATTCTTTATCCTCTTCACATACTTCTGAAGCTTTATCCTTAATCTGTAAATTAAACAAAATTATTGACATAAATCTTTATCTCAACTAGGAGTTCATGGTAGCAAAACGAAAATCACCTTATCTTGTGTAGTGTTCTGTTGCTTTTCAAGGCGTTTTCTCACTTTTTGTCGCTGTGAGGAAAAAAATAATAATAATAAATTGTGTTGTGTTGTATTGTAAACTACAATTTCCAAATTCATTATAAAACTGGAAACAACAATGACATGTTAAGATTAAATGTCTAAAAATGTTCAGTAAAATGTAAAAAAAAAAAGCTCAGTATAAAATATGTCATTTTCAAAGTAAAATTTCAATGGTAATCTCTTCTTCAGTTTTGAAACTCAATGCCTGGTCAAATAAGTATTCACATTGTGGTGTTGCCTTCATTATACAACTATGTAGCCTACATAGTATACAATATAGGTCTTGTGAAATTCCCAACACAGAATAATTAAATGATTGATACAAAAATTACTTCCAGATACATACTTGTTTTTTCAGACGCTTCTTTTCTGCCTTCTCTTTAATTTTCTTTTCGTTTGATAATAATCTAGCCTTCCTTTCCGCATCCTGATTCACAAAACAGATAGTAACAAATTAAATACATACAAAAATGCAGATAAAAAAAAAAAAAAGAGCAAACAACTTACACTTTCCCAGTCTAAATCATCATCACTGGACTCCGTATTAGGGCCACAGGGCACCTTTATACCATACTTGTGTTTTATATCTTTCCAGTCATCTCCAGTGAAATTCTGATAAAAGTGTACGTCTTCATCTTGCATTTGGGCTGTTGATGAAAATGTATTTTAGACAAGACTCTACAGAATTTAGGCCTAAATGTTGTAAATGTTGTAAGGCTACTTGAAAATTACATACCACAAAAACTTTCTTGTATAAAACCTTCAATATCGGGGAGTCCAGCGTAGAAATCTCCCTGGAAAAACGTGAAAGAAATGCAGTTTTCATCTCTCTAAGCCATTACAATAACAATTCACACAAAATCACGCCAAATCTCCAAAGCTTCAAAAATGAAAGTGAGTCCCGATGACAAACTTACACAATAACTCTTCAGAATGATACAAGAAACAACTGTAATGCATGCTATTTTACTTATCAGAATTACATATTTAGGTAACTATCTGATTCCAAAATTTAAGACATAAAAATACAGACTTATCCTATCAAAAACTTTTTCCACAATAGCATTAGCACGTTGCTAACTCCGGCCCAGTGTAAAATGCGAGCGGCGCTGCTAGCTGAACACATGAAAGAAAATTAAGCAAATGTTTCTACTTACCATCACTTTTACTCTTGCAAAAGCTGGAAAAGAATGAAACGAAATTAGCGTGTGACAAATGGCAGCAAATACAGTGTAAACAGATTAAAATAATGACATACCTGCTGCCTGTCTATGAGTAAAAGACATGATTGTAGCTTGGAGTTTTCTCTATTGGCCTAAGTCATTTAAGTATCATACAATCTTATTATTATAAATCCAGGCGCAGATTAGTGTGATGCTGGTACTAGTAGAAACAAAAAAACTATAATAAAATCCAGTTTTTATTATAGATCCATGCTACGGAAGTGTAATAGTGGTGCCCTTAGTTCGTCACTGTGATCTTGTTGGCATCAATGCTTCTTTATCGCCATCTAGTGGATTTATCATGTCCTATAATCCAATCGATCCACTTTATTTATATAGCATTGAGATATAGAAGGGTAGATATCGCAGTGACTACCGCTCTCTGTTGGAATGCGTCAACAAAACCGCCATCTTGGTACAGGGGTGACACTGCTTTAAATGGTGAGATTAGTACTGGTTTAGTCCTGGTTTAGTCCTGGTTTAGTCCTGGTTCAGCCCTGGTTCAGTCCTGTTTTAGCCCTGGTTTAGACTTGGTTTAGACCTGGTTCAGACCTGGTTTAGACCTGGTTCAGTTCTGGTTTAGACCTGGTTCAGTCCTGTTTCAGCCCTGTTTCAGTCCTAGTTCAGTCCTAATTCAGTCCTGGTTCAGTCCTGGTGTAGTCCTGGTTTAGTCCTGGGTTATTCCTGGGTTCAGTCAGTTGCTGATACTGTGAAAAACTTTAGACCATGGAACCCCCGTACCAAGATGGCGGCGGAATAATCGCAGGCCAAGAGGCTGAACGCAAGATCTACTGTTTTATATCTATGATTTATATAGCATATTTTATGAACATGAAGTTTCCAAAGTGCTGCACACACAAATTAATAAAATAAAAGACAGAAAATCATAAAAAGTGTTAAAATGCATAAAGCTAAACATGATTTTAAAAAAAAATATTAAAAACAAATAAATAAATTAAATTAAATTAAAGACAAAGAGAACCACACATCTCACATGGTGTTAAAAGCCAGAGAGTAAATGTGGGTGAAGAAAAGACTATGGCTGCATCAAATTTTTTTTCCTCACTTCCTTCTCCTGGATTCTGTTGAGGAAAATAACCCTTTTCCTCGTGTGTTCGTTAGTTTCTGCTTAGACAAAAAATTACACTTGAAACAGAAATAAAGTCCAGATAATTTACTTATTCCAAAGTCATACTTGTACAAGGAGTCTGTGCTGACATTCCCATGCAGAGACTGAATATTTACGCCTATACAATGATTTTTATATGTAAACTATAGTGGGAGGCGGCCAGGTTTTAGACTTAGTGCCTTTTCGTTGGTCCACAGGCCAGCCAGGCCTCTTGGCACGTTGCACAATCTTATCCCATTGTGACAAGGATCCCATTTATCTCACTCCCCTTACGGGAGCGTCTGCTGGTCTGCTCGGGGTGATGAGTCATGAGTCAACATATCCCTATCAATAAATCCTTGCCCTATTTAGTTAATTGATTAGACATATAGATAGAAATAGAATATCTTGTACATGGACTGAACCCATCTCTGCATCCCTTATCTGTAATCTAGTGCCTGTTTTCTGGGTCATTGTATAGTGAATTCTAATAGTACAATAATAAAATATAGCAGTACATCAATAACATTATAACAGTAGTTATACATCACCTAAGCCTAGTTTTTTATCCTAACATTCCTCCCCTCAATTCTCCACTTTTCAGCTGTCAGTCAAATTTGTCACATAATTGGTGTCCCAAAGAAAACCACGGAAGGAAGAAAGGAGTAAATATGGGGGAGGCTTCAGAAGGAAGACCTCAGATAAAATAATCAAACTTTATAGGTCTCAGTGAGGAGTTTATATCCTCTCTCCTCAGTGGCCATGTCTCATTTCTCTTTCCTTTCTTCCTTCTCCTTGATTTCCCTCCTTGATTCTGCAGGAAATGGGTGAGAAAGTCCCACTCAAGAGGAGACACAAGTTGTAAATGGTGTCCCAGTTCGAGGGTTGCAGCCTTCATATTTGGACTCAATTTTACAACTTTGGGGATACTTTTAAACCTCTGTCAGTTTCTTGACTTCTCGAGTAGATATAAACCTATGAGGTCATGACTGTAGTGAGCCGCGTGCTGTGTGCAGACGGCCAGTCACAGCGCAGACTTGGGTAAACTGACAGCCGTGTGTAAACAGCTTTGCATCTGTGTAGACTTTCAGGGGGAGAAAGTTCAAAATGCATTTGCACTTGCTATTAGCCAAGGTCTAATAAAAACTTAAAAGGCTAGGCAATTTGGCAATGAACACTGTGATCTAATCCTTCTGCAATCTGCCATTTTCACATACAATGTCTATGAGAATTCACCACATATTCGCAATTTGCTTCACTTTGACTTGTCTATTGTGAGCAATGTGCAGTAGCATTTTACACTACAACTGTGTGATTACTCACTGTTTTGGACTTAATGGCAGTAAGTTTTTATATATTTTCAGCTGCCATATAGCCAAACTTTGGTTTGCCACTGGTGCCACTGTTTGCTTTGAGGAAAAACTCACCGTCCCTGGGTGGGCTCGAACCACCAACCTTTCGGTTAACAGCCGAACGCGCTAACCGATTGCGCCACAGAGACCTGAAAAATAAAGACATTATGAGTATGGAAACAGCTCAGTGTACATTAAGTTTAATGGACGTAAAAGCAGAAAAGTAATTTTTTCAATTATGTGACCAATACAACATTGAACTTTGTTCAACTGATAAAATTCAACCTTTTGCAATGGACCTGAACGACTGAGGAATTACACCAACATTTATATATGATCATCAAAAAAGTTACACAACACAACTTGATTTGCTATTTATAAAAAAAGGAAGAAAGGAAAACAATTAAGTTGGCATTTGATCTGAAGCACGGCAGCAGGAGCACCATTATTTGACTATTTGCTGAGCTAAAATGAGTGAGTTGACCATTAACTCCTGTATCATGTTTCTCTGGAAAAATGATTGCTCCGTGCACTTGAACACTAGAATACTTGAGTTTGTCCCAGAACAGCTTGCCTCTACATAAGACAAGCTGTTCTGGGACAAATAAAGGTTCTTTATATGCCAATTACAAACCACATAATTAAGTTCTGCTACTCTGTGGTTAGAAATTTGAAGGTTAATAGAGCTGTAACAATAACAGATTTTGAAGTGCGATACACTGCTGAAGAAAATATAGGCAATACTCGATAGTACTGAATTCCATTATACCACAGACACGAAAGCCCTAAAGAAGGATTTATCTGTAAAAAAAAAAAAAAAAAACAAATAAATAGTATGTACAGTATTGTTAATGAACATGAGCTGAAATAAGTGAAACAATTAATGAGTCATAAAAGTTATTTATTCAACCTTCTACAGCTAAAAGCTTATTGTAGTATAGAAAAATAACAAAATGTTTCCCATTAGTACAAAGAAAAAGTATCCACAGCAAACACTGATCTATTAAGGCGATATAGTAGATGATGTTGACAGGTCTTAAGGTTAACTTGTGATATCTTGTGAAATGTACATCTGCAGATTAAACTGAGTAATACAATCAAAAGGGCTACGTCCCTGGGTGGGCTCGAACCACCAACCTTTCGGTTAACAGCCGAACGCGCTAACCGATTGCGCCACAGAGACCATATTTTTGTATTCCGAGCAGTGGAATTGCGAGGCGTTCGAAAGGTCAGTCAAGAGTCAGTTCTTTCAGTGTGAACTACAGGCCTCACAAAGTCTCCCAACCTACCCAAAAAGCCCAGGAGGCACCTAGACTGTAGACTGTGTAAAGAAGTGGGAACGTGACATCACCCATAGCATTTGGCTCCAGTCAAATGAAGCTCATGAGGCTTGCAGTTACAGGGGCAACAATATTCCAATGGGAGCCAGGGTCGGAAGGAGCCTGAGGTGCCTACATGCAAACCTCCTATTTTCCTATGCAGCAGCTTGTGCGTTAGTTATGTCCATTTATATATACAGTCTATGTCTGGAAGACGTGCTCAAGTTTCTGTAGGCTCCACTCAATGTGGAGGAGCAGCAACTCTACACTGAGTCCCTAACATCTCCACTACTTGAACCTCAAATGGAACCTTGAGCCTTAACTTTGTATCAAGGGCAGCTGTATGTACTGCAGAGGTGGTACCAAGTCTTTTTGCTGCAAGTCTCAAGTAAGTCACAAGTCTATGACCTCAAGTCCGAGTCAAGTCCCATGTTAAATACAGACAAGTCCAAGTCGAGTCTCGAGTCACTGGCCCAGAAGTCAAGTTCAAGTTGTCTGCTTTGAGCTTCAAGTCATTTCAAGTCTTTAAACCAGGGGTGTCCAAACTTTTTTCATCAAGGGCCACATATCTAAACACAGACGAAGCAGAGGGACGATCGAGGGACGATCTCAGTACAGTGAATAATTAAAATATGTGCATGTTTAACATGTTAGAATGAGCCATCAGCCTTTATTCACGTTAAGATCCTTAAAACCACACAATAAATATTAAATATCGGTTTTATCCAGGTAGATTTTCAAAAAACTTGCAATAAAAAGATAATTTGCAAGGTAATTTGGGTCAATTCTCCTGCAAGCCTGAGGGCCAAGAAAAATTTGTCTGAGGGCCGCATTTGGCCCACGGGCCATAGTTTGGACATGCCTGCTTTAAACAAAAGTACCAAATATAGCCTGGATTTTTGCCATTTATTTGCCTTTTAAGATAAATTGTACTTAAAAAATTACAGCATATTTGTATATGAGTATTTATAGAGTATATAAGAGTTGTAGAAATTTATTTAGTTAACTTTTCATTTGTAAATGTCTTGACAAGATCTGAGTGTGAATCATTGCGGTCAGAATAAAAAGAATTCAGATTTAAAAGTGCTTTTCAAGTCTTATCAAGTCACGGGCCTCAAGTCCCAAGTCATTGACCTTCAAGTCCAAATCGAGTCCCAAGTCATAGTGCATTTTATCAAGCCAAGTCCTAAAAATAGTGACTCAAGTCTGACTCGAGTCCAAGTCACAACTTGCAAAGTCCCACCTCTGATGTACTGCATTTAATTGTTATCAAATTAATACAATAAAAGACAGTAAATCATAAATAAAAACAATAATTAAAAAGTGTGAAAATGCATAAAGTGAAAAATGATAAAAAATTAATTTGGTTTTATAGAGTTTATATCTTCTCTCCTCAGTGGCCGTGTCTCATTCCTCTTTCCTTGCTTCCTTCTCCTTGATTTCTCTCCTTGATAATGCAGGAAATGGGTGAGAAAGTCCCACTCAAGAGAAGACACAAGCCAAAGTTGTAAGTTGTGTCCCTTCGTATTGGGACACAACTTACAACTTTGGGGTTACTTTTAGACCTCTGTCAGTTTCTTGAGTTTTTGAGTAGATATAAAGATATGAGGTCATGATCGTGGTGGGCTGCATGCTGTGTGTGAACGTGCCTGATTCGGGTAAAACTGTGACTTAACTTTGTAACGACGGGCATCTGTATGTGCTGTATGTGTCTGTGCATTTAGTTGTTATCGTTGTAATAATTTTGAAGTACTGAATTCTTAGGTCACCATAAATTAAAAGTGCAGCGCCCAACGTGGGGCTCGAACCCACGACCCTGAGATTAAGAGTCTCATGCTCTACCGACTGAGCTAGCCGGGCTACATGTTAAGACAGTTCTCCCACTACTGGTCAAAAATAAACCCTCGTCCCGTATATCGATCTTTACGTATTAGTCCATTCTTCATTTATCTTTGTCGTCACTTTAGGGAGTACAACTGCTGCTTGATAGACAAATAATCACACAAAAGAGCTGGTGGTCGTATTAATGAAGCTACTCACTTTTTCCTTTAGGAATTGTTCGTGTAAAGTTGATATCTGATGTCGCAAAGTGTTTGATATTTATCCTCCAAGGCTGTAAACTTTCCGTAGTCATTCCCCGACCTCGTAGAATGCGATACGCGGTGTTTTACGAGACTGTAGTGGTTTTGGAGAACGTATTTTGAAAGGGCACCGGAAGTTTATTTTGACATTGCGTGTCCATTTCCGGACTTTCCCTGTGAAAAAGCCTGGAGACCACCTGTGCTGGAGAGTATATGCTGCAAAATCAGAACTTGAACATATTTTGAGCAGCGCGTAGCGTAATGACGGCCGTTGCACGTGCGTGTTAAAATGGTTAAAATGGTCATAAGCCGTACATACCTGCACGTGCTGCTCGTATGCTCACGCGCTTACAGCTTTGGTCTAGCATCGATTTGAGTGGCGCCAAACGCTGTGGGTGACGTCACACTTCACTTCTTTACCAAGTATATGGTCCAGAGCCGCATGTTTCCTGAAAACTGAAGTAAAACTCTAAAGAAAGATGCAAAGAACTAGATGTCAGCGCGAAAGGAACCAAAAACTCACCGTCCCTGGGTGGGCTCGAACCACCAACCTTTCGGTTAACAGCCGAACGCGCTAACCGATTGCGCCACAGAGACAGATATGGAATACGTTTGGTGTTTTGAGTTAAAAGGATATATACATCCAATAGTTAAATTGAGGTTTGGTAGAAGAAATCAGACTTGCGCTACTTCAAAAGAGACTATAATTTACAGCATGTACTGATTAATAAGGATATAACACTCACACAAATTATACACACTGAAACTTTGTCATAATAAATAAATAAATATATATAATAAATACATTTCTTGACTTCCTCGTGAATATAAATCGCCGACTTAACAAAATCCCGCGTAAAACGTGGGCCTCGAACCCACGACCCTAAGGTTAAGAGCCTGAGCTAGCCGGACATGACATCACCATTTTTTGTTTTATTTTTATACGCGAGGAAAGTTTAATAATGATATATTCATTTTGTAGCAAATGCAGTTTGTATTTTATATGATTTGTATTGATAAGACAAAAGAATCCAGTATGTTCGTGTTGACAGATCTTTCGCAGCCGCGTGTGCATGAGCATTGACTGAGACATCCTCATGTTCATTGTCGTTACCCTGGTTCTCTAGATGAAAAATACCCATATACTGTCACTGGCAATACAAACCCATGTGTGTCCATATTAAAATATGTGAATAGGACAGTTTTTATAGGCCTATATTGTAGCGCATACAATCAAGCACAGAATAATCAGATTCTTTAACTAAATTTGAGATTTTATGTTACGTAGTATAATATATCACTACACAGTAGAAGACATTTGTTCAGGGCAGTTCACAAGTTTTTGTCCATTTCTTGACACGCGATGGCGCAATTTTCTTACAAAATCAAAAGCGCTCTAGTAAACTGCAGTATTCACAGTTTTGTTAAATCTAGAAGCACCGAGTATCGTTTTGTCAAGTAGCCTACTGGTATTTGGGGTAACATTGGATTCGTACTTTCTTACTGTTCGAAGGAAAGGGGAAAAACATGGACATATAAATATAATAAGAGTTCCTATTATAGATCCATGGGAAAAAAGAAAAAGACCTGTGTGGGTATCTGCACCACGTGACCAAATGCGGAAATAGGTTGTTGAGTGCGGAGAGCGCATGAGAGAGCGCGGTGCTGAGGGGGAGAGCGGCGGAATTGGGTCTCCGCTTGTATTTTGATCCTCGGAGCTGTGTCAATCGGATCTCTCATAGAGCTGCACTTCAAACCCCAAGTTACAGACTCAAACTAGGCTCTTTCTTCGCATTAAGACGCATTTTCCGTCGTGTGTAAAAGGTAAGCGTGACCAAAAACCCGCGTAACTTTTTTGTGCTTGATGCGACAGACTGAGCTGATGTTTCTTTCTGTGCCTGTTGCACTTGACGTTTTGTTACTCAGAGTTGAACAATTAGACACATTTCTTGGTTTCATGTAAAAAAAAAATACTGCTATTTACCTAAATGGTTTGATATAACCAGAGTGAATTAACTTTGGACATTGTCTTTTGCTTGGTGCACCTGTACAGGGAAGCCACAATGCCCTCAAAATACTGCATTTTTCAGAAAGATTGTCGACATTTAGAATTCTTTCAATTAATTCATTTGATATTTAGGTGGTCATGTGTCTGTTATCTCATATAACTTTATTATGTCATAGTTGATACTACATTGTATTTATTGATAAGTACAAAGAGTCAGAGTTTTTTTTTTTTAATGTTTCCAAATTGAACTTCCTAGTAAGATTTTTTGAAACCTAATGCAATTGTTCACTTTTTCTGTCCTAATTGGCCATCAGCTCCAGAATAGAGCGCTGTCTGTGACATTTGCAGTTTCTATTGATCAGTGACAGCAAGGGGGTGTTCCTGTCACCAACAAAGGCTCAATGGGATTTAAATTAGGACCAAGTCAATTCCAAGTCAATTCATGTCAGTCATCACGAGTCACGACCCAGGATTTTTACAATACAAATATTTTTCTATGACAATTGCATTATTTAAAGACAGTATTGATGCAGTCAATTAATCAATCAGCCAGTCACTGTAACCACATGTTGATAATGTTCAATCAATAAACTCCTGAGTACGGATTGTTCTGTAATCAAGAATGCAATATGTTTTTATCGCAAGAAAAAGGTAATAGTGCACAATTTTATCATCTTGTGAAGGTCCACCATCTGCTTGTGTCCATGGAGAAGATATTGTTGGTTTGCCTGGAATGTTCTGCAGCATGTCTTTAGATGTATCAGTCTTGCATTTGTTCAATCAGGCCTAAAAAAATACCTCAACATTTCATTGTGAGTGGGCTCGCCTCCCCAAAGATTACCTGTAAAATGGCCTGGTGGCATCACCTATTTTCTCCTTGGACAAATTTTTTTCAGACCTTCCACCAGAAGTTATAGTGCTCATTTTATATGGGC
This sequence comes from Boleophthalmus pectinirostris, assembly GCF_026225935.1. Taxonomy (NCBI): domain Eukaryota; kingdom Metazoa; phylum Chordata; class Actinopteri; order Gobiiformes; family Gobiidae; genus Boleophthalmus; species Boleophthalmus pectinirostris. The sequence goes on along the minus strand of NW_026571153.1, from coordinate 11,928,762 downwards.
TTATCATAATATAAAGTTCTAATTTTCTTTGGCTGTGAATGGTTTGAAGCAATGTTCAAAAAGAGGCTTTCACATAACATTTGTCCAAAAACTAAGAAAATGATCCCAATGAAATAAATAATTTCACCTGTGCCATAAGAGTTCAAACAGAAATGAGTGGAAGACAACGCCAATGTATTTTTTTTTATACTTTATTGGATAGAGCTGTCAGTGAAGAACATCAACTTGACTCTCAGGTTTTTGTGAAAATGGACTTAGATTTTTCTGCACCTTGACATTCCTGTCAGCCTTTTAGAAGTTAGAAGTCAAAAGTCCTTCCTGCCTACATTTGCTGCTCCGAATAGAAAGGAAGTTCAAGCCTAAAAGGATCTTACGGTTGCTGGGTACAAGCCATAAAAAGAACAATTCAAAGGAAGCATTGTACTTTTTAGTAGGGATGCACCAATCTAGCTTTTTCTGTTCCAATACCGATATCGATACTTTTACTTCAATACAAAAAGTGTAGGGATGGAAAATTACACTTATTTCCTTGAAACACAGTGAGTCAGTTATTACACATGAGATTCAGTGGTGTTATGTAACTGTTTATCCTTCAAATAACTAGTGAAGAATTTTGTATGTATAAAAGTACAAACAATAGGAGACGTTCTATGCCAAAATCAGCCTGTAAATAGTCTTATTACAGCCAAATAAAGGCCCAAGCAGGATATTGACTCAACCGATATCATGAAACCAATACCCGATACAGCACATTTTTCAGTATCGGTGCCAAAATCCAACACTTTTATCAGAATCCGTGCATCCTTACTTTTTAGTGTCCAGTGTTAATGTATTTTTAACTAGCTTTGAGATGCAGTGTTGTTAAAACTGGGGAATTTATTTTATTGACCTTAGCAGTACAGAAATGAGAAGTGATTAGAGTATAGAGAGAAGACTATAAGGTCTCAGATTTTAATTAAAGTACAAATAACTGGGATTACAGAGATAGTAAATGTAAAAATGAACACTCAAAAGCTGCTCTCGAGTAACCTTGTTGTGTAATTAAAAGATAATCACACTATTAGGCCTACAGAGACTGGTAATTGAATATTCTTTTTGTAGCACAATGTGACTCCAGCTACTCCCATTTTTAATACTCTCTATTCATATATGGTCTTTGTAGGAACATTGTTATTACTGCTAATTCAACTATTGTTAATACCATCATGTTACAAAGAACTCCTGCATAACAATACATTTACTTACATTGTATTTATTTTATTGGACTGTAATTTAAACTAGGTGTGTCCAAAATACAGTTTGAAGCATGGTAAATTAAATAAGTAAATTATAATATTTCAACTACTTTATTACACACAAAGCAGAGTAATCCTTGTAAACCAGTTTTGAACACGCTATATCATTAAAAGATCTGAGCTGCAACAAACCAAATAAACTAATAATTAGCAATAGAAGTGATTTATTCTTCCCTCTAGAGCTCAAGTCTTACCTTATTACATAAAAATGGCAATACTGTAAATACTGAGCTACAAAATATACTGTTCCAGCTTTCATATATTGAATGAAAAGTTGATAGTCATTATCGTGTCAGGCCTAGTTTAAACCACTACAGACATGTCCTGAAAGTCACGGGATTCTAGGATTCGTTTATCAGTTCATATTTCAGATTTCTCTTAAATGGTAAAGCTCCTGGAGTTGTTTACAGCGTACACTCTGGACAGAGTCCTCCTTTTTATTTAAATAAATCCAAATTGCAGCACTACCTTAAATGATAACAATGACTCTTTTGTTTAAATTCTAAAGCATGTCCTCTTGTACTGCATCACCATATCTGGATACTAAGCTACTTGTACCTTTTATATCTCATCATTATCCTTCAGTTTGTAGCATGGGTCTGGTCTAATCCTCTTAGATTGTTTGTTATTGTCCTTTAGTGGGACTCGCTGTCAGAAAGAACCATTATTATGTTATTATGAACTACACACAACCTGGAGAGATAAGATTAGATTTAAAAATCTCTGAATAAGCACAAATGTTCCGCTATTATGCTTATCTTAATACCATGTACTGTCCTAGTGTCTCTGTGCACCACACTGTTATCCAACCAGTGCCTCCTTTGAGTCCTTAAGTTGTCTCCTCTCTCCTTGTTTTCTTTCCAAGGGTTGATCTGAGGACACACGGCTGAGATGACAAAGCTGTGACAGTGCCTCCTGAAGTGCGTTTTGGACAAGTTTGTGTGCTATGGCGACTGCAAAGAAGAGTAAGTTTGATCATTTTATTTATATACAGTGTTTCCCTATTATAGAGAAGACTGTGGTGGGACCTGCGTCTAGTATAGATTCTATATTTGAGACGGCAATTTGAGACCACTAAAATTAGACTGAATTATATTGCCTATAAATTTCAGAAGGCATTTAGTTAAACGAGATCCATAATGACGTAGCTGCCAGGTTCAAACTAATTGCATCTGGACAAGCTTGTGTTATATGGCGACTGCTAAGAGTATCATTTTATAAGAGTATATTTTATACAGCATATTTCCAATTTATAGATTAGACTATGGTCGCACCAAGTCTGCATGAGATAAGTAAAAAAAACAAAGGCACACTAAATTAGTTTAACAGATTCTATGTTTTATAATGGATTAAAAAAAGGGAATGTATTGAAGAAGAAGCAAGCAATTATTTCACCATATAACACCAAAAAACTGCACATTAACCACCTTTTTCTTGCTCTCACCTCAGTGTAACATTATCAACCCAAAGAATGTTATTGTCTGCTAAAAGCCAGTCACTTATTTGATATAACTATGTGCAGTAATCTTAATGAAAATCCATCTATTTAAGTGCTAGTTCACTGTCACTATTGTTTCCTACTGTATTGCTGGCAGTTGTAAGTGAAAAGCAGCTATTTAATGATTCATGCATTCTTCTTGACTCTCAGATTTTATCAAGCTACCACCTGCCTTGCTTGTTGCGAGGTTAGGTTTTCCCCAAGGCTGCACATCACATGCAATCGCAAAAATATCTCTATTGCAATATTTGTCAGTGCAATAATCAATAGCTCAGTAAAATAAACATACTGCAACAACACAATTCTCCATCTGACCGAAATATGAGTTTTTCTGAAAGTAAACTGTAAAGAAAGCCACATTTTAATCAGGTAATTTCATTGTTTTGGTTTTGGTTTAGTTTTTATTTTGACACGTTTGACTAGCAAATTAAGTCATGGACATTTAGTTTTAATTCAGTTTATTTGAAAGGAATATTACATTTTGCATTTTACATAATCACAAAGAAAAGCAAGCAAGGTTCTCAGATATAGCATATTTTTCTCATATTGTGCAGCCCTGATTTTTATAGTTATTCATAGGAGAGTAGGAGATTGTCAGTCCAAGAAATAATATTCTCAGTGCAAGTTTATATTTACAAAAGCCTTGTTCATCCCTGAAAACGTTCTGCTCATAAATATGGGGGAACTATTCACTGTGGATTGTGTTCTTGCAAGCGCAACTTGTCACAACATTGACAAAATGTGCTAAAAGTCTGCATGTCATAAAAACTACCAAGCTAACACTGACTGTGAGCTACAGAAGCAGTGCATTGGAAAGCCTGAAATGTTTTACAAATTCTACGATCCATGCTTAACATCAGATCTAAAGACTTGACCAGGACTAAACCAAGATGTAAACTAGACCGACTTGGATGTATACGTAATCATTTAACCAGAACTGAACCAAGACTAGACAAGTTGAAAGCAGTCGATGAAGGATTGTGCAGTTAACATGATAGTTTTAAGTGGCACCTTCTTGTGACGAGGAATCTCAATGATCTCTTTTCATAATCTTAATAAAGCCTCTGATTGTTTCCTGGCACTCAACATAATTTGATATCCACAGCAGTACATTGTGTCTAAGAAAAACAATCATTTATTCATTATTTTTATTTCAAAAGAGCAAAATTGAAAGTAAAATTAACTGATACTTTCCAGTCTAATCTTTCATAACTAATTTTACAGTCTCTTTACTTGCAATAGTTTAACCTCAGTTGTATTTACATGGTTATTTTAGCATATTTCTGATGAATAGCTGTAATATTGCCTGTATACTCCCCCAAAAAACAATTGAAATAACATTTTTTAAATATATTTGACCCCCTACAATGAACATGTTGTATTGGTAAAGGTAAAAAAGTATGAACAAATGTACAAGCCATAAACTGTATATACGCAGGTGACTCAGCCTTGAAACATCTCACCAGTGAAGGCTTGCCTTAAAAGACACATAGAAAAGGTGCTGTTTATTAAGGCCACATCGAACAGTGCAGTCTGCTCTGTACTCGCTCAGATTCAATGCTTCTTTTATACACAACTGTTTGACTGCTGGCATGACATTCAACTATTTCTCTGCACAAATGATACAAAATAAACCATGGAATAACTACGATGGATTCACCACATCAAAACTGGGACTAAAACGGGATTAAACCTTTAAGTAAATCTGGACTTGACTAGAACAAAACCAGAACTAGAACAAGACCAAATCCAGTCTACATTTGTGAATTCACCCAAAGACAAAATCAGGACAGGGGAAAACCAGGGTTAAACTTGGACTAAACTAGGATTTAAACAGGGACTAAACCCACACTAAACCTGGACTACAACTGGACTAAACCCGGACAGAGTTAACTAACACATCCAGGCTAAATTCGGACTAAAGTAGGATTAAGACAAGACTAAATAAATCAGCATAAATGTTGCAAACCTGCACTAAACTCAAGCTTAAACTGTTACTAAACCAGGACTAAACCAGGACTAAACCAGGACTAAACCAGGACTAAACCAGGACTAAACCAGGACTAAAGCAGGACTAAAGCAGGACTAGGCCAACCACTGCCCTTAGCTTTAATAGATGTTATTTTAAGTGTGAATGCTGAGGATGTGTTTTGTTCTAACAGAAGGTCAGCCAATACATTTGTGTCCTGGCAGTGAGTGTCCCCATAAAGATAAATTCAATTGTGTTTATTCTTGGACTGTCTGTTGTAGTGATGCCCTTTTTGTTATTGATGTCTTCACAAGAGGAAATCCAAACAGATACTTAGAAATTATGCAGGTAATCATTCTATGAAGTAGAGATTGGGTTACAAGTCAATTGCCAAACCCCTACAGGCTTAAATGGGTTTGAATATGTCTTTGTAAAGCACAATGAAATCAAACATTGTATATCTTGTGTGCTATTTGTTTGCAAACCTGGTGAGATTTTTGCCTTTTTTATATAAGAAAAGTAAGAACTGCTCTGTAAAGAGTTGAATAAATAACTTCTATGGCTAATTATTGGTTCTTTCTGCTGTTTATTTGTTGCAGGTCATGCTTTTTAACAATACAATATATTTAAATAACTTGTCTACTGAGCATTTTTGTAACAGGTCTAGCTATAAAAGTAAACAAATGATGGTAAAAATACTACTGATGATGATACACTGACTTCTTTTTTGGTGTTATTGATGTACCAGTTTAGTTGCTTTTAAGTTTCCTGGGATCCAGAATTCACACTTCCCCAATACTTAAAAAAATATTATTTCATCATTGCAATGTTTTCATTAGCATTTGAGTAGTATTTTCATTTTTATACATTGCTCTTCTCCAATATTAGATGCACCAATAATAGGAGAGGTGAGTCTGGTCAGTTTTATCTCCCTGTATTCACATGGGTTTGATTGACAGGTGAATTCATCATGCAGAGTCAGTCTGTATGAACATAAACATAGCTCCTCATGAGAGGCAAAATAAAGGAACTGAAAGTATTGCAGATTTCAGCAGAATTGATGTGCGAAGCAGTAAACTCTTTTAATGTGAGGTTAGAGAAATGTAATTTAATGATGAGTGCCCAATGACCTCCTTCGTTTCACATGCGTCACTGAATTAAACAAATTGCGCAGTACCGTGTGAATGTGGCTCGAGGCACAATGGAGGGAGAGGTGACCAGACTGTATAAATAATACACAAAGATATCATTCTGATCTTGCCAGACACACTTTGAAGTTTGATAAATTTGACATCTGAAGTGTGCTTACTGAAAACAAAAAATATCTCTTCACATCTTTTTGTCAGGCTAGCACATCCCATGCAACTGCAAAAATATCTTTATTGCAGTATTGGTCAATGCAATAATCAATAGCTCAGTAAAATAAATATACTGCAACAACACCAAGTTCTCAATCTGACTGAAATAACTGTTTTTCTGAAAGTTAACTGTGAAGAAAGCCACATTTTAATCAGGCATTTCATTGTTTTTTTTCTTGGTTTTGTTTTTATTTTGACACATTTGACTGGCAAATTAAGTCATGCGCATTTTAGTTTTAATTAAGTTTATCTGAAAGGAATATTACATTATATAGACATTTCTGATTTTGCCGGACACGCATTGAAGTTTGATAAATTTTACGTTTGAAGTGTGATTACTGAAAACAAAAAATATCTCTTCGTATCTTTTTGAAAGGGGAAAAAGTTCTCAATATGTTCCATGTAACAGGCAACAAAAACCTGTGAATAAATACAGCTGGTTAATGGTTAAAGGAACATTTTAATCTGGATTATGTTATGCTTTTAAACCAATAAAATAAACAAATCTAAACCACAAACATTATAGTTGCAACATGTCTAAATACATATAAGTGGGGCTGCATTATGTTGGGATTTTGTGTGACTGGCTTCCACTCTTCTCAGCGAGTCTGTCTTGTCCTGCGCTTTGCCCCTCCCCCATAAAAATCCTCTACGCGCGTCTCTGTGTATGTTGTTAAAGTGTGCAGAGAGCTCCTCGCTGTCTCGTCTATTCTATACAAGCAAACAAAGGCGAGAACACTCTTGTTTAAATACGTTAAGTCATAATAGTCTTAGATTTGCCAGCTTCCCATATATATCGCAAGTACATAAAATGCTTCAACCTCTTCTACATAGTTATTAAGACTTTCAAGCATTATCTTTCATATCTATCTAGCTGACAAAATAACTCAAAACTATAGAGAATCTTTGACTTCCTTTCTATACTTCTGAAGCTTCTGTGATCTATAGGCTGTAGTTTGACTTTGAGTAGAGTAATTTAGTGCAGCCTGACTCATGTAGCGTTGGTGGTATAGTGGTTAGCATAGCTGCCTTCCAAGCAGTTGACCCGGGTTCGATTCCCGGCCAACGCAAAGTTTTTTTATTTGCAAGTTCTTCATTTGGGAGGAGTAAAAGTTTTATTTTTATTTACACGAATTAGGGTGGTACAGGGTAGAAAATAGTGCATAGCTAGTATAATAGCTTTGACAGTACTTTGACATCTGGATATTATTATTTATGTTTTTGACAACATAAAAAATATAAGTACCATATTTTCCGGGCTATAGGGCGTGCTCTTAAGCCTCCAACCCCATCAAAAAAGGACTGCGCACCCCGCAATCCAGAGCGTCCTATACACGAATCCACTCGGGTGTCCCAGCACGACTTCAGTAAACTACAAAGCCGCACCATCCGCAGTGCAGCGAAAAACACCCGCAGCCACACTCATCACTCCATGCAGACGAGGAATGGAACGGAGGAACGAACTGAAAAAGCGAATGCCCAGAGTCACCGTGAACGTGCCAAACAAAGTCCCACTGAGCCATCCAACTCTTGTGTTTTGTTTAAAGTCCGGTGCGGTTTATTTATGAAAGAAATTAGAAAATAGACCATTCTGTTACAGTGCGCCTTATAATCCAGAGTGCCTTATAGTGCGGAAAATACGGTACATGCTTTTAAAATATACTAGTCAAATTCCACTTTTTAATATTTAAACTTAAAACAGAAACAATTACATTCCTGTCAGATGGAAAATTTTGGTAAAGTTGCAATTTATTTTGTGAGGTTGACTATTCCATAAGGGTGAGGAGCTCAGTCACACGGGAGGAGCTTGGAGTAGAGCCACTGCTCCTTCACGTTGAGAGGAGCCAGTTGTGTTGGCTCAGGCATCTGTTCCCTGGGGAGGTATTCCGGGCATGTTCCACCTGGAGGAGGCCCCGGGGAAGGCTCAGGACACGCTGGAGGGACTATGTCTCTTGGCTGGCCTTGGCCTCGGTTTCCCTGCGGAAGAGCTGGAGGAAGTCTGGGCCTCTCTGCTTAAACCGCTACCTCCTGGCTCCAGATAAAGTGAAAGAAAATGGATGTACTATTGCATATTCTTGCGTATTATAACAATATCAGTCCTTTTGTGATTTATTGTGCAGCTTTATATGCTTAGGAATGCTGAGACCTTTTACGGTAGAAAAATGTATCTTCTTGCGTAGAGAGTTCAAGTGAACCAGCTTTATTATTTGACTGTAGTTTGTGAACTGTCCTTTTCAAACACATCAGTTTCCCCTTTTCTCTCCTCTGGCCGCTGTATACCAGTATGAACGCTAGATGTGCTGCTATGTAAGAGCACCATTATAAAGTTCAGTGGAGCTTCAATGATAGTAATTACATTCACTGAGTCTGATTGTGCAAAGCTTTCTCCTATAACGACTGGAGACAAATAACAGGTTTCTTTATGCACTTTGCAATGTAATTTTCCATTTAAGGACTTAACAAGTGGATTGTACAATAGACATATGTACCAGGCTATTAGCACTCCAAATCATTGATTACATTCAAGTGTTCTATACTGCACCAATACAAGACATAAGTCAAGGATGTTGTAGTAGATAAAGTTTGTATGTGGTGAATTACTAGTATGTTTTATGTCCAGTTTCATCAAAAGAAAAAAAAGACTTAGGAAAATATGCTTTTCAAATGAGGTCCCTAGATATCCCATTATAGTGAGACGGTTTTGTTTACTCTTCTGTTGGACCATCGATGTAGCTTTCTTAGAATCAGATTTTTGCCATATCAAATTTTGTGCACAATACCCACCAAGACAGATAAGAAAAGTAATATTTGGTTTTGCTAGTGCATTCATGGTTGCAAAGAAATGAAAACTCTTCTGTCCTGTGTTTGATTTCCAGATTAGTTTTATGTAACATGTATTCAAACACGTTAATGTGATTTCAGTGGTCTATCTTTAGCGCGGTGTAGTGTTGTGTGTATCTAACATCCTTTCCTGTTTCACATGATCCGGCACATATGGAGATGTGACGTAACTTTGAACTCATTAATGTGACCCAGATTTATGGTAATCCCTGATATGAATGTCCGTATTAAAGTTTAAGGCAAGTGATCTTATTTAGGGCTAAACCTGAAACAAATAAAAAACAAAAAATACAATTATTCTTAAATGCAGTAATCTAATATTTGGCAGCTTCCAGTTATTGTGTTGAATTAAAATGGCTTTTAATCATTTTTGAACACCTTAACAATGATATGTCACAGTGTAAAATAATGAACAGGTATGGAAAATAACTGAGCATAAAGAAGCCGCTGTGCCTGCCCTGTACTGCCCTACAAAGGAAAACTCCAGTAACTGCATATTTTGTCAGCATTGAGTTAAGACCAAAAAACCTTCATGACACAAAGGTTTATTTGGTGACAAAGTTTTATGACTCAACTCAGTCTTGTTTTTGAGAAATCTTGACATTTGCAGTAACTACAAATTCTTCAGTGATTCAAAGGAAAAGTGCAGTATCTGCAGCTCAGAATGTTCTGACTGACAATTTCCAGTGATACTGCACTTTTCTGTTGTTTTTCTGGAGAAATTCTCACAACTTCCAGATACTACACCATGTTTTGTTCTCTTATTCTGAAATGGGACAAAGTACAAACTTGAAACTTTCACAATTTCTTAATCAGACCATAAAATAAAATACTTAATGTTTTTGACGGTAAAAGATCCTCATGCTTTCTCAGACCACATCATTTTCTGTGTACAATCAGAGGTCAAAGGTAAAATCGGTGGTGACAGTTGTGGTTGATAAATATTACCTCATCATACAGTAACACATGAACACACTATCATCACCTCTGACACTCACAAGAGGGACTACATCGAAACTTTAAAGTCAACGGTCAGCACAGTTACTGTGTTTTTCCTTTATAGGGCAGTGTAGAGGGAGCTAGGACTCCCTCTACACTGCCCTAGGGAAGTGTGTAAAGTCCCTCAGTTGTCCAGGTAGAATCCATGGCAAAAGGCGAAATTCAATTTATCAACTGGACAAAAGTTTATTTGGTCGAATATGTTTCACAGCCCATCCAAGCTGCTTCTTCAGTTCTGAACTGAAAAATTGAATTTCTCCTTTTGCCACTGGTTAGGGAAAGCAATTTGAATGGTAAAATAATGAAAACATAAATATGTTTGAACTTTAAAATTATGGAATACTTGCTGGATTACCACCTAATGACATCATGCAGTGGGACCATGGAAGTATAATAAAATCTGGAAAGTGAACCCAAGATGGCATTGTATTGTTTCGCTCACTGACGCACGCCCTAAAAATAATTTTCTCCTTCACATTATTTCCTCAACATAGCCACCTGTGTAACGCCAGAGACATCCATTATTATCCATTTGCACAAGTTCATGTTGTGCAATGAATGATAATCTCTAAAAAATCTCATCTTTGTGAAAGTTATCAATGTCCTGTCAGCTGAACATGGGCAATTTGAATTTCCAAAAAAAGTCATTGTGCTTCTATGGGAGAATTCTTTCTGCGCCCAAGCTCCCGGGAGCTGTAGTGCCAATGGAGCGGGCACTAGTCGGTCTTGCCAAAGTGGGAATGTCTTATCCAGTTCTTATTATAGCTCCATTAGTGGGACAGTGTGTTTAAAGTTGTAGACATGAAGACAGCCTAAAATAATGCACAAACATACTTATAAACACAACCCAATGAATGTTATCAATGAAGAAATGACAAGAGCTAAAAAGGTAATTCTGTGTAGGCCAAAATAACTACAACTTCTTGGGAAATGTTGTTACTTTAAAAATCACTGCCAATCAATCATATCCTTGTTGAAAATTTGTGTTATTCTAAGTTACAAGTTACAGTTTAGTGACTTTACTGTTGCTATGGGAAAATGACCTTAAGCCTTTTAAAAGAGAAATGGTTTGTTGTCATTGACTTATTATTTGGGGAATTTGAGAATTATTTTAGTAAACTGAGTTTCTTTGCTTTCACACTGAGAAAGGAGGCCCAGGCAGAAAAAACATGAATGTTTTTCACCCTACAGGGAAATACAATGTTTAGCTTGTAAGACTAAACGTATTTAACAAAGTCCCATAGAGAGTCTCGTGGTACAAAAGACAGACCAAGTTTCACAGTAAATTAGATCAGGCTCAAATGAAGAAGTCCTTCTTTCATTACTAAAGTACTTTGATTCATTTTACACAAAAGAGGAAGTTCATCTTGTCATATTCATCAGCTCTTTTGTACTTCCTCAAACTATTAAACTAATTGAGTTACAGTGAGGTCAAGTAAAAGTCTTTTATCTATAGAACCAAATAGCATTTAGGAAATTAAAATAGAAAAATTGGTCATTGATTTAGAATAACAAAAATATGTTTTAGGGTTGGGCCGTATCCAAATTTTTATACCTTTTAAACCTTCTCAGGATTTTACCGGGGTATACTGTATTACCATATTACCAAAATGTTTTAGTACGAATTTGGTAAGCTACGAAGCCGCACCACTATACGGTCTATTTGTATGACCTGCAGACTTATAATCTCTGAAAAGTTTCACATGAACCATTTCCAACGTGATACACAGAAAGAACATACGTATTCCACTGAGCTGTGTCCTTTCGTCCGACAGAAGTTGAACCGCATCAGCGCACAAGAAAAAAGCTGTTTTTATCAGTGCTTTATAGTTTATGCAAATGAGCCATGTGGCTTTAAGTTTCATTTCTGTAAAACATAAAGAAATGTGCGCCTGAAGCCAAAATGCTGCCAAATTGCAGAAGTACTAGTATTTTTTCTGGGACCAACTGTGGCTGGACTTTCCATCCTGTCTTGGGGCCTTGTCATCGACATTGAGCTACTCTCACCTGGCAAAGCTTTTTAATGTTTTTCGGGGTCCTGATGCTTTGAGGTCCCTGGCACCGCCACTGGAAACCGAAACATATGTGCCTGCTTTGTACACTGCACATGGCGTCCTGGTGTTCCCGACCAGGACAAAAAGCGGAATTTCTTGTACAAGTCATTGTTAAATGCACATTTGCACTTTGGCATGTTGCAGGCTGACCAAATGTTTGTGTCTGCTCGCTCCTTCTGAGTGTACAGGGAGCTGCGAGAGATGCCCAGTTTAATGGCCCAATGAAAGATCATGAAAACCTGTACATTTGCATCACTTTATAAAAAAACCCAGACAGGCCAGGACAGGATATGAAAAACAGATATGTCCAGGGAAAAACGGACGTTTGGTCACCCTATATTAGGTCCTTATGTGCTGCAGATTTTTTTTATGACGGTAATGAAACTGATACTGTTGCTACTTTTTGATACTGCGGGGTACGTGATACTGTATCACTGCCCAACCCTAATATGTGTGGTAATTCTCAGTTTTTATGTGGTATTATTTCTCTAATAAGATATTTACATTAGTGCTGTCATGCGATTAAAAAAATTGAGAGATTAATTAATTATGATCTGTAATTAATTAATCTAATTAATCTCATTTTAATCTCACCTAAAAATTGCTGAGAAAAGCCTTCAATTTGAGGTATTTTCATTTAAATTCATTATTACATTATTGTGGCAGATCAAAAGACTAATATAGATTTTAAAAAGTGACTTTATAAAGTCATTTATTGTTTAACAAATCTCTCCAAATTGTCTGTTGAGCCCAAGTCTCCATGAATAAGAAACTGTTTGCTGTAAAGTAGCAAAGACGAGGAAATCTGAACATAATAACTTTTGTCTACTTAAAGACAATAAAAAGTCCAGTCTTTCCTTAACCAGATTAAAAATATTATTGATAGAGAAATGCTTTATATATGAGATCACTGGTTTTAGTCCTGGTTTAGACCTGCTTTAGTCCTAGTTTAGTCCTGGAATGGATTAATCCTGTTTTAGTCCGGGTGTTAGTTCTGGTTTAGTCCTGGTTTAGACCTGGTTTAGACCTGGTTTTAGTTCTGGTTTTAGTTCTGGTTTAGTCCTGGTTTATTCCTGGTTTAGACCTGGTTTTAGTTCTGGTTTTAGTTCTGGTTTTAGTTCTGGTTTAGTCCTGGTTTATTCCTGGTTTAGACCTGGTTTTAGACCTGGTTTTAGTTCTGGTTTTAGTTCTGGTTTAGTCCTGGTTTAGTCCTGGTTTAGACCTGGTTTAGACCTGGTTTTAGTTCTGGTTTAGTCCTGGTTTAGTCCTGGTTTAGTCCTGGACTGGATTAGTCCTGGTTTTAGTCTTGGTGTTAGTTCTGGTTTAGAGGCGCACAGGAGGAAGCGCGGTTTACGCCGCGTACGCGAGAAAACACGATCCACACGCGGCTCACGGGAGCACGTCGGTGTCCGCGCAGTGTCTACGGAAGGAAACGTGGTCCGCGCGTTCTCAGGTTAATGACGATGATGAAGGTGTGTGTTTGTGTTTGTGTGTGTTTGTGTGTGTTTGTGTGCGTGTCCCCTCATGTGGCAGGTCACTATAGGACAGTAGTGCAGACATCATGAGTCTATGCAGGTTGTTTTCACCAGTGACATTTAAGTTGTAGGCGATTTTATATTTGTTATTTTCTTTTATATTTCACGTCGGGAGAATAATTTCCAAGACACGAATGTGTTTTTACCTGTGCACTGCTGCCTCTGTTCTACTGGCTCTTTGACCTCGTCCATTGTGCGACAGACGTTTCCATCGCTCTTACTGCCGCGTTTTGTGTGGGTTTCCGGCAATGAGTGGAATTACCGAAATTAAAAAAATTATAAATGTGTTTTGTGTGTGTGTGTGTGTGTGTGTTGTCCCAACAACACATAAAAACAGGTTTTATAATAAAGCAACTCGCATACAGAAACAGTAAAGTTAGAGATTAAAAATGAGATTAACGCGATTAAAAAACATAACGCGCTAAATATGACTGTAATTAATTAATCGCAATTAACGCGATAATTTGACACCCCTAATTTACATACTCATAATATTAATTCAGATAAAACCATCTTCATTTATAATTTTCATGCAAAGTAAGAAAGATTTGCACATACTAATGATAGACTTTTTTTCTAATCTTGCTGTTGCTTCCACTATTATTACTATTGTTTGTTCACTATTTAGTAGTGTCTAACCTTATCTACTTGTCTTTATGAGGAACATTTTTATTTATTGATGAACCCTGCCTTCTCTGTCCACAAAAGTACCATAAGAACCATAGCCAATGAACAGACAACTCCTGCTGGATGTACTATTGCTCTGCCTTATATTTAAACATATACTATATCCTAAAGTTTGTTTTGTTTGTCTCAGGTTGTGCGAAAACCGGAGGGGTGCGTTTTTCAGAGGAACACCACCATCCTCACCACCATGCAGCCCATGCCTCTTCACACGTGCACTTCGATGAAAAACTACACGACTCAGTTGTCATGGTGATGCCAGAGGATGATGGGAACTTCATGGTCAAGGTAGGTCCTAAATTTGACTTGATATATGTGATACGGTGAAATGTTTTTCTTGTTAGATTGACATGTTTTTCTTGTTAGATTCCTAGATTATTTAGGGCTCAAGAGGTAAATAAAAGGTTAGTTTTCTTCTGAGCATTCACACTTCTGTGATTGGCTTAATTTGCTCGTCTATTATTCAGAGCAAACTACAAGCTGACAAGTTTGGAGGAGTGGGCGGGGAAAAATAGACGACATGTGATGTGTTTGTGATGCAGCATTATTTCGTTTCAGTTCAATGTGCATAGTCGCCATTTTGAGGACTATTTAAAAGATAGAAGATTTTTGTTTTGAATTGTAAATTGGGGTGCTGATCTTTTATCACAGAACACAGAAGTAATGAATATCAGTAAAATGTTCTTTCCAATTATGTAAACAAATATTATTGGTCTCAAAACTAAATTTATCGTTTCATATTTGAATGTATGACCCGCTTGCTGTAGTTTGAAAGCTTTTTGGATATTTTTGATCAACTCTGTCAAGTTTAAGTCTGTGCTGTATTTTCAGACACTTTTTCACCCTTGGATCTACTTAACTTGAAACTTATTAACTACAGTTCAGCAGTGATACCCCTGGTTACACATTACATCTGAAGTACCTACTACGTCAAGAATTTACAATTAAAATTAAAAGTCTTAATTGAGTTAGAAGTGCAGCAGTCTGGCAGTCGTGTTTGTGCATAATAGCGTATCGTTAAATTGTTTTATAATGCAATCTTTAGAGAGAAAACAACTGCGATCCTAGACTAAGTTAATTTGCAAAGAAACTTCTCTTCCCAGACAATATCAAATGTGTCATCTTAAATTACATACAGTAGTTTATTACATATAGACTTCTCTCTAGCTGCAGAAATAATCCAGTATCATCAACCTATAGACAGATTATTTGTTTATCACAGCAGATGTACGTGCAACCTGAGTGCAGAAAGTGCCCAACGTTAGTGAGTGGGATACATCTTAATGGCCCATATGCGTTAAATGCAGGTGAGTGCGTAAAAATGATGAAGAAAAGTCTCAAACTACAGTAGCCAGACATCCACTCAAACCTGATCGATACACCTAGGCCTACACCCAGGAGAGCTTGAAATCTGCTGAAATCTTACAAGACACTGACAAGATGCCAGACAGGGCAGCGGCTCTGGGTAAAGCGGTGCAATTTGCACAGTTATCTGTATAATCAATCAAGTTTTTGTGGATTTTTAATTGTACTTTGTTGGGTAAAAATTATCATGAGTTGTCAGTCACAGTGGTGTAGTGTATGTGCTCTCTCCTGACTCTCAGTTAAGTGTGCACCAGTCTGTAGTCACAAACATACCTTGAGTTATGTTCTGTTTCATTCACACATGTTGCACACACAAATCCTGCAGATTCTTCTCTCAAACAATAAACCCTGTTGCACTTTATGATGTCATGTTGTAATGCAGGAAGTGCTCCACTCATTTCTGCCCTGGAATTGCCCATCTCTACTGAACAAAGGGTAAAAGGTGCCTGTTCATTTGAAGACTACCGTGTCATATCACAAGGTGGAACAGAGCATGTTTAGTATTAGTCTGTCTACATCTCCAAAACTCAAGTGTTACTCATACATGTGTGAATGAAACAAAACACAACTCAAGGTCTGTTTTTGAGGTGGTAACAACATTCTAACATCAAGAGTCAATTTTGTGTAATATAGGATCTTTAATCTCTAGCAATGTCTTACGCTTTCAAAATGAGTTAGTAATCTGTTTATAATAGCAGCAGTGACGTTACTGTGATGCTGCTGGTGCCTGGAGCTGATTCTGGCTGATTTACAGATAAGGAAAATGCAATAACATGTTAGACTGGGACAAAGCAGTATATTACTTTGAACTTTTATTAAAACTGTTCCCTCAATCTTCTGAATGAACATCAAATTTGCCGCAATTTTGGGATCTTTTGTTGTTCCCTCAGGCAAAGTAGTCTTTCCACTCTAGTCTAGTGTCTTGTGAATCGTGTCAAATAATATACAATGACAGATTATACTTGATGAACTCAGATTTTTTTGGTAAAGAAGGAAGTCAACAATTTGAAGTTTGGTAAAGTAAATTATACTGTTAGAACTAGAAGGATTACCTAATAATAAAAAACATATTATTACACAATCTGTAATGATGATGACATTATACTTACTCTTACTTCGGGATTTTTACACTGTCCAAACTTGGGGACGTTACAACCTGTTTTAACTGATTTGTTGTACTCTCCAATATAATGTCTATATGTATTTCTATACGATTGACTGTCTGTTTTATTTCTTAATGTAATTCTGAATATAGTGTATCCAGTTACATAAGAGGTACTGCTGCAGTAACAATCTTCAAAGCCTATCTCACAGCTAGCTAATCTCTGCTGTGGGCAATAAACTCACAAGGCAATGAGATCAGTAATTCCCTGAGCACTTGCAGCTTCCTGAGTTTTAACTGCAAAGAATATAAAGAATTTATTTATTTATTTTTATTAAAGGTGCTGTACCTGATTTTTACTTCCTTAAAAAGGTGAAAAACAGAACTAGTTTGCAGTGGTCCAAAGTTATTCTTCACTTACAGCATTCCTAATTATTCTCCATTTCAAAAACCAAAGCATAGTTTTGCAGTCATGGTAAAGCTAGCAAACTAAAGCACTTCCTGATTATCTGATGATATATTTTGACCTCAAATACCTGGGACAGAAAATTGGGAACAGGGCCTTTAAGCATCAACGATTTTATGAAGTTAACAATAGCAGCTGTTTTGAATCGTTGGTGACACATGGAAGCCAAAGGTGAAGCGTCCAAACAAACCAAAACAAACATGGTGATACTGACGTACTTCAGGCTGTTTAACATCAATAATGACTATTTTGTTTGTGAAAAACATGCAAAAGATATGAAAATGCTTTTGTGGACAGGACAAGATGCTTTTCTCTCAACTGGATGTAGCAAAAGTTAGATTTTTTGGCTTGTTCCACTGTTGTGATGCTTCGATCCAGTCAGATTGAAATAATCGTCATGACATTCCATGTTTTCCGATTGTATTCAGTGAGAACCATACCAGATAGATAATGTGTAGAACTCAATTCAACCTGCTACACATTTCAGTCTGGCATGAGGGAGTTTACTAGAGATGGTCCAATATGTCTTATGTTGTGATGTGCTTCAAAAATACTTATAATTCAGGTTTCTTCAAGAGGCTTTAAAGTGAAGTCAAGTACTTTTCAAGTGGGGTGCTCATTTCCTGATATTTTTTTGAGAGGGACTGGCAATAGAAGCAGTCTTACTTTAAACCTACAATATTGTTGTGTTTTAATTTGTTTCGGAAGTCATTGTAAAGTAAGACTTTAAAGAAATGGTTTGTTTTGTTCTTTTTCATATCCAGATTCTTTTGTAGGGGTACCATCAGTTCAAAGGGCAGTGCAATATGGTCTAAAATTTGCATCAAAAAACAGAATTGGTACATTTTAAATGACTTGTTATGTTCCATAATTATTCCTCCCTTGCCTTGCATTTCAAGCATCTAGTTATTTACCAAAATTTGCTCAAATATAAGGAAAAATATCAGGTTTAGGGAGAACTGCTGACCTGTTCCTATTCACCGTATTCCTGAAGTTCCTGTGAGCGTGGCCATCATCATTCGTGCTGCTTCATTTTGTATGGGGCTGCTGATCCTACAGCAAATACGTTCTATGCCAAGGCTCCTAGAGAATTGGTGCAGTGTTGACTTGTTGGTGCACATGAACAGTGAACATTCTGCACAACTGAACCTACTTCATGCAATATTCAGTCTGCAAAACTTTTCTCACTTTCATCGTTGACATGAATGGGATCACCGTTTAGGTTTAGGAGAATTTAGTGCTACATAGCTTCAAATCTGACACAAACATGAGTTCAAATATCCATCCAATCCATATATCGATATATCCATAAGGTTTGGACTCTGCCCCTGTCCCATGCACTGTGTCCACACTGCAGAGATTTTGTACTTATCGAAATTCAAATATTGACCGAATAGTAAGAGAGTTAGGCTTTCTTCAAAGTCTTAAGTGGGCTAATAATACTAGTAGAAGAGTTAAAACAATATATTAGTAAATGGCTACTGTTTTGTCTTTAGGTGTTTTCATAAAATTCACACTTTTAAGGCAAAAAAATATATAACTGCAATGTGCTTTTTTTCCACTATGCCCCAGTTAGCAGTCCTGTTTGAGCCTACATGAACAAAGATACGGCCAAAATATTCAGTAAAAACATTTCAGTTCTTAGTTTATTTCAAATGACCTATAAACTTGTGGCCTTAAGATGATGCACAGTTGTTTTTCAGAGTCCTTGTAAAGAAAATGAGTACAGTTTCGTTAGTGCAGCCAGACGGACAGAAGGGATGGTTGCCATAGAAACATGATTTTAAGGGGGGTTGAGACGTGTAGGATGGAGCGGGATACATACACAAGATTTACATTTTGAAATATAATCTTCAAAATTGGTTTTGTGTAGAGGTTGGGATTTAATGTCAAAATGATTGGAGAAATCCACCATGTTTGTGCTAAATTTCAAGATGCAAGATTTCAACATTATAAAGATGCATTAGACAAATCAATATTAAATGGTAAAGAACCATACAGTAATCATTAAGGATTATTATTGTTGAATGAACAAGTATGAGTAAGTGTTTCGCTTCTTAAACTCTTCATAGGTTTTTATTTAGAGTTGTCTAAAGTATTGACAATCAAGTACCAGCGGTGGGACCAAGTCGTCGTTTTGCAAGTCTCAAGTAAGTCTCAAGTGTTTGACCTCAAGTTCGAGTCAAGTCTCAAGTCAAAGACGGCCAAATCCAAGTCGAGTCTCGAGTCACTGGCCCATAATTCCACATAAGTCAAGTTCAAGTTGTCTTCTTTGAGCTTCAAGTCATTTCAAGTCTTTGAACCAAAGTAGCTTAGATTTTTGCAGTTGATATGATTTTTAAGATAAATTGTACTTAAAAAGTCATAGTATATTTATATATGAGTATTTTTAGAGTATGTAAGAGAGAAATGCAAATTTTACCTTTTAAATGTCTTGACAAGACAAGACAAGAACAAATTCAGATTTAAAAGTGCTTCTCAAGTCCTAGTCAAGTCCTAAGTCACTGACCTTCAAGTCCAAGTCTTAGTCCATGTTATCAAGTTAAGTCTCAAGTCCTAAAAATAGTGACTCAAGTCTGATTCGAGTCCAGGTCACAACTTGCAAGTCCCCACCTCTGTCAGGTACTAATCAATACCAAAACTAATATCAAAACTAGATGCTCATTTGCATAGTTATCAATACTAAAGTTACTTTCACAGGACAGAAGTACACCTTTGCTGAACAGCTTCAAAATCTTGAGCTGTACCAGAACAAGTCAAAACCACATACTCTTGTGTGCCCATGTACCGCTCTGAAACTATACCTGCATGACAGAGGGATTACACAGATATAAGACCAAGAGTTGTATTGTCATTGTGTTATCAAGTTTATTCCTTTAGTATCTAAAATCGAGTTTGAAATTTTAGTAATGTGACTATAAATATACATGTATGTACATATTTTTTATCTATCGATTCAAAAGTTAATTGAGATGAATGGTCAGAAGAATAACAAGTTGAAGCCATGTGTTTTCTCTAGTACTTCTGTGGAATAGTATTATTCTTATGTAATACTTTGGTTGTTTTATATTGACAGTGATTTTTCAGGCTTAAAAACTGGCACGGTGGAATACACAACACGTTTTCTGTCACTGTCACAGCTCGTGTTTGTGTTAAGCAGGTGTTTATTTATCAGCAGCAAAACAATAGAGGAGCTTTGGATGAATTAATGTGACTGAGGTTAAAAAAAATTATTGTGTTACTTCTTGACCTGTTAATTATTTACTTGAATAGGCCTACATCATTCTTTTTTGTCGTGACTATTAAACACTTTGGTCCACAGCTCTGATTTAAATGCTGGAATTGTCTTGTCCTGATAAAATATGTGACATTTGTCGGAATAATAGCGCCGTTGTTTTGGAGGAACTCTTCTGGGCGTGTCTGAGGAGTTACTCATGGATGACATCATGATTTGTGTGAAGTGAATGAATTTGCATTAAAACAAATTTTCAACTTCCAGCACGTCTAATACCCACAAAATACTAAAGGCAAGAGAAGACGTTATTTATTGCTTAAGGTCTCATGACTGCAACAACTAATCAAGAAGGGCAAACTATTTAAACATCTCCAAGGCAAATAGTGTTGATCTGACAATTGGACTAGAAGGCAGGTTGTTAATTGGTGGAGGAAGGCATTGAAATAATTGGTACCACCGTAATAACTATTCCATAATTAGTTCAGTAAAGCAGGAACAAAGACAATTCATAATGACCAAGTTTATTAAGATTAACCTTTCTCCTAACCTAAACCCTTGATTTAGTAAGCCTCAAAGGCAGTCAATCAAAGTCTGGGTAAATGTAAAAGGTGGATGGGCATCTGGTCAAATTTACGTGAAAGCACTAATTATGCAATGACATAAACTTGCGTCTTTGTTTTTTTCAGATGTAAATATGAAAAACACAAATATGACACAATGTAAGTCTAGATGTTGCAGAGCATAGAGGGTTTAACAAAGAAAAATTCATGAGCACATAATTGCACAATGGCAGGGAGAGGATAGAGAAGAGACGGATAAAAACAGAGGAGACGTTGGAGAAAAACAGCAGTGACGATAATCTTACAGCCTCTACATCTCCCTACATCAGAGAGGAGAGGAGTGATACACCACTATTCACTTAGAATTTGGAGTATCACGGTGTCAAATGTTATTGTCACCATTATTGTGAGAAGAAACATCACAGTTTAAAAAGGCTGTGCCCAATTTTTTTTGGTGTAATACAGTGGTCCCTGGTTTATCACGAGGGGTACATTCTAAAAATAACCCACAATAGGCGAAATCCGCAAAATAGTCAGCTTTATTTTTTACAATTATTATTTAAGGCTGTAAAACCCCTCACCACACACTTTATACACTTTTCTCAGTCAGGACTGTTAGACCCTTTTTGCATCCTTCTTAAAACTTATTGCTGCTGTTGTCCTTATGTTATTTTCCTCCTTCTTTATGTAACGAACCGAAGATTAATTTATTCCGTAATGCCGCCCTACAGTCGTGTAACTTCTACCTTCCTTCAGCATGTCCAGAAGTTCTACTTTTTGTGCGTTGGTTAGCATCTTCCTCTGCCTTTTAGGTGCGACTGCAGGAGCCTTTGTAGGTGCAGAATTTCATTGAAATTGTGGATTTTGTCGGGGAGAAAACTTGCAAACATACAGCACTTCAGAATCACACTGCTAGCGATCGAACATTTATGTAAATTTGGCAAACTGAACCACTAAGCGAGTGTGATGTCGGCGTTTGGCGCCGCTCACATGATGCTCGTGGTGACAGGAGTGAATCTGGAGCCAGGCTCTATGTTATGAATAGGATTTTTTGATGGACAAAACAGCTAAAAAAATTCAGGATCATGTAGAGCGGGTTAATATGAACATTTTAAGACCAAAATTACAAGGTTCACAGCAGCAGTTACATAGAGAGGGGCGACAAGATCCTAATGTAAGTCAATTGGAGCCAGGGTCAGAAGGAGCCGGAAGAGCCTCCTGGAGAACTTCCTATTTGGCACACGGCAGCTAGCTCATTAGCTATGTCCACTCATATATACGGTCTATGAACTGAATGCATTCTGTACTGTACAAGAGACACAGCACGGAGGAGACTGATTAGCGATGGTCTACAATCCCTTAGCCAATCGAGACGCAGGGTGAGGAACACAATGTTCATATGCGCATTGTGTAAAAAAGCAAAACTCTGCTGTTGGGTTGTCTGAACATATATGGTTAACTAGTGTACTTAAATGTAAATGGGTAAATTAAATTGTAATTGTAAAAGCAGCAATTGTTGGCAAAATCAGACTACTGGGCGCTTTCTGCATCTAATAATGAAATATTTTATTGATTACTAACCCAGAAGTAAGAGATGGAAGCAGCGCTATGATTGACTGTTTTGACGGTTCACCCTTGTTTCACCTTGTTGTATGAAAAACCTGTTCCAAAAGCTGTACTGTGTACTTCCTGTGGTTTGACAATCAGGCTGTACAACATTAAAATGCTGTGCACAATTTCTCCAGGCTTTGAACTTGTCATTATATTAAGCTGTACGTACAGTCAGGAGCCCTATAGTGTTTGTCGCGCTTATGAGAATTATTTACTGGTGCGGCTTTATAAGTAATCCTTTGTATATGGGGGCGATGCAATGCTTTCTTTTCCCTCTACTTAAATCTCTCTCCGTTCATTAGTGCCTTTGAGCGCCCCTTTATTGCAGTTTGGATTTACAAAGACGTTCAAGCACAATGCACAATATATTGCCAATTTATTAACACTACCCCCAAGAGTTAAAGCAAATAACATGGATTTTTATTTAATTATGGCTTGAGAGGATGAAAAAATAGCTAGCCAGAGAGATTTTAACCATGTTATAATGCTGTTTCCTCATTAGAAATGTACCTAGAGTTGTAGTTTGCTTCATTGACACTGGTTTGAAGAATTTTGTGCAGTAGTTCTGCTCCCGTGAGCTGTCACAAACCAGAGACTAGGACGGTTTGAATTTTTCTCGGATTGTTTCATTACTGATACAAGTTGTTTACAGTTTAATTTAATGTATATCACATTCATTCAGACACATTTATTCAAGTGTGTCCTTTAATATTTTGTTCCATCAGTTATTTTGTCCCCTTGGAGACTCTTGAAATGAATGTTCCGCAGTATGGAATATATCTGATCTCCACAGATCTGACCTGTGCTATGCCAAGGTGAGGTCACCTACTTGTCCTAATGGAGACTTATTTAACAATTTAATGCCATACTGTGAAACATTCAAAGTAATGACATCTTATGCTATGTAACTGATTTATATTTGTGTCTTGGATATTGAAAATATTTTAACCCTTCGGTTTTTATGTGCAGGTTGGTTTCTTAAAGACACAGCACAAATATGAAATCATCTTCACGTTGCCGGAGGTTCCAGCTTTGGGGAAAAACGTGTGCCCCGCCCCTGTTCCGAGCCCACATATGCGGATCACAGACCTCACGCCTCTGCCTGAAGGTGAGAACAGTTTATTTTCACGAGCTAGGACCACACCACTACAATAGTTCACAATTAATATAGAGCAAAGAGACTGATGTTGCTGGACAGGCCTGTATAAATTGGGCTTCTGGGTAATTAAAGCTGTGGCGAGATGTGGGTTGTTGGAGTGGAGCTGTACAATGTGGAGGCATCGTCCTCCTCCTGAACCTCAGTCAATCATGTTAACTCCCATTAATTTAGCCAAATCACTGAAAGCTGTGCTTACAATGCTTATTTTTTTTGGAGCATATGTTTGTTGACCTCGCCTGACTTTAGAATTTTCTACTCTTATGTAACTTTTTAACAAAAATATTTTTACTCTAATCCATCTGTAGACATTACTGCTAATTATTTTTGTTTTATCCATTTCATGATATTTAAATATTGACAAAATCTGTTGCATCAGTTTATAACCACAGCGTTCCCTGTTCCTGTCTACGTAGTCTCTAGGTTGTAAGCCAATCTTAGAACAGCCAGATCTATATTTAACACTCATTTCAACATGAATCTAATGGTTTTAACTGAATCAGGCCATCGATGTGGAACTTAATCAGTCCATGGTCACAGTTTTAGCCATCAAATCTCAAAACGAGTTCTATATTCAGCTTCAGTGGCCTGGTACTGTATTTTTGCACTGTCACTTTCCATTTGAGTTTTCTCATCAGTTTTCATAACCTTTTATGTAGCCCAGTTAAAGGCGCTGTATCAGATACACTGTATTGTGTTAAAAACATGAACAAAATCTTTGTATCGGTCAAGACAAAAAATCGGGTACAGCTCCTTTTGTAAAAATTATATCAGCAAGGACATCTGGTATAAGAGAAAGTGTATCAAATTATAATTCCTATAACAGCACACTAAAATACTTTATTTTGCAGGTTTGCAGTGAAAAGAAAACTAATTTATGTAAACCTTTATTTGCTGGAATCAATACTCTAAAGATGACATCAGTGTCCACTTTGTGCCAGGCTAAATCTAAATCGTGTTATTGACTGTCTAGCTTCAGTCACAGCCTTAAAATCCCCCATGGAGACTCCTCTTGTGTTTAATAAAAGTCTGTTTGCTTATCAGTCAGCTGTACTCACAAGTCTGCTGTGTTGATCTATCAGCTGATTTATATTCCAGGTCACACAGTTTAATAATAAACCGTGCCTCACTCGGGGTTGTTGTTTTGTGTTTGGGGCAGGGGGTCTTAGGGTGACCTGCGAGTACATGGCCCAGGAGGAGGGTGTTCTGTGTGAGGAGGTGCTGCTGCTCAGTGAGACCAACGAGGATGTGTGCATCAAGGTCAAAGTTCATGCCAGAGTTATGGGTAAGGAGCACAACACTTCGTACATAAGCCTGTCATAATAAATACTATTATTGACTTATTGTTGAGCTGATATTTGGCTTGTTCCTGTGTTCCATTACCAATATTTATCAATACCAGTACTTAGTTTTCAAAATCCATGGCCATTCCCACAAACTAAAGATCAGAAATTTTCTTTTCACTGAAATACAGTTGCTCAAAGTTGCTGTTCTGGATATGTTGAATAATTTCTATTTAGTTACTTCTCAACAGATGACATTATGGTCATTAAAGCTGTATTTAAAGCTTATATAATTCATTTATTGTAATTGCAACATATTTCACCCCTCTGCCAGCACCCAGTTGTGTTGTACACTAAAATCAATAGTTGTTTAGGACTAATTCAGGAAGTTGTTTAATTTGGCACCACAAATAAAATAGGTTAGTCATTAAGGCTTTGTTTTCTGTTTTACACCAATGGCTGAACTCCTGTTGACCACAGGAGCCACATGAACATGGCAAATCATTTGGTTACAATTCAAATCTTGTACTTGTAAACTCACTGTGTGTATGAATGTATTGTAGTATATTGTATGTATAAATACATAAACCGTAGTATGGATATAATTAATCATATAATAATAATAATTTATTTGTTTTAGGTAATGTCTTGATTATTAGCAGTTAAGTTGAGCTGATATGTAACTTGAGCTGGTTTTCTACATGCTTAGAGAATGTTAATAGAAATTAAAAACTATTATACAGTTATAAAGGATTTTTTGACTGTTGATAAAAATAGAAGTTGTGGAGTGTGGAAACTTGTTGCTTTTCTGTTTTATTTATGAATGCTGATTTGTGTCAGTAATTAGTCTTACTCCCTCCCAGAGGAGCTGGAAAAAGGCAGTAGCACTGATATAATTCATTAGAATTACATTAACCTCCTTCTTTTTGTCAGTAAAGTTGACCCTTTTGTTTTCTGATCTTCTAAATGTAGTTTTGTGCTGCCATCTACAGGCTGTCGCATTTCAACACCTAGTTTTACTAGCTCACATTGAATGTCTCAGTGTTATCGGTTACAATATTGTTTAAAATAACAAAGACCAGATATATGAAGTATTTGGTATTCATAACATTAATTGGAAATGTGGTTGTGGTGTATGTCTACACACTAGTAAAACTCACTAGCAAACAATAAATAAAATAAACTAGAGGATTTTCTCCTGCCCTGTTGAGTATATTTCTGCAGTGTTGTGGCTAAATCAGTATCGCTGACAGATTTGGATGTTGACAGATGGACACTGTGCGGTCCAGACTGTTGTGTGCAAATAGTATTGGGTGTGCTCATGTGATAATTTCAACACTGGTCTGGATTGTTTATTTTTACCTCTGGAGCGTGAGCTCAACATCTGTGCAGATGTTTGTGGTTTTGAGATTAACTAATTCTTAACAGGCTGTTGTTTACACACACAGATACTGCGACTGCTGTTGGATCACAGAACAGAACATTCTTCCCTGTCTACAGTTTTACTCACCACTATCTACACTTATGTTAAGTTGTAGTAAATAACACTTGATTACACATTCATAAATGTGTAATTAACTCTTATTTATTTACTTTTTAATAATGCATGATGGGTCAAATTATATAAAAAATACTAAATCAAACGAGCAGATTATCTTTACACACACGGCTCCATGTTGCCACAAAGTTTTTTGCATATTTGATGGCCACTTCATTAGCCATGAAAATAAATTATATAAAAAATATTAAATTTTATTGTAAATTAAAAACAAGAAAACATCCTTGTACACACATGACTCCATGTTCAGATTTTCAGATAATTTTATGCAGGAACATGCGGTGAACATGCTGCATGTTTGATTGCCAGTTCATATAGACATTAAATGTTGGAAAAAGTGCTATACTTTTGAAATAAGTCATTGGAGAGGGGAAAAAGAGATTTTTTGCATTGGCCGGGAATCGAACCCGGGCCTCCCGCGTGGCAGGCGAGAATTCTACCACTGAACCACCAATGCACTGGTTCTTTGCTATAGGGCACGTCTAAGGTCTAGTACGGCCTATCCATTAATCATGTCATCAGCATGTTTCGAGGTTTTTTTGCCTGCTTTTCACTAGAATGAACAGTGTGAAGTTGATTCAAGTGTTTGATTGACAAGTTTAAACAGTTGAGCATTTTTTAGTTCTGATACGAAGGATTTGTTTCTCACAGAGTTTGTGTTGCCATTTCGCAGAGTTCAGTGGGAGTGTGTAATTTTGTGAAGAGGAGGATGGGGGGAGGAACAAAGACTTCAGCAGAGCAACAGGACTACTGAGGGACAGTGTAATAGGCTAAAGCATTCAGTTAAAAGTAAAAATATGTTCAGATTGGTACTTTGGGCATTTGTGAGTCTAATTAGCAATGCACAGGTGCTGCAGAAGATGTGAAAAAGGATTTCTGCATTGGCCGGGAATCGAACCCGGGCCTCCCGCGTGGCAGGCGAGAATTCTACCACTGAACCACCAATGCATTGATATTTCACTCACGTGCAGGTTGAACGTCAATCCTGGGGCATAAGAACGTCATCAACATGTTTCTTTGAACTGCAACTGACTTGTAACTAGCGTTCAAATGTATCTCCTTACAGCTCAGCATCATCAACCAAATCATTGATTTACGTCGTAAGTTTTGCCGACTTTTCACTCAAATGAAGAGAGTGAAGTCAGTTGAATAAAGTGCTTGACACGATTAACCAGATTAGTTGATCTTTTAGTTTTAATACAAATAATTTGTTTCTCTGAGTTTTCAGGCAGTGTTGCCACATGGCAGAGTTTAGTGGGTGGGCGGGTGTGTGTGTCGAGGCTGGAAACTGGAGAAAAGGGGGGGAGGAGCGAAGACTTGAGCGGAGCAACAGAACTACCGAGGGACAGTGTAATAGGCTAAAGCATTCAGTTAAAAGTATAAATATTAAATTGGTACTTTGAGCATTTGTAAGTCTCATTAGCAATGCAGAGGTGCTGCAAAATATATGAAAAAAAGAACTGTTCTGCATTGGCCGGGAATCGAACCCGGGCCTCCCGCGTGGCAGGCGAGAATTCTACCACTGAACCACCAATGCATTGGTGTTTTGCTCATGGGCAGGTCAAAAGTCAAGGTCGGGGCGCCTATTTAAGGACGTCATTGATGTGTTTTGTGAACTGCAGTTGACTTACAACTTCAGGTCAAAAACATGCTTTAACCTCTCATCACAACAACCGTATCATTGCCCAAGTCATTGGTTTTGCCGGCTTTTCACTCAGATGACCAGTGTGAAGTCAGTGGGTTGAAGTCTTTGAGAAGATTGAACAATTGAATAGCTTTTTTAGTTCTAATATGAACTAGAAAAGCACTCAGAAAGCGCAGACCTCCGCCAAGGACTACCCCCATTTTTTATATAAATTGCGATAAAATCAGTCTTCTGGATCAGATCCGGATCAGCCTTTGGAATATGAAAGAGGATCCCATTGTCCATCCCTGAGTCAAATTTCATGGGGTTTGGTCAATAATTAACCAAGATATTGAGAAACAAAATTTTTGGCCCCATTTACCACAATGTTAACTAAAATTTCAAAGTGATCCAGAATCTAGGATTTCTTCCGGATCACCCCCAAAATGAAATCACTTCTTCCTTTTCACATTTCCAACAAATCCTGAAAATGTCATCAAAATCGGTCCATAACTTTTTGAGTTATGTTGCTAACAGACAAACAAACAAACAGACAAACGCCGGCAAAAACATAACCTCCTTGGCGGAGGTAATAACTTGTTTCTCCAATTTTTGGGGAGAGTTGCCACATGGCAGAGTTCAGTGGGAGGGCGGGTGTGTATGTGAAGAGGCTTTGAACTGAAGGAAATGGGGGAGGAGCAAGGAGCAGAGCAGAAGGACTACTGAGGGACAGTGTAATAGGCTAAAGCATTCAGTTAAAACTTAAAATATGTTCAAATTTGTACTTTGAGCATTTGTGAGACTGATAAGCAATGCAGAGATGCTGCAAAATGCATGAAAAAAAGTACTTCTGCATTGGCCGGGAATCGAACCCGGGCCTCCCGCGTGGCAGGCGAGAATTCTACCACTGAACCACCAATGCATTTACACCAAGTTTTTGGGAGGGATGAATGTGCAGAGTGGGGTTGCAACTTTTCAGTCTTTGGGAATATAAGACAAAGTCTTTTTGCCCATTATCAAAAATGCCAAAGACTGATAGATTGCACACCACCCATGTCACACCCTAGCTGTGCCTTGCCTGTAAACATAACCCCTGGCCCTAACTCCTAAATTAACCCTAACCCCAAATGCAACACTACCTTAAAAGCTAACCCTGACTGTAGCCCTAGCCCTAATCCTAGTCTCAAATGTAATCATAACCCTAGTCCCAATCCAAACTCTAGCCCCAGCCCTAACCGTAACCACAGACCTATTCTCTGCCCTAACCTCAGCCCCAACCCTAACCATAGCCCTAATCCTTGTAACAACTGTAGCCCTAATCCAAACCCTAACCCTAACCCTACACCTTGCCTTAATCCTAACTTTAGCCCTAACCATAACCCTAGACCCATCTTCTGCCCTAAGCCCTAGCCCCAACCCTGACTCTAGCCCTGGCCCTAACGCTGGCCCTGTTCATGTTTTTTGGTCAATGTGGCTGCTTGTAACTGTGGTCATAAGGTCTGTGGTGCCTCTTGTGGCAGCAACCCCCAAACCCGGGGATGGACACCAGAAGTAAGAGATACCATCAGGCTGAAGAAGCTTTATTGAGCCTTTTTGGCTTGTGGGGCTCCTAAGGCAGCTGATGGATGCCGACGGGCCAAGCGTACTGCAGCTCATGGGGTAGCAGGAAGAAGAAGCAGAGATCCTCGACTGGGGATGTTTTTGGACAGTGGAAGGAATACTTTGAGTATTTCCTCAATCCCACTGTTACATCTTCCAAGGAGGAAGCAGATGTGGTTTGCAAGCTCCTTGGCCACAAGACTCCAAGGGTGGACAAGATCTGTCCTTAGTGTTTTAAGTACCTGGATGTTGTGGGGCTGTCTTGGCTGACACGTCTGCAACATTGTGTCGAGGTTGGGGACAGTACCTCTGGACTGGCAGACCGGGGTGGTGGTCCTTCTGTTTAAGAAGGGGAACCAGAGGGTGTGTTCCAACTACAGGGGGATCACCCTCTTCAGTCTCCCCGGTAAGGTCTATTCCAGGGCACTGGGAGGAGAATGAATCCAACCGATAATCGAACCTTGGATTCAGGAAGAGCACTTTGGTTTTCATCCCAGCCATGGAACATTGGTCCAGTTCTATTGTTTCCATCAGGAGCTTGAAGTTTCGTGGGAGTTTGCCCAACCAATCCACATGTGCTTTGTGGATCTGGAGAAGGCATTTGACCGTGTCCCTCAAGGGGGGGGGGTGCTCTGGGAATATGAGGTTTGGTATTTTATCACAAGAGCAGGAGCTGTGTCCGCATTGCCGGAAAAATCCATGAACAGAAATTCTAGGCATAGTAGGGCCAGACGGTGTTCAGGGATCACAGGATTTCATCTCTGCTGTTTGTGGATGTTGTCATCCTGATGGCTTCATCGAGCCATAACCTGCAGCACGTGCTGGTGCCAAGCTGGGATGACGATCAGCTCCTCCAAATCCGAGGTCATGGTTCTAGACTGGAAAGAGGTTGTTTGTTCTCTCCAAGTGGGTGGAAAGTCCCCTGCCTTAAGTGGAGGACGGGGGGAGGAACAAAGACTTGAGCAGAGCGACAGGACTACTGAGTGGAGTGTAATAGGCTAAAGCATTCAGTTAAAAGTAAAAATATGTTCAGATTGGTACTTTGAGCATTTGTGAGTCTGATTAGCAATGCACAGGTGCTGCAGAATACAAGAAAAAGGTCTTTTTGCATTGGCCGGGAATCGAACCCGGGCCTCCCGCGTGGCAGGCGAGAATTCTACCACTGAACCACCAATGCAGTGATGCTTTGCTTAAGAGCAGGTTGAATGTCAATCCTGGGGCTCCTAGTACTATAAGAACGTCATCATGTTTCTTTGAACTGCAACTGACTTGTAACTAGAGGTCAAAAGTATCTCCTTACAGCTACAGTTTTACAGCTCAGCATCATCAACCAAATCATTGCTTTACGTCATAAGTTTTGCCGACTTTTCACTCAAATGAAGAGAGTGAAGTCAGTTGAATAAAGTGCTTGACACGATTAACCAGTTTAGTTGATCTTTTAGTTCTAATACAAATAATTTGTTTCTCTGAGTTTTCAGGCAGTGTTGCCACATGGCAGAGTTTAGTGGCAGTCCCCTGCCTTAAGTGGAGGAGTTCAGGTATATCTGGGTCTTGTTCTCAAGTGAGAGGAGGATGAAGAGTGAGATTGACAGGCGGATCAGTGCAGTGTCTGCAGTGATGCAGTTGCTGTATCGATGTTGTGGTATCGATCATTGTGGTGAAGGAGCCGAGTTGACAGGCAAAGCTCTCGATTTACTGGTCAATCTACGTTCCTATTCTCACCTATGGTCATGAGCTTTGGGTAATGAGCGAAAGGACAAGATTGGTTGAAATTAGCTTCCTTTGCAGAGTGGCTTGGCACTCCCTTAGAGATAAGGTGAGGAACTGTGTCACACAGAAGGAAGTCAAGAGTAGAGCCATTGCTCCTCCATGCTGAGAGGAGCCAGCTGAGGTGGCTCAGGCATCTGTTCCGGTTGTCTTCCACCAGAAGGAGTTCCTGGGGAAAACCCAGGACACACTGGAGGTACTACGTCTCTCGGCTGGCCTGGGAACTCCTCAGGATTTCTTTCGACGTGGAGGAGGAGTGATTGAGCTTCTTACCCTATGTCTAAGGGAGCATCCAGCCACCAACCAAATTATGAAAGCTTGTATCCACAATCTTGTTCTTTGGGTTATTACCCAAACTCATAGGTGAGGGTAGAACCGTAGACTGACCAGTAAACCAAGAGCTTTCCCTTTTGACTCAGCTCCTTCACCAAAACAGTCTGATAGAGCAACCACTGCAGATCAACCTCAGCTCAGGCTCCTTCCCCTGAGGCGAGGTGAAGTAGTTACTAAGCCTTCTTAATAAATAAAATATATAAACTTTTTTCTTATTATAAAGTCTTTGCTCATTCATTATTAAGGTGTTATTATAATATGTAACCTAAGTACTTTTTACCAGTAGTTTTAATACTTGAATTATTTCTATTTTATTTTTGTGTTTCTTCTATTTGCAGACCGGCACCACGGGACACCCATGCTTTTGGAAGGTGTGCGATGCATCGGGGTGGAGCTCGAGTACGACTCCGAACAGAGTGACTGGCAAGGATTTGACGAATGACAATCTCCTCTTAACAAAAGTTAACATAAACATAAACCTGTGGAACAACTTTCTCTTTAAAATGCTGTTTACAACCATTTTAAGGCGGCATAATTGTTAGGACTTTTCACTTCACTTATTTGCTAAACCAAAAGTACTGTTTAAGGGACATTATCTCCCATCTTCTCCACGTGCTGTTCCAAATTCAATGTGCTTTGCTTCCTTGAACCCTAGAGGGCAGCAGTGCTTTTTGCATACACGCAGCTCGACTGTTACTGCACTTGCAATTCAAGTTCAAACGTATGAATGACAGGCAGTGGTAACGTTGTATAGTAATTACACTTTAATTAACCTTAATAAAATGCAAAATTTTCATAATGAACATATTGTTTTTTAGGCTTAGTAACTACTTAATACCCCAATCTCTTACTTAAGTAGTTACTAAACCCCAATAATTATTTATAAACTATTTACTCCTTATGTATTAAAGCTTTGTTCATGTTTATTAAGGATAAATAAGGTGTAGTTATTATGAAGTGATACCCAAGCATTTAAGGTTAGAGAATATTTTCAAGGAACAATATATTCAAGACTTGTATTGGGGAGTTTTAACAGTCCAATTGTCCAAAATAGACCATTATTGGCACTATAGAAGGCTTTAAGAAAATTTAATTGGGACAAAACTGTTTTTAGTTTGCTCACTTTCTAAGTTATAGTATCTTTTAATTATGGTTAGGTGTGTCCTGAATGAATTTAACTGCATAGTAAAAAGGTGAAAAACTAGATGATAGGGTCAGTACATTTTTATACAAGTACAAGAGCGGTTATGATGCCAAAGGAACTTTTTATTGGTGCTAGATGGATTAAATACAAATAAGCATTTTTAGTATTACATTAATATAGTTACTGGCACAGATCTGGCATAACTTAATGAGCTTTGGCAGGTGAAGCAAGTTTAACAATGTTAGCAAAGAAATGGAGAAACTGCAGTAGCGCATCTCCCAAACCTCTGCAGTGGTCAATGTCTTTTTGATTTTACTACTTGATTTTACTTCTCATGTACTCTCAAAGTTTTGATATGATAAACTTTTGACAGTTTTCAATCAGAGGTTTTCAAAAATATACATAATTTCCGTCCCTCAGTTTGACCTTACAGGTTTTTCAGAGTTGGTAAAGAGAAAAAAAAGTCTTTCATGAAGCCTTCACAAAAAGTGCCTTTCATCAAAGCCAATTGTCTTTGTTGACATTGTTGTAGTAATATTTTCCTTTGCTTCACTTTTATCATTCTCATTTTCTCACAAATATAAATAAATCTGGTATCAAATTTTTCTGTTCAGTTTTACATCAAAAGTGCCAAGAATCTGTTTGTGTGAACTGTCCTAACATATTTTTCTTTGGCTTTGTTTGCGACACACTTTGAAGTAAAAAATAAGTCTTCTATGTAGATTTGTTCTGATGTTTGCTTAGTTGTAATAGGCCAGATTTCAATGTGTCCCAACTAAAGTGCTATAGGAACGTAGTGGTTTATTTGTTCTTTGTTGAGTGTGGTTTGAATTTTTAATGTTGAAAATGAATAAAATTGTGTTTTGACTTTGGGTTGTGTCAGTTCTTTGTAGCACCATGAGGTGGCAGTGTGCATCGCACAAACCTGTATCCACAAATGTCAAACTATTAAAGGTATGTAGGCTAAGTGATGGAGGTATAATATAATTATCTCATTGGATTTATAAATGTATTGTTATAATGAGTCTTATTGCAGTACAAAGTAAACATTTAAATAGAACAGATTTGTTTACATTCTGCGGCAAAACCCACAACAACGTCATCCAAGTGGCCCATTTTTGTGTAATAAGGCAATAAGAAAATCCGTAGGCTATTGATTAGGCCTATGTATTTTCCCAACATAGCATTATCACTACTAGTAGAAGTATAAATACTTAAAGGGAGGTTATTTGGCAATACCATCATGATCACTTGCAAACTCATAAAATGTTCATCATAAACCTAAAAGTCTTGAATCATACTTAATCTGTTGATTTGATCTGCACTAACACCAAAATTATCGGAAAAGTGACAAATTTAAGATGTATTATATATATTTCATAAATTAGTCTAGTGTGAATTTTACTTGATAAATGCTAGAGCGCTTCTGAAAATGAATCCAAGTTTCTGATCGTCTCCGTGTCTTTTTTTAATCCGAAAATGAAGCATGAACTCTGCATACAATTTCAGCGCTCGTCCCGCGCTCAGCAACAAACCAAAGATAGAGTATCAGAGAAACAAGGTCTTTTATCGATGAAGTACATTTTCTATTGTAAGATGTTTTTAACTTCAGTCAGTCTAGAATAAATGTGTGCGTAATGGGTGTACGTAATATTGTCTTTTGTCTCCATGATTCCGTTATACAAGTAAAGGAGACGGGGTGCATTTAGAGAATTTACATCGAAGAAGAAAAAACACACACACACAAATCCAGTGAAGAGAAGTGTGGCCTTTGTATTGAAACTGCCATGATGAGAAAAGTAATAAATGAAGTTAGTATTACTATTATAAAGAAGATTTACGCACCACACATGATGCTCAAAAGTGAAGTTTAGCCTGTAACATTTTGAAGTTTGTCCACTTTTTTTTTTTTTTTTTTTTTAAACTCCAGAGCAAATGAAATGGAACTGAGCCCAACAGTTTTTCAGCAAAAATGTGCCACTTAAAGACTTTTTTCTGTTTTGTTAAAATGTATTTTATTTTCTTAAAAAACAACTATACATTTAAATCACAAAGTATCTTTATAATTAGAGAAAGTCACGAAATAGTGTTAGGATAGTTTTGGATAACATTTTCATCATCATTATTTCCATAACATTTGTAACAAAATATTACATGATCTGATACAGGGCAAGTCTTTATTTTAAACTGCTAATAATACCAATGCAAACATATCCTATGTTATGAAATTTTCACCCTGTAGCACGTGATGAGAGAAGAGACAGTGGTCATATTATCCACTGCTCACTTCATTGAGTCTGTTCCTAATCCACAGCTCCCGGAGAGTTTAGGCGACATGTGCATTGTCCAATTCAATATGTGCAAAACAAGATCCTAATGCTGTAGTGTCTCATAGTCCATAAAATATGCACATGAACTTGCTCGGTTCATTTCACGAAGAGGCTAGGCTACATAAAAGACTACGCTACGCGTTCATGTGATCAATGCCGTGCGCGTGTTGGCTCGTCTTCAACAAATATTACCGTTCAATGATCCGATCCTCGCTGTGCATTAAATGTTTGCCATTCCTGCGCAGATTTGCGTGGGCTGTTCACTGCTCAGGAAGGTGTGAACTCTGCGTGGCCCGCTGCCCTCGCATTGACCCTCGGGATTACAGTAATCTCTGTTGATTGATCTGATTGATCAGATTCATGTCCACGGGGCCGCGGTGCGCACGAGGCCGCGGCACCAGTGCGCACACGGTCCAAACGGCTTTCACTAGCGCGCAGTGACAATCTGCAGAAGACAGTGAGAATGGTGCTGCTGCTGCTGCTGCTGATGATGATGATGATGATGAAGGGGCGGAAACTGTTCAAAATCATAAGAAAAAAAAAATCACAAACTTTATTAAAGCTGTGTTTTATCCACACGAATGAGAATTGCCACGCTCCTTTGTCCAGGCTGAACAGAGGCGAGAGCAGAACAGAAACGTACAAAAAGGTGCCTATTTTCAAAATGATATTGTCACTGAAACAGAAGGCTAAAGAGTCTATAATCAGTCATATCGCTTTGTGTTCACTTAGAATGTAATGGAGGAAACGACTTTAGTAAGCCAACATTTTCAGCACACAGGAGAAAAATTACGCTCTATAAAAAGATTAGCCCAATCTAAAAAAGAAACAAGTTCAGTTTCTATTTCAGCTGGCAGCTACTCCCCCACCTCTCTGGAACCAGGTGAATGACAAAGCGCAGACAAATCTTCACTATTACCGCAACAAGTGCCAGCAGAAGACTACCCCCAAACTCGATGCACTCCACTGAGACTGTTTACATCCACATAGTATCAGCAGCTCTATAGATTGTACACATGATGTCTCCCCTCAATAACTGTTCACTATAGTTTCCTCAATCTCTTTGGCTATTCGTATAGATTCTCTGCTATTCTAAATTAGCAGATGTCAACGCTGCTTCCAATCTCACTTCTTTTTTTTTTTTTTTTACTATAGACCGTGCCCATACTGGAGAACAAAAACAAGAGGCATGTTTGTCCAATATTATGTGTGCCAGAATCAACAACAACTGGACTGAAATGCTGAAATCAAGGCTAAAATGCGGAGGGCTGGAGAGGAGAGGCAGAGAGGGGGACAGTGGTAGCAATCAGCCTCTCTTGTCTGTGGCCCCAGCGTATGGTTTGATTGACAAGCTCTATTTAGCGAGCGGGAGATTAGGCAGCAGCTGAAAAGACGCAGTGTGCCATAATTACGACACAAGGAGCACAACAAGACGCACACGCACACAAGACGCAAGACTATAATTATATAATCTGCCGCTAAATGGCTTTCTGCTCACTTTTTGCTGTGATGTTTTACTTAAAGGCAAAAGGAAACACAAATATTTATGCCCCAGTGGTGACAACAGCAGCAGCAGCAGTAGCAGCCTGATTTAGGGAAGTCAATGTGAGAGCGCTAGCACCTGCTAACAGTCTCCCTGCTTTATTTACACTGTAGAGAGCAAAATGATTTGGAATTGTAGGGAAATGTAGGGATAGGCTGTAATAAGTTTGGCAGGGCGTAAAAAAATAATCCATATTTTGGAACCTGTTGATTTGTAAATCAGTGGGCAAATAGATAATGGTTTGTATTTAATCTATGTTAAGATAACAAATACATGCCTTATCTTATAAATGCTTTTGATTCTAAATTACATTTTGTTCACTGTTTTAATAAAGATTTAATGCCTTAGAAGCGGCTATTGGACTGGCAGAGGTGGTTTATGATAAACTAGGAGTTTTTACACATTCACATGGGAGTGAGTTATTAGGATATTACAGCATTTCGTAACATTTATTAACCCTTGATCCAAAAATACGCTGAGGCTGTAGGACATTAAAAATGCATTTTAAACTTAGATAAATTGAGAGGTCTGAGAAAGGGCATCTGATGTAACGCCAAAACTGCTCTATTTGTACATATATTTCGTGGAACAAATACAGGCTTTGTTGTGTTTTATCTTATACTATCCCAACTATGCCAAAGCAGCAACATAAAAGGCCTCTTGGTTTATTAAAGAGTTTACATTAAGGAGTTTCTGAAGAGAATCAACTGTATGAATCCATCAAAAATATGTGTGCTTCTTTACAGTTCACATTTTGTTCAGAAAATACTGAATGGATGGTCCCTCCTCACTCACTGTAATCTAACCAAATCCCACCTGACCACTGACACTTGTACCCAGGGTAAGATTTTTTACGTTTTTGTGGATGATTTTTGTGTCAGTCCATGTAGTTGTTAGTTTTTTTTAACGAGCAGAAATACCAAAGAAGTGGGGTGACATTTTATTTTCGATTTGTTTGTGCCCAAGTCTGCCAAAAGACCACCGCCAAATTGGGCTGTTATTAAACTACACATTTAAAGTTTTTTATTTTTGACACATCAGTGCACCTACACTATGAGCTGTTCCATTGTATTTAGTAATTATGATTATTGTCAAATGATATTTAGCAAATACACAGATCATGTGTGACAACTTGTAAATGTATTTATTGACTGTGACAATGCAGACACTCGTGCGTAAATGCGCACCCGTCTCCAGCACCGCCGCTTCCAGACTCACGCCCTCCACAGAGTCCAGGACGAGGACCAGAGCGCACGGTGAGGTTCAGTCTATCACCGGCTCGGGGCTAAATCTCCGAGAAATCGGGTCATGTTCTCGCGCCTGATGGTTGTCCGCCTCGCGCTCATCTCTTGTCAAAACGTGCCCTGCTCCGCGCGCCAATCGCAGGCCGTGCTGCTTGGGCAGGAAGTGACGTCAGGTGCTCCTTTCTCGGTAAAGTGGTTCGTGTCGCCAAAGATCTGAGCCACACTCAGCACCTCACGGCCGCAGCGGAGGTCTGTGTGAGAACAGTCATATCAGTCACAGTGCACGCGCTCGTCCCGCGGACACAGCCCCCCTTTGCTCCACGAGAGCTCCCCTAGACCTCCTCACACCCGATCAGCCCAGAAATATGCCCCGGACGCAGCGTTGACCCGATCCGGACACACTCAAACTTTTGCTTTGTTTCTCTACGAGTCCTGTAGCCGCCGTGGACTCGTCATGTCGGAGCCGTGAGCACTGGCCCATGGCTGGACCGAGGTTTGTCTAGACTTGGGGCATGCGGATAGTGGACCACGGACACAGACACGAGACACAGTCCACGCGAGGTTAAGCGCGAGCAGAGCATTAGCAGACACCCTTGTAAATGTTTGACCAAACCACGGCGATGGGAGATGGGAGCCACCGCTGTGGACCCAACCCGCTGTGCCCGGACCGGAGCCGGTCCCCGGTGCAGAGCTCCACGGACACACCGGGCACCTCCGCCTCCACCCCCACGTCCTCGAGCGAAGACGGCCACGACAAACTGTTGGGAGTGGACCCGGACTACTGCCGCAGGATCCTGGTCAGAGGTCAGTCCAATAAAGGTCTCACACAAAAGGATAACGGGCAGGAAACGTAGCATTGTCCAAGTGCACTTGTGGGTTAATGCACTGCTGCACCAGTGACTCCGAGGAAAATCCGCCTGGACCTCTAAAATATAACCCAAAATATAGCCATTATTGCACTATTGGTATAAATAGCCTATTAGAAATAAACTAATTAATGTTGTTAAAGAGAGCTACAGGGCAGTTAAATACGTGCTCTTATGGACATGAGTTTGTTTTCACCAACGCAAAAGTTTAGAACAGCACAGTAATAAACATATAATGTAAAATAAGAGGTGTAGATCGTGCGTCTCTCTGTTGGAGTAAACACATTAGTGAGATCAATACAAAAACAAAAGCACTGTGACAGAACCCACGTTTAAAGGATCAAATAGCCTGTGGTTCAGAGCTTTATTATTTCAGATCCAGAAATATTATGTAGCCAATAATCTACTACTCAAATAGGCCTAAGGAAACATTTGCCTTAAACAACTTTTGCAACAGCTTAACAAATAAAGTATAGGCTAATAAAGCTGAGTAAAAATATATTTTTAAAAAATCCTTGTGAATTTCATATTGTCTGACGACAAGTAGTAATACTGGCGAAAACAAAGGTAGTTGTCTATCAACTGTTGAATAAAAAAATACTATTAAATTAGAATTTATATTCATGTGCATTTGTTGACATTGTCGTGCTATAATATTCTACAAATGAGCACTGAGCTAAAATAATATACTTCGCCCTGACTGCCTTTGTTACTCGGGATAATATTAAATTCTGAGAAGGACAGGTCCACGCCCAAAGTGGCAGCAGGAGGCCAGGCTCCTCCAAATCAAACAGAAAAATATTATTACATTTTATTTAATATTTAGGCCTACCTGCATCAGCTCAGCAAAGTATTTCATTTGTTTTCCATTTTGGATTATAGAGCCTCGTGTTCTGAGTGAAAGGTAATCAAATCATAATATACTTTCCTAATATGTCTTAGCCACTTTAAAAGTGCCGTGGGAGATTTAAAGAGCAAGTGCCAATAAATTAGGTAAATATATTAATATATGCTATAAACTTAAACATTCAACTTTAAAAATAGCTACTTATAATATTAAAATATATCATAAATATATTAAAATGTTTTACGCAAATAAGGAAAGCAATAGTTTATGTAAATTAATACATACATACATACATAACCAAACAAATAAATAAAAATATGCTTTATGTTTTTCTAACCTTAACCATAATTAAGTACCTTGTTTTTATGTTTGACCATCCAATTATGTCTCTGGAAAGGATGCTCTCCAAAACATACATGTGCGTAATGTGGTAGGTGATGTGCTGTACACTATGCACGCGTAAAAACTGCAATAACAAGGAACAAAATGGCGAAAGGACAACCCGAAACTTAAATGCCTACAGTGGTTAAATTTAGCCTTTACATGTACCCGATCTTTGGTCAGGTTACTTCTCGTGAGTGGTCATTGCTCAAATAAAACCGCTGTTCCTGATGGAGGTTTAGGTCGAAGCGTAAATCGTGATTAAACTCGTTGTTGTCATTGTTGTGGCCGGTGTTAATTGTGTATAAAAGCGGAAGTGAGCTGTGTGGGCATAGGCTTGGTTTCATGTGGGTTTAATACTGGGCATTGCATCGACTGGCAGTGGCACTATTTGTTTTTAAAGCCCCGTGAGTGACTCTATGCGCCGGAGTGCTTATATGTGTGTGTGGCGCGACCTCGGGGTCACGGGGAGGTCAGCAGGTCTGTTACACAGCGAGCGCGTTTCTGCTGCGCACGCGAATCTCTCCGCACCCACGGGCTCCTATACAGAACCATATACATTGACGTCTTATATTTATTTATTTAGGAGCTTTGGATGATGTAGGCTGGCATAATTTAACGGCGTTACGCACAGCTATTATGCGTGCGTAAAGATGGAGGCATTAAAGTGCTGTGGCTTTATAAAGCTCAAGTCTGTGGCTGAACCAACTGTAATATCTTCACTATTTACTGATGTGAAAATATGAGGCACACATATAATGTTTGCAATTTACTCATCTTTTATTATTGCCTAAAATTAAGTTTACGCACAGGGATCTTTGTTAAATTATCTAAGGCTACGTTTTGTGTCTAAATGTTTCAGGGTGAAATCTGTGCAATAATTTATAGTTTAGAAAATGTCCCAGTACCTGTATATTAGATAAGGATACTCATATTTTATATTTCGCATACGCCAGATTCGTGAAAACGCTCAAACACAATGGAAATTGGAAACTTTGTTCAATAAGATTGGTTTCATTTTTAATACAGACCTTTTCATTTTTTATTCAGATAAATGTTGTATGAACGTACATGCATAGACAAAGAGTGACTGTTGTCCACTCTGCTCTGTCTGTGAATGTGATAAATACTAACAAATATTTCATACGTGAGGCGCAAATACCTGCGCAGAGCCAACAGCGAGAAAATGTCTTCTGAGTTATTTATGGAGCTTCAAGACACGAGAAAGCACGAGACAATTGCAGTCTGCATCCTCAGCGCATGGACACACTCTATTCATAATATTTTTATTTATTTTACCCTTTCTCAGATTTTTTTTCAACGCCAC
This sequence comes from Boleophthalmus pectinirostris, assembly GCF_026225935.1. Classification (NCBI taxonomy): domain Eukaryota; kingdom Metazoa; phylum Chordata; class Actinopteri; order Gobiiformes; family Gobiidae; genus Boleophthalmus; species Boleophthalmus pectinirostris. Next base: position 11,887,188 of record NW_026571153.1, on the reverse strand, counting down.
ATCAACGGATCTTACCATATATTTTAGACTTGCAATGGGCTTGTCTTTATTTAATTTAATTAATTATTTTTTAATTTTTTTTAAATTATAGGCTACCACTTACTTACATATTGTGATACGCTTTTGTATGTCCCAAGAAAGACGTTTCGACGTGTGTTTTATGGGTATTTACACAGTTACATGTTTATTTACATAGTTACAGTTGATGAGTGAAAGTCCCACAGGTCATTAGATCCACGCAGACACGCAGTTTACCATAGGCTAGCAGCATTGGCAATGGCACTATTTCGGTTTGGCCCATTCATTCAATTTTACGCTTTCAGAGTCCACATTTTACGCATGTGTTTGGGCACGTCAGATAACATTATGCATACGCAAGGGTCCTACTACCCAAGTGCATGCAGGCTACGGCAACTCAGTTAAAGTTCCACATCAAAATACGATTAAAATATTTAAAAAATATTTTGAATTTTTTTGTTTTTGTTTTGTTTTTTTCAAGACTTGTAAGTGCCACTGGCTGATATAGAGCTCAATTTTCGATAGTACAGAAGTTTATTAAGACAAAGACGCATAATGACTTGTTAGGCTCATAGGCTACTCATATAGTTTAAGCAATTTGTGAGTAAAGTTCCCTGGTGCGTTTATTGAGCAGATATAGTGAAGGATATTGCCAGTATTTGTACTTAATACAAAGCTTCATGTTCCGTAAGTGTCACAATAGCCAACATGACGCACCTGACGCACAGACAGGAGACTACGTAAGCTTGCATTTTGCGTGGCCACATGGGCCTGAGGGAACCATTAGGAAATGTGTGTGTGTGTGTTGTTTTTTTATAGTTTGTCTAACAGGTGTTGCAGCAACATACAGGCCACATATCGGACACCTCTCTGGCCTTAAAGGAGAATGCACAATATGAGTTGGTGACACTTGTCTTTTATAGCATAATAACACATAAACCAAAGTGTTATACAGTCACTGCCAACTTTAATAGCCCTACACCTCGGGTTTATTTGTGCGTAAATTAAGAGCTCTGTTTCTATGGAAACCGTCGGTTAGAACCAGGGACAAAAGACCAATTAATGTTTTCTTATAGAAGTCACAGACAATTAGTGGGCATTTCTATGGCAACAAATTATATCGGTTTAAGTTCATTTTTTAAAAACATTTACTGCAATTATTCCAACACAATATAAACAGGTGCAGCAATGAATTTTGTACGATTGCTTAGTTGGAAATGCGTTGTGCGCCTGTGGCTAATTTGGCAACATGGGCCTATCGTAAAAATGTGCACGCGAAAGCTATTAGCGTCATAATCATGTAAAGTAGCGGAGGCTTTAGCTTGTAAAGTTTTCATTTTTTTGCCTCTTCTTTTCCCACAGATGCCAAAGGCACGATAAGAGAGATCGTGCTGCCCAAAGGCCTGGACTTGGACCGGCCTAAGCGCACGCGAACGTCGTTCACGGCGGAGCAGCTGTACCGGCTCGAGCTCGAGTTTCAGCGCTGTCAGTACGTAGTGGGGCGCGAGCGCACCGAGCTGGCCAGACAACTCAACCTCTCTGAGACACAGGTGAGACTCACAATACAGAAACTGTCTGTTATTAGCATTAAATATTATAAACGCAAGTCGAAGCCATGTTTCAAAGAGCAATAGCCTGCAGATTTTCCGAAACGTAACGTAAATTATAGATACATAAAAAATAATTAGAATAAATACAGTGTATGCTTGTTTAATGACTGCTACAGGTGCGTTGTGTAGGTGATAAGCGTCCGAGCCAATCAGAATGGTCCATGGTAACACTGCCGTAACCACGCCCACACAGTCACAACTGAACTGAATACAGTTCTTATTGTTTTATGGGTTGAACTTGTAAAAACCTCAGTTGCTTGAGCCATCGTCACCACAATAGTTGGTCATTTATAATATGTATTGTAACCGTTATTTTTGAATGAATAAGATCGGTTTGTTTTCCTCTTCTGTACACAGTCCACAGTCCTCTCATTCAAACATTCCCGCAGCGCGCTATAGCCCCACCCCTTGTGAGGAGGGCGTCATTACGCACAGTTCACACGCAGCGCACATAAGGGCCCCGGGGAAATTGGGCACTGAAGTTACAGCAGACAAATGCACTGCAATAGCCCAATGAATATTTTACATACTATGCCAAGTGTTCTGCTATTTACATCGAAATATTAGACAGATTCATTTACAGTCAAGCTCCAAAGTACATTTGTGATTAGAAACAATGAAGTCCAAACTATCCTGTAGTGCAACTGCGGGAAACATAATTACCAAACTCGCAGTAAAAGCAACATATATAGGCTATAACAATTATATTTATTTGGGTGAATAACTGAGTGTCCCCTGCCCAGATGAGACCCACCATACCGATTTTTACTCGTTAGACTTAACCTTCCTGCACACTCTTGGCCCTACTTCTTAAAATGCTTACATAGTCGATTTACACAATATTTTGAAAAACATAGCATAAACGTAAATAAAACAAATCCAATACAGCATGGAAACTGCCCTCCAAATTATAATTATCCAAACCTTGTGGATCCCTTTTACGCACCGCTCGAAGAGGCCCGTGAGAGCGCCGTGTGTATACTTAAGTGTGTGCTTTTGTGCTTATTGTGTGTGTGTGTGTGACTGTGTGTGTGTGTGTTAGCCCCAGTGCCCCTCGTTAGCGCTGACACTCGGGGTGTTAATGGGAAAGGCCCGCGCTTCCCGCTGCTGTTGAGGGTCCAGCGCGTCACTGGATTGGCTGAGCGCGCCCCGCCGTCTGGAAAAAAAAAAGAGAAAAACCTGTCTGACCTTCGAGGCAGAATAAAACCGAAATAATAAAAGTCTTCGCAGCTAATGGCGTGAAATATTAAACCACAGAGAACAGCAAACCTTAATGCAGCGCGTTACCGAGGCAGCTTTTAAACGTGATAAAAAGGCTTTCACTTGGTTCTCTCTCTGATTGTGCGCTTTTCTATTGGCACCTTTTTAAGCAAATGCACCATTCAAGGCTAATTAAATACGAAAGCTTTAAAAGTTGTGTTTCATGTTTATCATGTTATTTTAGTGTTTGTTGATGTTTTAGTTCAGGGATTTTTCCATAATTTGCTTTTATGTCCCAATTAGAAACAAATGGGTTTCCATTTGGACAAAAGTGTCCATTTTGTTTCCATTCCATGCATTTTAGACTTATTTTCCATAGTCTAATCTCCAGTTTTTTTCTTTAAATAACTAACTAACTGAATTTTGATACTAACATTAAATGTAGCATCTCTTCTTCGAAATAAATTGATCTCGTCTTCAAAATGTGTCTCCTGGAGCCACCAACTGCAGCCATTGTTCTTTGTTATGGTGTATGTAACGAGCCTCTTCTTTATGCGCGCGTAAAGCAGAAATACTAATTACGCGCTAATATGGGAGGTTGGTTCGTTAAGTGTTTTTTAACTATGTTTGGGGATTTGGTCATTGACCCATAGTGTAACTCCAATTAGTTTGGTCAGGTATTCACAGTTATCACGCAACGAGACGCGCACACAAACCCACGCAATGGCAACAAATTGAAAGTACCATCATTTTTCATTGTTCACCTGTAAACATAAAATGCTGTTTTAAGTGGTCTGAGCTCAGTTTTAACACGCCACTATTAAATTTGATGAAGCTTATTTTCAGACAGAATAAAAGCATGGAATTTAAGATAAAATGTTTAGGCCTATTCAAAGTCATAAAAACTAACTCAGATAACAATTTAGGCTCTTTGTAATTCAGGATGTGGAAGCAGTGAGAGAAAAACCTGATCAATCCATATCTCCACAAAACTTTTTTTTTTTTTCGTTGCTTCCTTGATGTGCCCGTGCGTCATTACGCAGCAACTTGGCGTTCCCGGTAATAATCTGTAACCGGGCAGAGCTCTCCCTCGGTCCCGGCAGGTGGCTCCCCGCTACAGGCAAACGCAGCTGGGGTACTTTCTCTGTGTGTGTGTGTGTGTGTGTGTGTGTGGGTGTGGGTGTGTGTGTGCATGCATGCGTGTGTGTGAGTGTAAGAGAGAGAGAGAGAGAGAGAGAGAGAGAGAGAGAGAGAGAGAGAGAGAGAGAGAGAGAGAGCAAACGGTGACAATGATATGCGTAAAAGTGCTTTTTACGCATTTGTTTACAGTTTGTTTGTTTACATTTGACACATGGGAACATATAGAGGCATTTGAAGAAACGACTCAGCAAGACACAGTGTGTATTATAACAAGTATAAGAGGGTGTAAAAAAAAAAGTATATGCATAGTTTAATATATGTAAAGTATATATATAGTGGTAGAAAAAGTTTCCGAGATCTGGACAGGATTTGGCAATGGCTTTATTCTTATTATGCAATTGGAAGAATTGTGTTTTTATTTTCGTTCTAATGCCAAATCCTAATTTCAGATCCTTAAAGAAATGCCTAAAGTATAGCCCTATGGCCCAGGACTGACATCACGCTGCTGGTAACAATCGTTTTCCAGTCTGCGTGCAGCTGAGTGCCGCAGCCGCTACTGTATCAGTCTGCCGCACTTTGAAGCTGGCCCATGGAAAAGCTATGGATTTAATGGTGCACCAAGTTTAATCCAGGCGCAAATGGGAAGGCGCAGGCAGAGGCTTAGCGCTGGTTCTGATGGGAGTTCTGTTTAATCTTTAATGTAAATCTGGCTGAACACTGCGCAGATGTTTGCGTTTGTTTTTACTTGCTTGTTTGTTGGCGGCTGTTTGAGGACATTGCGAAATGGGATGAGCCTTTGCATTGAGTTTAATTATGTAGTGTTGTAGATATAATTACTTGGCAAAAGGGCTTTGCCTATAAAAAGGGATAGAAAAAGAAGGAGTGAGAGAGAAAGAGAAGAGGTGGAGAAGTGTGGAGCTGTAGGCTATGAAAGTTCAAGTCTCAATCTCTCTTGGTCAATTCATGTTTGTAAATAACAATTAATTCTGAAAAAATACTTGGTTAAATAAAGATTAAACAATAAAGCTACATTTTATATAACTTTTTGGTTTCATACATTTTCAACAGTGGCAGTAAAGTTTGTGTAGATTTAGAAAACAGTCTATAATTTAGTTATAATGAATAAATCCATTATGTATTTACTATGAATTAGATGGTCTGTACAGAACAGAATTAGTTATATATTTCTAGAGGCCTGTAACAGAAATATAGCCTAATGAAACCAGTGTAGCTTATACTGTATTCAGAGTTTTCCTAGTTGGCATATCGAAATAACAGCTTCTTTATCGAGGATTTGTTATTAAAGTAGCTAAAAATAAAGCAAAGTAAAGTAGATTTGTCAATATAATTAGGGTCAATGGTGTGTGTGACCAAATAAATCTGGTGGTAATACACAGTCCACAACAGGTCTAAATCAGATCACCATCTCTGTTTGGACAGTGTTTACCTTGATACTAAACAGCCCAGCTCCAGACAAGCATAAGTCTATTTTAAACTACAGTACACAGTAATATGCAAAAAAGAAAAGGCTTATAAGAAAAGTTTCAAGATGTAGCCTGAAAATCCACTTGGGATTTTACGCCACCTCTACTCCTACATGTTACAATAATCAAAATGTGTTGCTCAGTGTAATTTAGATTAGGTTTAAACAACAAAAAATAGAAAAAATCAATTAAAACTACACAGTCTTCAATGAGTGAAATGTTATGTTAATATCTAGAGTTGGCATAGTTTTTAAAGGTGCACTGTGTAACTTTGCTCATTATTTCTTTGACAAGAATGGCCAAAAATACTACCACCTGCTTGTCTCCATGGAGATAGCAAAGTTTTAAGTCACTTTTGTGAAACGTTACTGGCAAAACATGATTATGGAACCTCCTCTGTAAAACTTGCATATTGCCACTTTGTAATACATGTTAAAACCACAATTAATACTGGTTTTGTTGAGATTTTCACCGCAAAATCCACAAAATAAACCTCAGTGGAACTTTACAGTGTTTTAAATTGTGAATGTCCTTATTGTACATTGTTGTCTGGGCACTTGTCTAGAGCCACCATGACGTACACTGGGCAGATGTAGCTCTATAGAGGGGCAATTGTGGCATCTTTCTTCACAGTGGAGGAGATAGGAAGCAAGCAGACTGAGGCGTAACACCGCTCCTCTGTGCTTTCAGTTCCACCCAATGATAACTTTCTTTTGTCCTTTTAATTTGACCTAAAGCCAAAGCATAATTTCATAGGCCCATTGTCCAACCTGCAGCTCCAATCAACTGATGAGATAATCAGGGGACGGACATATTAGCAATTACGTCTTTGTCGCTTTTGTTGTAAATCACTTCCACATTGATTTGACTGGCCGCTGTGAGTGAATGTAAGCGAATGTGTTTGGCTAAGAACGGTATAATTTAGGGACATATGAAAACGCAGTGTAATCCCCGAGCCAGGAAATCAGATACAAGTGGTCGAACGCTCAGGTCTAGAGTGGTGATGGACAATTTGTATGGGCGAAATGTTGAATACAAACTAATAAGAATGTGTGTGCCAGATGCCAAATACAGTATAATGCATGTAGATTAATAGATTATTATCAGATGTAGCTCTATAGAAGGGCAATTGTGGTATTGTTTACAACCTACAGCGCAGTCGGAACAGAAGAAGTTGCTTGAATGAGTGGCAAAACATATTAATTTACAACCTTCTTTTGCAATCTGCAGCATAAACACTAATCAGAAGTCTATTTTCTTGTATTTACGTCTATGGCTTGCTATGAATTCCACCTAATAAGACCTGGGTGTATGTCTTTAGTTTCTCTGCCAAGTCTAAATGATGTATGTTCAAGTATTTCTGGTTTCCTCATATGTGCAGTACTAACTAAGCACATCCAAAACTAGGGCTGAACCAAAACCTGGACTAGTTGCCTGAGAAAAATAGAATCTCTCTGTATTTTTTTTCTTTTATACAGATGTCTATTAATCTGGTCGCCCTCTTTCACACCTCAAATCAAAACCAGAATCATGCTCATGCCATGTGAAACAAAGGATCCCGCCCATCATTTACAAACAAAACGACATTTCTCTCATCTTGGATTAACAGTTTAGCGCTTCACTGATTGAGTCGTCAGAAATCCACAATGTTTTTCTGTCACCTGTGATACGTGTCCCTGATTGGCTAATCCGCCTGTCAATCACCTGTCCATCACGCCCACGCCCATAAAGTTGTGAGGAAGTGTGTGTTCTGTAGCCGAGGCAACCAGACCAGACCAGGACTAAACCAGGACTAAACCAATTGTGCATCCAAGGGCTAAAACCTGGACTGCACTCTAAGAAGCTGTTTAAGATTACTTTTTTTAAAATAAATGCTTCTATACCCGACATAAACAGACAAATGAAACTTTGAATTGACATTTACTTGTTATAGATGTTGTGTTCCTGTGAAAATCCCTAAAATGGCTGGTGCTTTATTCTCTATAAGTCGACAGGTCAGGTGCTAAAACCCTGTGGAGGCAGTGTTAGACTCTGCTCCACATTTGGGCCGGAGGTAATGGGGAAATTTGGGGAGCGGTAGGGTGACATGCACCAAAAGTCATGGCTCACATCCAACATCCCGCTGTGTCTTTGCCAGTGGGTGTAGTGGGGTTTCCTAAAAGAAGACTCTGAAAAAGCAAGGGACAGAGAAAGGGGTGAGAAAAAGAGAGTGAGAGAAGGAGGAAAGGAACCATGACTCAATGTTTAAGTGAAATTTGAGCATTAAAATAAACAGTATTTGGATTAGGAGTGTATGTTGTCGTGTCTAGACAAAAACAAAATACAAAATAGGTCAGGGACTACTTTTGTGATTGAGCTAAAATCCGCAAAGAGTGAAGGCGCTAAAGAGGTAGAACTACTACAAAACTACTACAATACAAAACAACAGAAGGTAGATTTAAAAAAAAAAAGGATAGTATTGCAAGTGTTGCTTTAAAAATATGAAAAAAATATTACAAAGGTATAGTTCAAATTTTGCAGGGTTATTTTAGGACATTTCTGACTGCCATAAAAAAAATCTGAATATTATATTTTGTCACTATTGCTCACTTTGAATCTATGATAGGCCTTCTTGCAATAGTAAATAATATATACTTATCTGTACTCAAAAATCCTCTAATTTGGGAGTAAATGCTATTGCAATTGAGCCACAAAATCCACAAACAGAGAGAGAGAGTGAGATAGAGAGATATGGAGAGAATGAGATGCAAAAAAATAGCAGGATAGAAGAGAGAGATAGACAGAAAAAGGGAGGGAGGGAGTCGGAGAGAGAGGTGGGCCGCATAACAGAACCAAGTGCTTTTGAGCTAAGGAGGATTAAGCAGCCATATCTACAGCCATTCTATAAGACGGAGTTAACCCCGGCCTGAACCTGCCGCACATGTGTTGCACCCATGGGCCCAGAGCACCCATGGGCCCATCAGGTTCACTGGGGTGGGACAGGGTCAACGCGGTGGTCCAGACTGGTTCAGGACGGTCCAGGAAAGACGGGTGCAAACGATTCAGGACAGAGAGCAGAAGCTAGAGGGAGAAATATCTTGTTATATGCAATGTTTCGAAGACTTTCTAAAACTGAATATCTATTTTTTTGTTTTTAAATATTGCAATTTTTTACTGGTTCCACGATATTATAGCTGTAAATAAAAAAAAATAAAAAAACATATATATTTAACTTTCTTAACCCAAATAATAAGTTCTCAGTTGAAACAAGTTGAAAATATTTGAGGTAAAATGCCTCTATCAACTAAGGATTTTTTTTTTCTTTTTTTGTTATTAAATTGATTGCATGTAGACATGGGATAAAGGAAAGAGAGGCAACCAATTTTAGAAGCCTATTAATAAAATAAATAAATCAATTTAAAAAAAAAATCTGTTTCTAATATACATTTTAGTCTATGCAATGTATTTTATTCATGTGCTTTTCAAGCATGAACATTATCAACAAATAATATGACTGAAAAACAGATTACATAACCTTTTTATTATTTATTTTATTTATTTTTTTCATTTCAATTTTTTAAACTCAAGAGTGAAAATTATTAAAAGGATCTAATCAGTCACAAATAAATAAATAGATTTTCTAAAATTTATTAAACCAAACTGAAGTTAATCATCACTGTTATTGGAGGAAATTAGAAATTAGCCTGAATAATTATACAATTCATTTTTAATTAATGTTTTGAATAAATTAAATTGTCAAAGAAATAATTATAGACAGGATCAGTCAAAAAGATAAATAAAGCTATCAATTATTTATTTTTTTTTCTCTTCTTTTTAATAATAAATGGAGAACATATCATTATACCATTATATTTCAGTGAAAATACCAAATCAGCTCGGCGAGATCAGGGTTAGCATTATAATACTGGCAGTACAACATCTACAGAACTCACTATATTATTTTTGTTTATTTTATTTCAGTGATTTTAATATGACTTCCATTATACAGATAGGCCCTCTCCTCCTTTAAAGTGAACCATTAGGCCTAAACTATAGGCCTGTACATACATTTCCATAGCATAGTCACAACGCTAAAACTCCAAACTTGATTTAAATTTCAAGGAAAATCTTGGTACTCGACACTGAAAAATACAAACAAACAAAAACTAAACATTATTAGACATTAGTAATTTTCAGAAGTATTTTCTTTAATGCAATCCCTGCCATGTAATCGTAAACTATTTCTGTAATAGTTCAAGAGCATTCAAAAACAATTCAAGAAAAATCTAATTTTGTCCTATTTTTTCAGTATTTTTATGTTTTAGTATTAAGTATGGATTTTTGATAACCCTAATCTACATTAGTCAATTCCACAAACGTTTACTGGTTTGATTAGTGCAGTTGAGTGGCTGCAGTTTTCTTGGTCCTCACTTCAAACGAGGAGAGAAAGTGGGTTCTTTGTACAGCGTCACATGTTTGGGATCAAGGTCCGAGCCCAGAGGTCAGGCAAGTGTGAAACCAAGTGTCATTCTCAAACACTCACCGCCCATTACTGTATTATAGACTCACACTTTAATGGATACGTCTTAGCATCTGTATCCAGCTTTAGAGCTATTTCATGATCTATTCATGTCGCTTCCTGTGATGTGGACCATTTTCAGGGCTTTCCAAAAATATAATATTTAGTTATAAATGGTTAATCACGATAGAACAGCTGTCCTAACTTCATAATTCTGAAACCCATGGATAGTGATTATAAACATCAGTATATTCAAAAGATATAATATTTATATATTGTTAATATTTATAGCAATGGTCCAGATTTTTCATAATTCTGAAACCCACTAATAGTTATGTCAGTATACTGTATATATATTCATGGGTTAAGCTTCTTGTTATATGCAACATTTTGAGGACGTTCATCATTCAAAATATATAATATTCGTTTATATTATATATACTATATTATACTATACTATATTATATTATATATCTTTTTTATATATTATAGTATATATATATACTAAGTCAACATATAGAAAAACTTCCTCTGTCACTATTATAGATTACAAAAATAAATATTTTGCAGTATTGAGAACAATAACAACTTACCTTTGGTAACAAGAGGAAATTAGGCCATCTATTATATTTTTTGCAGATATTAAAAAGCAGCAGGCTGCCTAAAATGAATACTCAATTTAAACATAAACTGTAATCTTTTAATCCTAGAAATTAAGGATATGACTACCTAGCAGCAGGGGTACAGCCAAACTGTTCTGGTACATTTACATGTTATGTTAATTGATCAAATCCTGCTAAACATATAATAAGTAAAGTAACATATACCGGATAGTAAGAATTATATTGCTCATGGAAATTTATACTGACTAATGTATTGGATTTTGTACTTAGATAATAATCTAAGTCCCAAAATCTAAGTCCCAAAACCCAATATACTAGTCAGTGTAAATTTCCAAATGACCAGCCTTAGTTCCTAGTGGAAAGAAGAGCATAAATTCCTGTCTTCTGCTACATAGTCATTACTTTTTGCCAGTAAAAGTTGGCCTATTACAATAAGTTGCTCGGAACTCATGGCAAAAGTGAGTTACTTAGCACATTGTAATTTTTAAACCTTTTCACAATAAGGTCCTTCATGCATCTCCTTGTGATTCTGGTCAGCTGGAAGTCAATACTAAGCTGTAATATACAAATTTGAGTATACAATAGTGTAGCAGTTGATGTATTATACTGAATTAGGAGGTGCAATTAACCAAATCGGTGTCATTTTGCAATCATCTTAATTTGTCTTGTTTTGTTGGCCCACAGAGAGCAAGCTTATGGCGTATCAAACAAACTCACATATGGATACTAGTGCGTTGATCTGCACTGTGAGCAGGCTTAACCTTTTTACCTCTATAGCCATGTTTGCCTGACCCCTCGTTTGCAGATGTCTGAGTCTGAAATGCTGCAATCTGATTGGCTATGTCTCGGCCCCAGTGGTCCATGGGAGAATGTGATCCCAGACCGATCATCTCCTCTGACCTTGAATTTATCCTGTCCTGATTACAACACACTCCATGTTTTAATTCATACGGTGTGATCTATGGATGCTCAGCTGCACCGGCTGTTGTCTGTCCATTCTTCATTAGAAACGTCCATTCAGTGTCTATGCAGCCTTCTCTCCTTTTTCAGACTCCAGGAAAATAAATAAATAAATAAATCTGAAAAATGTGGTTTGGCTGTAAAATAAATAAATAAATAAATAATAATAAAGAAAAAATCATTTAAAAAAAATAGTGATATAAGTATGCATGACAAGAAAATAAATAAATAATAATAATAAAATAAATAAGTAAAAATAATATTTGAGTAATAGAAATGCAACTTAATGGCACACTTGCATTCGGCAGCTGTATTACTAAACAATGTTGTGTTTTAATTGGTAGTGGTTCAGAATTTAGGACTATTTTATTGAGTATTTATTACATAAAATTAATCTTTGCAATTAACAAAAGTATTAATTTTTACAAATGTATTTCTTTTAAAATGATAATTCTACTACAACCAGCTATATATATATATATATATATATATATATATATATATATATATATATATATATATATATATATATATATATATATATATATATATATACACACATTATTGACATACTGCATGTGCAGGGCTTGGAGTCGAGCAGGGCAGAGAGAGAGTGGGGCAGGGCAGAGGGCGAGCTTGGGGCAATCGCAGGTCACACCAGATCCAGATCTCCCTCTGTAATCTCTGCCCCAGCTCTGAACCCTGGATCCCATTAAAAAGGATTTACATCCAATAGTGTAGATGTACCAAAGGCAGCTTTGCTTTCTTCTCTTCTCATCATTTTCTCCCACTAATAAAATCCCTGTATAACACCAGCCCCCTCCGTGCGGGGCAGTGAACAGCAGTGATGTGAACAGGAGGCTAGGCCCCGCCCCCTCTGGAGGATAAAGCCACGGGATTGGTCGCTTACTTCGGCTGCACTCAAAGCCTTTTATGGGATGTGGATGTTTGGCAAGCGCTGGAGCATGAGTAAAATACTGCAGCTGATCTTAGAGGGGCAGCATGTGAGCTAACGAGCACGAAACTGCCCCAATATAGACAGAAAAGGAGAGAGGCGCAGAGATGCACCTATCCATAGCACCGTGTTTGGGCTGGTCCTGTCTTTGCCCCCTGCAGGTCACTACTGTAAGTGGCAGTGGCGTCAGTGCAGCCCTGAGCCGCTCCGATCCCATTATTTGTGTCGTGGGTCTCTATGATCTCAGTATGCTGAGTTTGGACAGACGTGATGCACAAACAACAACCTGTTACTTCAATGAAGCCTCCTCCATCACGAAAAATAACCATGTCTGTAGCAGCAAGGAAACACAGGGCACTGTATTTAATCATTCAGCATTGCAATAGACTTGTCTTAAGACTTACTGTTTTGGCATTGCATAAATTTTTCTAACAAAACAACTCAATTTATGATCGTTCAAAATAACTTAATTGGTAGATCCAAGAGTGTAATATGTCTTTCCTGAGGACAAAGACCTTCGTATACTCTATTATATAGACTCATGTCAAACTTCTATACATCTAAATATATGGCATTTCTCAGAGGCGCCAAAAGCGGTTTACTATTACCTATGTGGGCATACACTATCCTATAATCATCTCAAATACTCACCCTGTGCTAATAATCCTATTTAAACTCATCATTATCAGGCCAAGTGCCCAGGCCTAGCGGCAGGTGCCACTGTCAGACTGCCTTCTAATGACTGCACTGAATAAGCCAATCACATCACAGCTTTACAATGTGGACCTAAATACCTGCATGGTATGGAGCGATAGAAGTCCATGGGCTGTCTTCTCCTTGTTCAAGATCCACAGCAGTGAGAAAGGCCTTTCAAAATAAAAAAAGAAACAGGAATAGGTTACATTAAAATTCACACCACATGTAATTAACTGTAAATGTTTTGATACACCTTAGCAGCCAGCAGACAAAATCTCTTATAGTAAAACAAGAAGTTATTAAAATTATTAAACAAATAAAATGCATAAATAACCCTTTCATCTGATAGCCATAATTATGTACTAACAAGAAAAAATAAATAAATACATTTACCAAACATTAAAATTGCTTGAGTTGGGTTAATTTTATTTTTGACCCAACTTATTTTAAGTTCTTTCATTTGTTTCCAAATACCACAAAAAACATATTTATCCACACCTAAAATGTTTGTGTTTTAGTTTATTTCTACAGAAATACTGACAAGACTGAAAAAGTGTATTATAGTTAATTTAGTTTCCAAAATTGACACAAATGAATCAATTAGCTTTTAATTATTTAGACTTTATAGTTAGGGACCCAACAAGGAGTGCCTTTATCACCCTTAATATTTCTCTAGAGCTATGTTGCTTTAGCCTTTAGAGTAGTTCTGACAGAAACTCGGTCAGCGTCATGCATTTTTCATGTATGTAATTTCTCTGGGAGGGGAGCGCGATCTCCTGACCCCAGCGTGCCCTCCAATCAACATCAGGCTCAGCACAACTATTCCACACGCTATACATTAAAAGCTACACTGTGGCGCATTAAAAAAACATGGTGGACAAGGACAGGCAGAGTTCAGCGCGCTTCTTCGGACCTGCAGCGGGTGGCGTGACCAGTAAAGGTGCCTTTCGTGACAGAAAACAGTTGATTGGTTTACCTTCTCATCTTTATTTGTTATTGTTGGATTATCCCTCATAAGTGGTTCAATATTATGCCATTATTGAACACGCAAACATCCTCAAGGGTTTGATATTTTGGTTAATATGTGTAGGTTAAGGTAAGGCATTGCATTTAGTCCAATTTTAATCAAATAAAAATAGAAAATAGTACATTCATTGCTGGGGATTACAACCTGGATGGATTTTGCGTGTTTGGCTGATTGTGCGTGACCTCAGAGCACACTACACCAGAGAGTTCACACAAGAGTCACTTAAAGGTCATAAGGGGCACCTCTTTAGACTAAACAAACTCCAAACTACAGGATATTGTACTTTATATCGGTTTCAGAAAACATCATGGCTGTAATGTTTAAATGAAATGAGGGCATGAAAAGGTAGGGATGTTGTGATGGTTGATAAAATACAGCAAGATAATTATAGCCCTTAACAAAGACTGAAACAAAATTTGGGGATTCAACTGTTGGGATGTTATTCATAATACTTAATCTGTGTGTATCTTTCTGTGCAGCAGCCTGTGTCCAAAACAGATTCTCTTCGGAACAAATAAACTAACTGTGATTTGTTATTTCAGGTCAAAGTTTGGTTTCAAAATCGAAGGACGAAGCAGAAAAAGGACACTACGAAGGATTCGGACAAACGCTCTTCCTCCACCTCCGAGTCTCTGGCGACCTGTAACATCCTGAGGCTGCTGGAGCAGGGCAGGCTCCTGTCAGGACCAGCTCCCCCTCCTAACCCCCTCCTGGGACCTCCGCCGCACCCCAATGGCTCCCTCCTGAGCAGCCCTGGAGCTTCCTCCACCTCCCCCAGCATCAGCAGCACCCCGCCCAGCTCCCTGCCCGGGGGCACCTTTGGGCTCTCCCTGCCCTCTTTGGGGGGCACCCCTCCCTCACCGCGCCTGGGTGTCCCACCTCCACACTCTCTGTGCTTCTCCATGCCACTGCTAGGGGGCGCTCACCATGAACTGACCTCTGCTTATGGCTGTGGCTCCTCTGCCTTTGAGCCATACATGCGACTGGACAGAAAGGAAGCGGACCTGGGGGGGAAGAAGACAGTCTCCTAAACGGTATTTGAGTATTTGAGGTCTTTACACTGATATCGGTTTGACTGTTAAAGAGAAACCACCCGTGGAAAGAGGAACTTTTTGTTTTTGACAAACTGTGACCAGGACACCATGTGAAGGAGAAAAACTCTTCCACAATAAAAAAAGACTTGTGAATTTCTCCCCTGTTGTGTGTCGCCCTGACGACTCTCAGTGGTTTTAAGTGACTCTCACTTTTGTCCCGTGCGTTTGTGTGCGTGCTGTTTCTCTATACAGGCCTTCATTTTACTGTTCAGGAAAAAATACTTGACTTGGATCATTCAGTCTAAAGCAGCATTGAATGGAAACCGTGTTTTTCAAAAATAGCAGTTTGTACACATCTCTCATCCAAGTGGCCATGTTTGAGTTTAGTTTTGTGCTATCACTTATGAAACAGAAAAAAATGAATCGTAGCATCTTAATATCAGTCTGTTATGTGTCCAGAGGTAGTTTTGTAAATTCTTTATTTGGTTGTGTTTGTGTAAGAAACAATATTTGGTAGGATCTGGTCAGAACGGTACAAAAATCACATATCTAGATCCAATTGTAGGGGAAAAAAGAAAACAAAAGCTGGTTACACTCTGCCAAAGCAAGAAATGATGAAGCTTCACAACACGGACAGACTTATTTTACACTGTTAAATCACTATTTCACATCTTTTGTAAAAATACTTTGACCAAGTTTGTGGAAAAACATTGTAAAGACGTTTATTTAAGCTTAAAATTCAGCTCTTAAAAATCAAGTTGTACGATATTTTATCGTCTTTTACACACTGTACATTTTAAATAAGCTAGGCCCTCTAAAAATACCCCAAAACATTATTTATACTTTATTTTTATGTTCCCATTTTGTTGACGTTTTTGTTCAGGCTTCTCACTCAAAGCACTTTATGTTTGTAGTTATTTTTTTCCCCAATATTTTCTGTCATCTGTGGCTTCTGAAGCTATTTAATCATAATTGAAAACACGCAGGTCGGCTCAGGCAAGTTGTTAGAATCCAATCTAGAAATAAATATATTAATTTGCATGCTTTAATTGGTGCATTTGAATAATCACACAGAAAGCTGCAGATGTATTGGATCTATTTGAATTTTCTTTCATATGATCTTGCGTTTTGCTTTGACACCCAAAGAAAATCAAAAGTCACCCGCGAGAACCTGCAATTTGTAACCGCTTGCCCTCTATTTGCGCGTGTCATTCGAGTTATTGCCCCCTCTGTCTCCGGTCTGCTCCAAGCTAAACCATTTCCGACTATTTCTTCTACGTATCTATTCATTTTTCCATTGTGAGTTGTAATGCGTTTTTCCTCAAGGTGATTCCCTGGCTATTAAAATCAGTCCCCTCCTATGACATCCAAAGCAAAAAAAATAAAATAAAATAAAAAAACCTGCTATGTTTTTTTTTTTAAAGCAAAACACATTTATCTTTTAAAATGCTTTGACCTACAAAATCTTCCACGCGCTGGTCCCTTTTTGCACCTGGTAACCGGTGACTTCTTGTTGATGTTGAAAAGCTAGCAGCGTTAACAACAGACTCGTGTTAGCTTACTCTTCCCTGTTGTCATATTATTTTCTATAAGCTACATTCATAATTTACTCGCAAGGCCCATGAAATATTGAGAAGAGTGATGGAGATGAAAGTTCAGAGCTTTGCATGTACAGTAGGGCTTTATTTCCAACAACAACAAAAAAAAAAAGAATACATTTGAAGCTGGTGCTGTGTAAAATGTAGGCCTAATTAACAGATTGCAATGATTTCAAGTTTCTATTACAACTACATTTTGTTACTATGACCCAATCAAATGATATATATTTTTATTTATTGCCAGGTTTCAATATTTTCAAGCTAGATGTGGCTATTCAGTTCAAAAATGGGCTTTTATTTTGAAACTGTCACTCAAATTATTCTCAATTTCACCAGCAGATACCGATAGGCTTTTTAATAATTTATTGCAATATGTCCATCATTGCAATCTGTTGGGATTAACATTTTCACATCGTTCCAGTTTTTTGTAATCTGGATCCTAGTTTGACCTGGTTGCAGTTGCACTGAACAAAACTGATTCAAACTCTGTTCAAGATTTCCTTTAAAAACATTTTTTTCCTCTAATTTTGTGTGCTTCCTCAGTCTATTTTGACATTTATTTTAAAATGTATGTATTTTATTTTCAAAAAAGCAGCTAAATGATGGTCCATTTTGCCAGAAGGAGATAGACTCTGAGATAGCACTGATGGCTATGTTCAGGCCTTGCAGCAATTCACATTTGAGTTTATTTTTATTTGTGCAATTTGTAAGATCTTGCACTTGTTTAGGATGCCAGTGTCTCAAGGGCTTCACTTTTACAACTCGTCAAATCTTTAAAAAGTCTTTGAGATTGGTATGTTGTTACTTTTTATTTTTTTGTGCACAGTCAGGCCACAAAACCTCTTGTTTACTTTGAGCAGTAACTAAATGTCAATGCTATCGGCACCAGCTACTACAGTTTGTACATATATATAAATTTCTATATAAATATATATGAATGGGTCTTTGCACAAGTATTTCCATGTCAGCTCCATGTGATTTTAACAGGAAAAACAAAATGAACAACTTTATATATGCTTTACATTTCTTTGTCTCATTAACATTTTGCACTTATTTAAAAGAGGCTTACTTCTGTTTTCTGGGATGGACGAGTTGTTTTCAGGCTCGCCCACAAATGTTGTACAATATGTATATGTATTTTTATTCATATGCATATAAATATATGTCTATGTAATTTGCCCCCTGAGTCTTGTCTTTTTCTTTCTTTCAACCGTCAATTGTTTGGGTTTGTTATGAAAAGCGAGCCCAATTTCAAAATCTTTAACTTATTCATAATCCAACAAATGCAATATTAAGAGTTAAAAAGATAATCACAATTTCTGTAAAAAAAAAAAAAAAAAAAGATAACAAGATTTGAAGTGACAACATAAACATAAAACATAAAAGGCCTAGATAATGTAATAAAATCTCCAAAAGCTCCAAAGCCAAAGCCAAATTGAACAGGCGTAGAAATATTGAAAGCAACTGATTAAAAAAAAAAAACTTCAATGCATTTTTTCATTCTTTTTTGATTGCTGAAACTTGTTGCTTTTATATTATTACAATTAAGTCAATTCCTACAACATCTTTTTTTTATTATTGTTGTATAAAAAGTAATAGCCCCAAAAATACAGGTTATTTTTCTTAGCTTTGAATATAATCATTTTGTTGCCATGTTTAAAGACTTGTTGTTAGAATAAATAAATAAAAGTGAAGAGGCGTGTCAAATATTTAGCCTATTTTTAATTTACATTGTAGATAAACTCAGTAAAATATAATATTGGCTGCTGTTTGAATATTGGGTTCGTCTATTCACTCAGAGTTTTTTTGTTGCGGCTCAGACCTGACGGACCTCTGGACACAGGCCTTTCAGATGGGCCTTTTCAAAACCAGTTCAAATCCTGGCTCTCAATTCAGTCCACGTCCTTGGGCCTTAATTGGATGCAAAAAGGAAAATCGCTTCATAAAAAGAAGAATAAAGGCGATATTTTGTTTGAATAATTGGATCTGAGTCGGACTGAATGACCACCAGAGCAAATTAATTCTTCCAATTTCACCCCTTTCACTTGTAAATGAAAATGTTTGGTGTTGATTAGAGAAAGCAGGAACGGAGGTGAAGAACGCAAGTCAAAGTACGTGTGCAAAGACGAAGATTATTCAGGATTTATCAATAAGAAATCTCATGCATTCAACAAACCAAAATCTAAATTTATTGATGGAAATATGTGTAAAATATGCCAAAAGATAATTTATATTCCACACAGGATGATAATATTTTAAGAAGAATATTATTGCTAGTAGCCCATGACATTAACCTGGAGAAATGGCTTTTTAAAAATTGCATTTGCATTATTTTTTTTTTAGCTTTATTGCCACATTAAAATGAGATATGATGTGACATTACTATTAATATACACAACAACAATTTTAGTATTCTCTGGCACAGATTCTAAGGTAATAAATAAAAGCAAATTAGCTAGAAAACAAATGAAATAATTATTGATTTTATGATTTACTGGGTTATTAAAAACTACAGTGTCACCAACAATAAAGTAGTTGCATTACATTAAAAATAAATATTGACTATTTCAACTGCAATAATGCCCAACATGGAATAACTTACTGAATTGTAACTTGATACATTATGGGCAGATGAAGAAGAAGATTTAATAATATTATTTATATTTATATAGTGGTGCTGAATCAGATATAGTTTTTTTTTTTTTTTAAAAGACATACAGGTTTGTAAATAAATAAAGTAAATAGTTTAACATGGCCTCAGTGGTGTAGTGCAACTTTATATAGACTTTATATTGGCTAAAAGTTTAATAATAATTATAATAGTTGTAATATTTTTGTAGTTGTAATGGGATAGATGTTAGTACAGATATATTTGTGCAACCATGTATCCAATGAATGGAGGTGAAATAGGTTAAACTGTGTCCCAGTGTTGTAACTTCACATTATATTTGGGCAAAAGTTGAATAATAGCATTGGTAGTGATATTTTTGCAATGATACTAATGATTCAGATAAATTTCTGTGTTAAGATTTATATGGTTTAAAACACAAGTGCCGGTATCCAGTAGTTTAAAAATAGCTTGAATGGTGGTAAAATGTAGGCTAAACTGTGGAGTATCCCAGATGTAACAAGTGCTAAAGGCTTATTTAAACCCGTTGAACACAGACTTCCCCCTGTCCCCCAAAGGCACTTGTCCAGCGCAGGACAAAGCAGCGGCAGGGTGCCAATTACCTTGATTGGCACCTTTATGTGAGCAGGACGGAGGCGAGAGGGCCTAGAGAAGGACTCCAGATGGGTGGCCTTTAATGGAGAGGGAGGGGCCAGGGGCGGAGCTACTGAGACGAAAGGGGAGGAGCTAAAACATACACAACAGCAACAACAGGCCTCTGCACTGTATCACCAGGAAACAGGCAAAAGCTGAAGGAAAATCACGGCAAAATAAACATATATATATATATATATATATATATATATATATATGTTGTTTTTTGATGAACTGGAGTTTTTACTTCTTTTGATGAGTTTTAGTTTAGAAACACAAAGCCAAGTGAGCTAAAACACAGGCACTGAAGTTGCTATAATAATCGTAATTTTGAGATTTGTTTAAATGTACACTTGAAATATAAACTGTTTTACTGATAAATATTTCATCGAAGTCTGACTTTCTGACAAATCTGACTTTGCATACAGTATATAATAGGTCATTTTTATGATAATGGGCAAAAACTGAGCAAAATCATTTATTTTTCTATGAATTGCTCCATAAAATATTGTGCAACTTTGAAAAAATAAAGTCGAAAAATTGGTTGTAAAATGGAATCACTTTATGTCACCAATACACAAATTTCTATCCAAATTAGAGGGACGCAAAAAATTGTTGAAAACCAACCCTAAGGTGTGGTCAGGTATTTTAATTTGACAAATCATAATTGTTTTTGATAAAGCTGCTTTGAAACAATTAAACAATTACCTCTACTTATGTCACAACTGGTGCACTCTTGAAATAAAGATGTAAACTAGGTTAGATTTAGAAGTAAATTTATGAAATGTGTCTAACCTGTCATATGAACTTAAATGAGAAATTTACCAAACTGAACCAAGTGCCAAATTGGAAAACAACACTGTCCTCAAAATTTCCCAACAGGAAGCGCGTGATTGTTGCCATAACAACGTGTCGGGTCTGTTTGTGGTGAAAATGCACACAGAGTGACTTGGTCTGAGAGGGCTGTAAACCTTCAGACTTTAAGGAATGCATCACTGTCTCACCTCCACTGCCCCCGTCCCCTCCTCCTCTCACTCTCTCTCCCTCCTCCTCCTTCCCTCACCCCGCTCTCTCTGCACAGCCCTGTCCCGGCCCCTCCCGCCTCTAAACCAGCTCAGCGGACCATCGGGGGGCCCTGCTCTAATTAGGGTCACTAATTGGAGGTCGTCCAGGGCAGAGACCCCTCCACACCTGCACGGTCATGTGACAATCAAAGAGGTGCGCAGGGCCAGAGGTCGCGGAGTGTACGGGAGGGGTGAGATTAGGCTGAGCATGAAAAGAGGTACAAGGAAAAATTAAAGTATGGGTCAGTTTGGAATTTTCAGAACTATGTATCGGGCCATTGAGGTTAGTTATTTTCAGGATTGGGAAATTGCTTTACTTCTCCAGGGTCAAACTATCCCTTGGTTTAGTATTTTTGAGTATTTTTATCACTATGAAAAAAGAAAAGCTGTAACATGACTGCAACAGTAGAGATCTATAAATTCTAGCTCCTCAGACCAGTACATTTAGATTGAAAACTGTATCTGGGTGGCAACTTTTTCAAGAACATGCAGTTGTTCAATGTTCAGATGACTACATTTAAACCTTTTCTACTATGGAGCACTCCTGGACGAATGAGGGATTATGCTGACTAATTATAAAACAACACACAGAAAAAAATGTGCAATATAAGTATTCATATTAGGGGTGTAACGATATTCATGTCTCACGATACGATATCGTCATGGTATGAAACTCAAGGTACGATATTTATTGCGATATTGTGGGAACGCTCAAGATACCGTGGGAAGGCTCATGATTAGAGATGTAACAATATCCAAATCACTCAGCATGATGTTTTCATGATATACATCTCACGGTACGGTATTTATTGCGATATTTTGTGAAAGGCTGACAAAACTGTTAATATGCTACTTTTTCCTCTTAAAATGCCTTGACAAGACTTAATCCAAAGAACTAAGACTTAAAAGTGCTTAGAACTGTTATTTCTTCATGTAGTCTGCACTGAAATGGAGCAAAGGATCATGGTCTTTGTAGTTCCCTCTGTCTTTTTTTTTTTTTAGCTATTGCTGCACCATAACTCTTAATTTAAGCAAAGAGACTACTAATTCGATATATTGTGATGGTCCATGATATTATTGTGAGAACTTTGACGATACAATATTACAATATTTCAGTTATTGTTACATCCCTAATTCACATTAATAATCTGCTTACTTTGATTGTAAAGAGTCTATTTCAATATATGGGGCCTTGTACACCTTCAAAAATTATGCAATTATATAAGTTGTTATAGCTGTAATTTGCTTTTTTCTTGGCCCTCTAAACTTGATAACCTTGT
Organism: Boleophthalmus pectinirostris; assembly: GCF_026225935.1. Classification (NCBI taxonomy): domain Eukaryota; kingdom Metazoa; phylum Chordata; class Actinopteri; order Gobiiformes; family Gobiidae; genus Boleophthalmus; species Boleophthalmus pectinirostris. The sequence goes on along the minus strand of NW_026571153.1, from coordinate 11,864,739 downwards.
GCAGCATGTACTAGGAGTATATGTATAGCAATTATTTATGTAATACGTTTAGATATTTATAGCTTGGCCTGGAATAGTGAACACAAAACAATAACCATCTTTATATTGAGAAAAAGATGGACATGTCCTTGGCCACTTGAGCTTGATATAATACATAGGTTACTTGTGGTGTTAGCACAAGAAGCAGTTGCATTATTATTTATTATATATTTTTTAGATTAATGATACATGTTTAAACAAAACAACTACATGGCGATCAAAAGGACATGCTCTGTGGCTCTGTGATATATTATTAATTATCTTTTTTTCAGAAATTGTATCTTAGTCTTGAATAGCAAACTTCACAATCTTTGAGAATAGCATGAACATGTCGGAAGAGTAAAAACCATAATGGGTTCCAGTCTAGAGGTTAATTGTATGGGAAGTCTTTCTGAAGCCCCCTGTCACACCTGGTCCCCCCTCTTGCCCCCTTTATCCCCCCTTTATCCCCCCTCTGTCCCACTGTGGACTCGTGGACTAAGTGATGTCTGCATGTTTTGACACGATTCACACAAGACTTGGCCTTAATCTCTGCTGCTACATTCCTTAGAACAGCTTTCAGACACAATCATGGAAGCCAATAATGGGCAAAAGGGTTAAAGAGTATTTTTCCAACGCAGGAAAACGGTATATGAGGCGATGAATGATGTGTTGATTTGTTTGGTTCAGTAAAAGAGGAGGTCAGCTCTCGGGCAGTGGATAGAAAGGATATTATAGTGTCTATAGTGTAGCTGTATCAATACAGCAAGGTCATATGGAGACAAAAAATGCATCAGTCAGTTTGCATCAATTCAACTTACACGTAACCTGCAAAATAACTGCTAATATTATTTATTTGCATATATGACATGGATTCAGCCACACTTTTACGCACACTACATCAAATTTGGGACTAAACCGAGACTAGACCAGGACTAAATTGGGACTAGAACCAAGTCTACATCAAACCTAAACCAGTAGGATAAATGTACCATGTGATCTTTTTTGTTTAATGAAAATATACAACCAAAAATGTGCAAATATAATCTCTTCTATAGCTTTTCTTTTGTATTTTAAATCGAAATCTATCAAAACATACATTTTCAGTTTACATTTTTAGTTTTTTGAAAGGCTAGTGGGTCCCAACAGAAAGCCTCCTACTACAACTAAAGATAATATTATTTTCGTATACAGATAATAAAATGTTAACAAAATGCATATCCTTAACAGCCTTCTGTGGTACTGTTGATGTGTCACTTAGCCTTTTCTTCTCATAAGAGAGATGGTTTAACCTTGGTTTAACAATAACATCACAGCACAACAGCATTTACGGGTCAGTTTCAGCGCGTTAACCTGACTGTGCTTTAAAATGCTGTCTTTTCTAGGTAACTCTACCAAAGGATTCATGAGTTTTCCATTGTGATCAGTTACTTTCCAAAGAAATAAAAGATTAAGGTTTTGTACTGTTTACTTTTTGTATTTTAATAAGCCTGTTCAATAGAAAGTTGGCCCAGTTGCTAATTGCTAAATTTGTGAATGTAAACTAGTGTCAATTAGTAGCTTCTGTTTAGTTTTTTAAGAAGATATTTCAAGGTTTAAAGCTGCACTATGTAACTTTTCCGGTGTAGGAGCTGATTAACGCTGCAAAGTTATTGGCCAGATCTGTGGAAAAGTATGCATGTATTGTCAATGTAAAAATACATAAGCCAATGTATTTTGAGTAATAAACATACCTGATGAAAGAAATGCTAACTAACAGGTGAAGGATGACCCACCAGAAAAGTTACATGGTCTACCTTTACTGCTAAGTAAGTAAGTAAACAAACGCAAAAAAAAGTACGAAAAATATCTTTCTATTGAGGCTTAGTTTAATAACAAATGTTTTGCTAACACCAAAAACTGGGCAAAACTGTTGACAAGAATAAGCCGTCTTTGTCATAATGTAAACCAATGGCATAGTTCAGGGCCTGTGGTGTGTGCATTTACTGTGATAAAAGTCTTCATTGTGCTTACTCCATTGTGATCCACAGACCATCACACTTCCAATTTCCAGGCTTTTCCCAACAGTGAATACCCTGTACATACAAAAAGCACCCACACATAAACAGCTAAAATTACACATTGTATTTTGCTCTTGCGTACAATAACTTCTACCATGAGGCAAGGCTGCAATATCTTCCTTTCTCGACTCAAGGACTGTACCATTCTCAAGCCAAATGTCACGATTTTTACATCACCCTCTCACCTATTCACTTCACGCATATTTATGACTGTTTAGCCGCTCTCTCAAATCATACATGTGGATATTATGTATAACAAGCCATAGACGCATCAACTTCATTATACAGTTTCTGTATTGTAGCTGGGAGTCAATGGAACAGATTGCTAATAGCTTGACTTCAGTCCAGTTAGCCTTGGGCAAGATAAAGCCGCTTTTGTAACATCACTTTGATTAGGTCGGTAAGTATTCAAGCGTCAAGGATAATAAATTGCACCCTACATTTGTCTCTTTGTGCACAATAACTTTGAAGCAATGATCTTTTTGCCATTATGCCAGTGCCTTGTCTCAAAACCTTGGACTACTCTCGCAGAGTAAACTTGCGTTTCAGTACATGTTTATAGCTGAGTGCTGCATTCACTAATGTATTCTCGGCTTACATTAAGGCTGCATAGGGCCAAAACATTCAAGGTGTCTATACCCACAAGCGGTGAATAATCAATCTGTTTTTTTCTGCTTATTCACACATGTTCACACACACACTACACAACACACAAATCCTGCATATTTAGGAGCTCTTCTCTTAAACAGAAAACACTCTGTTCCACCTTGTGATGTCATGTGGTAATACAGGAAGTGCTCCACTGTGTTTTTAACGCCATACACTTTCACTTACCATGTTACCCCCCTACCATGTCACCCCTCCCTCTTCATCTTCCCCACATTACCAATGCTGTATGTCTCTGCATATCATGCTTACGTGTTCATATTACATCTGATACATAACTTTAAATGTATTTATTTACAGCTCACCTGTTCATATATATCTTTTGCTCATTTATATATGTCATACATATTTATATTTCCTATAGCATACCCTGTATATTTGTTCATAGTACATTTTGTTCACAATACATCTGCTTATATATCGCCTATGTATATTATATCTAATTCCCTCCTGTTCATGCTGCCATATTTATTTGTATATATTCAATACAAAATACACTGTAATATACTGTATATTATTATTATATATTGTATATAATCCGCATTCTGTATATATCGCACTTGCTGTTCCTTGCACTTATAATTAGATGCAAAACCACATTTTGTTACCTTGTATTTATACATGTGTAATGACAATAAATTTGAATCTAATCTAATCTAATCTTGAAACATTTGGATAATTTCAGCCCTAGAACTGTAGAGCTTGGCTCTCTACAGAACAAACGATAGCTGTTATGACATCACAAGGTGGAACAGAGCATTCTGAGCTTTGGAGATGTAGACAAACTCATAATACAGGAATGCACTGTGTGTGAATGAAACAAAACACAACTCCAGATATGTTTTTGATGAATTAATATAAACTCTTTAAAGTGTGTCCTTGTTTAGAGACTTCAGAGATCAAAGCAGAATCTTAAGTATCGCATTCAAAGTTTAAGCGGACTTGCAAACAAATATTTCCTTGGTTACTAAACTCTTTGACTTTCTTTGTAGTTAGATATTGATAGCATGTCTTAAGATAAAACTCCTTGACTGACAAATGTATTTATTTCTCTTCCAATCACAGCTTTGTTTTATTTGTCAATGGTTGTTACAGTTAATCCATAGGGTAATGTCAGAGGTTTGCATGGGCTGTAATTGTAGCCCACGGTCAATGTAGAATTACAGAGTTAAAACTAAACATGAAAACAAGGGTGCAATTTTTAAACTGGCTTGGAGAATGAGAAGGGGTTTTGTTGTTGTTAGTGGAAGAATTCATTTTAATTTAGCTATTTTACAAACACAAAGTTAATATTTGTGCCGTATAAACATAGTAACATACTGCTGTTTATCTAAAAACTGAATTATGTTTCCTGCAAATGTTATTCACTGTTGTCAAAGCACCGTGTAGCATTTCTGGAAGAGAGTCTGAAATCTGCTTGTCTCCACGGAGATGTTATTGGTTTGCCTAAAATGTTCCACAGTATGGCATTAAACTTATCTATTGTGCCAACATGAAGAAATGAAGCAGGTTAAACCCACCCAGTTTTTGTTTAGCGATGAAAACACCAACTGTAACTGAATAATGTAAGGTAGTTTAGTTTAATGCCATACCATGGAACATTCCAGGCAAAACCATAACTTCATGAAGACAAGCATATAGCAAAACTTCCACCAGTTACAGCGCTTTTTTTTTCTCTTTTGCCTTAAATTTTGTCCTGTATATGATATAAATGATCCAAGGCCTATTTTATGTAATTATTTCTATTTCTGTATTGGTTTGTCCAGAAAAAAAGTATGAATTTTGGTCATAAAACAGTTATTATTGAGTCATATATTGAAGTGTAGTGTAAATAAATCTGCAGTACACTGACACATGACTTGTTTATGTAGCCGATTGCTGTATCTTTTGTATGTAGCACCTTTTAGAGGATAATTTCTCCCCCTCTCTCTGCAGCTGTCACCGTGGTAACCGTCCCTCCTCAGAACCCGCTCCAAAAACACCTGACGATTAACCTCTGCTCTCTCTTTTCAAACCGTAACCATCAGCCGCCATCATACTCCAAAACACAGCAGCTCAATGTTCGCTGGTGACAACACTTTACAATCAAAATACAGACATCTCCTTTCTTCTCCTTCTGTAACCATCTCAATTGAAGTGACCGAAAAACTATAATGAACTATAATAAGACTGTTTCAGCATCATCTGAACGAAGCTACAGTAAGAAAAAGATTATACAAATTATGTCGCTGTACTGTGAAGTAGTGTATAGACAATCTTGCAATTATGTTAATCTTGATTGGGAACATTATTCCAATTATCACTTAGAGAAAATGCTCTTGATCTTCAGCATGTTTAGCCCATATTGTATTGTGGCATATTATTGTAGATATATAATGACTTATTCATGGGTTTCATCTTCCTCTTTTTAGATGCCATTCTGAGTACTACTCACCCTTCAACAACTACAATATTTTGGTTTTCATTGCTATGGCAACAGTGCCCCATAGATAAAAAATGAAATCTGTTTTGTCCTATTTGTTTAGTCCTTTTGTGCTGCTGTTTTATTTATAGGTCTAGATAGGAGTGTCAGGTAGGCTATTTGAACTAGAATATGTTATAAAATGTGGTAAATATTATTATTAACTACTACTGAAGGTATTTTACTAAATACAATTTTTATCATAAATAATATTATTTTTCATTATTTAGTAACTAAGATATAGATACGAAAATTATTCAACTGTTTATAACTCAGATGTTAATGTAATGTAGTGTCCTACTACTTCAAATGTATGAACACTATATACCAAATACCAAAATATTGTTTCACTTCTTAACCAAAAATGTAGTAATTATCAGAACAGCCTATAGATGTAGGTAGCTGCTGGGTGCAGTATTGAACAACTCCCAGATAATCACAGGCCTAACACAGACACAGTTCATTATTTACCAGCAAATTGGATTAGCACCACCTACTTAGCAATGTCTTTTGTGATTGGTGTGTATTGCCTTCTCTGCAGTCAGTCACTAGAGCAGCAATTGGTGTTTAAAAAAATACAAAATAATGTTTCATAGATCACTTCATTCCTCCTGATATAATTTCCCAAACCCTCACCTACACTAACTACTCATGAGAGTGAACTATGTTATATGTTTTACATTCCAAAAGAGGCTTTACCTGGAATGATACACAGCATGGCCATAGACAGATTTATCTCCATGGAAACAGGCACATGACCCCACCAAGCCAAGGTATAGTCAGATCTGTGGACAGGCAAGCCCGCTCACAGTAGGAATGCAGGTTGTTCAAGGTATTTACTTAGCAAAAAAGGCCCAAGTAAATAAATTGAATTCCATACTGTGGAATTTTGATTTCTCAATGTATTTCTTAAAATAGTGAATAGTAGATACATTTAGGCCCCTGCGGCTTTGTGAGTGTGACCACATCTAACTGGATGAAATGCTATTATTGGGCTGTACAAGCTCAAGTTTTCCAAATCTCCAGTGAATCCAGTTCTGCACCTCTGCAGGGAAATGTACACTTATTGATAAAGGTATACAGAAATACAGAAATATCAATATATTGTGACTCTAAATTTGGTGATATCATGGGCTGCTGTACTGATATGTCGTTGTGAGTATTTTTTGGTATCTTTTACAAGTGACAGGGACAGTGCTTGCTGCTTAGTTAGTGAAAGGAAACTTGTTTATGCAATAAATCTGACATATTCACTGTTTTGATGATTAAAATGGGTGTGTTACACAGTACATTTTGGCAGGTCATGGAGAAAAAAAAGTAAAAATTTAAAAATTTATGTGATTCTCAAAAATAGTGATATACTGCAGAATATCATGTGCAGTATATAGATTATCGAATACATTGCCAAATCGTGATGTTATCGTATCAGGAGCCATGTATCGTGTATCATATCATATCGTGAGGGCCCTGTGACTCCAAGCCCTACTTATTGATAGTACTTCTCACATCTAATTTCTCAATAGTCATTTAACTCTTCACTGGGGTCATTGGCTCTTTCCCTGTTCGACCTTTTGGACCCTGGGGTCGCAGCAGGTTGCCCTCATTAGGGGACACAGTCCATTTCTCTATTTATTACCTCTTTAATAGACCTACAACGACCACACATGAGCTGGCAGTCCTACCCACAAACTAACCTCTAACCCTGGAGACTTTAGTTTGGCTTTGCCCCTATTGACATCTCATTCAGGGTACCTCATGCAATCCTTTTAGCCAGAGAAAGCGGACAAGTATGCTGCAAAGTAGGGATTGCTTCCTCATCTCTTGCCCTTGGCTGTAGATATTCTGGTTAAATAAAGATCAATATTCAACATATCCATACTTAAGGAAATTCTTCTCAAATATACAGAAAAATGTGGGTACAGGGCCTTTAAGTTCAGCATCCATCCCTCCTTGTCCCAAACCATTCAACTCCTTCTTCCTTCTCTTTCTACAGTCTGAGGTGGTCACCCTTGGCTTCAGCCTTGAACGGCCACACACATAAACTAGTGGTCATGCAGCGCTCCTTTCCGGGTAAGACATTTGGGGGAAAAATCTATTGGAACACAGAGGAGGGGCACGTCGGTCTAACCCCTTGAACAAAAGATTGGTTGAAGCCTTGGGTGTTTACTGTTCTTGTATCTATAACTGCGCAGCCCCCATCCCATCTGTGTCTCTCCCCCCTCTAACTCTAAAGCGGGCCTAGCTTCATTGGGAACAGCAAATTAAGGAAGCATCCATCTGGGTGTGATCAGCAATTACGGAGGGAAACTGTCAACCTGCATTAGGGCCTGCAGGCAAGGCAGGCGTGCTTTTATGGAGGAGAAGAAGAAGCTAAAGAAATAGGTATGAAATGCAAAAGTAATAATGATTATCTTAAGTGGAAATACAATTTTTTGGTGTGCCAAGATTAATCAAGTCTGTACTTTCAGTTTGGCACCATTGCTCATCAATTTAAGGGGCCTGTATGAGAGATTCACTGTTTTAGAAAGAAATATCCTCAGTTATTCGTTAAGGATTGGTCTCTGACTTTAGCCTAACCCTAACCCTGACCTCAACAAATCTGTAATCTGACTGAAAATTATTTCATACAATGCTCCAGCTCCATTTTAAACTGCTCAAAAGTTTCAGGTCCCTGTTATCTTCAACATTTTGAGGACTTATTCATTCAATATTTATACTTCTTTGTTTTAAATAGTTAATCGCTGTGACAACTGTCTTAATTTTTCATCATTCCAAAACTCATAGATAGGGAGTCGAAAATGTGTTGTCACAATGAATGCAACCTGTAAAGTGAACTAGTATTAGCTTTTTAAGAAAAGCTTTAACGTTTACAATATTCACTTCTAAACAAATCAAAGTACAGCACTGTACAGTACACACACAATAACAAAATGTCTAGGAACACAGAAAATTGACTCTTATGTAACAAGGACAGCGGCACAGTGCTAAAATGTAAAGATGCTTGTAAACAAGACAACAATGTGTTCTATGGAAACACCAAGCATAAAGATCCAGGTGTAGTTATGACAATAGTTCAAATGATTGCAATGTAAAGTGCAAGGCTGTTCCTAGACTGTACAGCCAATCATTTAACAGAACAGTATTTTAGTCCATGCTATAGATGGATAGAAGATGTTTGGGAAGGTAAATCTGAAATAACCAATAAACATTTCTATTTGTAAATGTTTGCAACTGTTTTGAATGTCTGTATAAAAAGTGTTTTTCATGTTAATCAATATTATAGTAATAATATGCACCTCACTCTTTTTGCCTTTTGTCGGTTTTGTTCTTTTTTTGTTTATTATGAAAAAAAAAAGATTAAAAAACAAAATAATATTCATGTGAATTTTAGAAGCGAAATATATTTGAAAAAAAGATTACATGAAGTGCTTTTTATTTATTGTTTTTGTTACATTAACTTTTATAATTCAGAAAGTTGATTTTATAAAGCTGGTCACATACTAGAGGAATGGCGATATATTGGACATTGTGAATGTGCTTGGTCATGGTATCAATACAACACTAAAATCTTATATTGTGACATCCTGAGCCCGTGCATATATGACTTTCCAAAATAGCTGCTCATCTACTAGAGCAGACAAGTTACACTCAGGCCCGGGGGCCAAATTTGGCCAGCGAGATCATATCAAATATGTATTAGAGCTGGCCCACTAGGCTATAGAGACATTATTTTTATTATTATAGTTCTTATTTTATATTCTGCTTGTTCTGGATTCAATGTTTAAGCAAAACTATTATTAAACATTTATTTTAATAAGAAAAGGTTTAACATCACATATCTCGAAAGAAGAGAAAATGTACAGATGTTGTTGAGATTTTTCAATCAATTTTTAGTTTGGCCCACGACTTAGTGCCAGTTTTTAATTTTGGCCCTCTTTGAATTTGAGTTTGACTCCCCTGTACTAGAGGAATGATGAGCTATTAGGCAGTGTGAATAAAGGATTTCATTGTTGGTGTCAAAAGTTGTAAAATTATGTTTTCTCTACACAATAATCGTAACAGTAACTTTTATATTGTACCATCCTATAGTGCATATATATGTGACTATGTGTATATAGCTGTTCATGTACCAGAAGAATGGTGATCTAATAGACACTGAATAGTAAGTAATTTATTTCACTGTTGTTTGATCATAGTGCCAAAGTGCCTTAGTGCCAAATTCTAAAATTCAGTTTCTTCTCATAGTAATCGTAGTACAGAATGTTTATATCGAGACATCCAAACTAGCTGCAGTAAACATTAACAGGGCACTTCATCTCCCATGTAAGCGATATAAATAAGTTAAAAACTGCAGCGGCGCTTCATGGGACGGCCCCCTTTTGTCGCTGCTCAGTGGCACAAGCGGTGATTCCCTGTAACACTTTTCCTCCGGCCGGCTTCTCACCACACAATGGACCCATCATTAACTTTTTGCTCCATCGGAATGCCAAAAACGCCCCCCTTTCTCCGCTCCAAACCACCAACGCTCCAGCCCACTCCATTCTCTGTCCATGCAGGCCCTAATTTGTGAAGACCAGGTGTGCAGGGACCCACACTGACGGGAGGGGGCGAGAGGGTGAGAAAACGGGTGCAATACAAAGAGATCGGACACAAACACAGAGGGCATGGGTGCACAAAGTTCTCAGGGAGGGACACTGCAATTTGCAACTGTTCATAATTTTTACTTGTATGTTCTATGAAGCCTGGACCTTTTTAATTATTAGAATTTTAATTTTTTATTACTTTTACTACTGATTCTACTATGTGTGGTAATATATTCCTACATATACAGTTTTTCTAGATGAAACTATAAGCAAATATGGTTTGTTAAAGTACATTTAAGGCTAAGAAAATGCAGTGATTTTCAGATACAACTTATAATTTGAATGCCATTTCCCAAACCACATATCCAGGCAACCCATTTGTGTTTAACATGCATAGATCAAAATGTTGTTTCAGATGGTTTTATAGTTTCATTAATGGAAAAAATTAAGTTGATTAAGTTTATACAAGACTAAAATGATTACAAATAGTACTGACTCTTGACGACAGGCAATGCTGAATGACAAAGTTACAAAAAATATGTCATCACACCATCTTAAAATTGGGATTAAACACAGAACTAAACCTGGAATTAATCAAAACTAACAAAGGACTTGACCAAAGACCAAACCAAGTCTACATCAGGACTAAATTGGGCTCAAACCAGGATCAAACCAGGACAAGTGTGAAGGCACACGATGTCATTTTTTCCATCAATCACCCCCCCCAAAAATGCAGTTTTCAAATTATCCGTTCACCTCAAACCAAGCTTCTATGTAGAGACAGTTTTTTACACGTTCAACAAAAAATACTATTAACAAAATCTGCACGAATGCTCCACCGTGTGTCATCAAACTGATCTATCTTGCATTTTTTCAATTACAGCTGTTTTTATAGATAAAAAGTCCTTTAAAAACATGTATTATGCATAAACAGGCTTCCTAGATATTCATGTTCAACAAAAATATTAAACAACTAAACAAAATGGACAATTTCAGGGCTAGATTGGGTTCTCTTTGCCATGCGTTTGATGTGTGGGAGTTTGGAGCAGAGAGCTGTGTGTTGTCACTGTGAATCTGCACTGGGACGGTTCATACCAGTGCAAATGTGTGAAAGAGTCATTATTGTGCAGAAGTGAGGGGGGCTAGTAGCAGTTCGGACCAGGTTAAACAAGTTGCTCGGCCGTTTAGTCCCTCTTTTTGTGAGCGGGTAGAGAGGGGGGGGCATGGGGAGGGAGGTCCTAGTGGTGGACCAGGACTAATTGGCACTAATTGAATTGGAAGTGCTGATCAGATAGGAGGCTGTGGAAGTAATCGGAGTTGTCACAGCAGATAAGGTTGGGCTGTCCTGGAGTGTCTGCCTCATGTGACAGCCTGTAACATAGCTTGCGAGAGGGCATCGGACCCCTTTGTCCCAGCACAAAAGGGGGCAGAGGAGAACCGAGGGGGGAGAAGTGAGGGGCAGGGGTACAGTGAGAGCAACAGGCTACAGCTGCACATGGAAAACATGAAAGAGAAGCAGGGACATCAAAACAGGGGGAAATCAGACGTACGTTAACGTGCTAGGGAGGGGCAGACAGCGCAGAGTTGGGAGCTTTCTTTTAAGAACCAAAAAACTGATTTTGGAGTTTATGGCTGTAAACTAAGATAAAAGCAGTGCACTCATTTTATTTAAGCATGCTCAGTGTTAGTGGTTCAGTATTGTCCAGGCTGCACCTGCCAAAGGCCCAAAGCTGCTGCACAAGGTCTTATTGAACTTGGTCTTGAAATATTTGATGAAGGTGGCTAAAATCTTTGCATATTTACATTTTTAATGTTCATTAATATGTACTGTCCCTTTACAAATAAAAAAAATAAGAAATAAGAAATAAGGTGAATAAATGCAACAGAAAGATAAAAATTGTTTGAAGCCATTGTAATTTTTTTAAAAAGGCACACAAAAAAAATAAAAATTTTAATATAAAGAATATTTAAATTTAAATATATTTTGTAAGTTTGCAAAGTAATTTGTTTGGATATAGATAACAAAATGATTTTAGCAACATTTTATGAAAATTGGTAATAACTTTTCAATTATAAAATCTGTAGCTGCATAATAACGTTATTTTTTATTTTATTTTATTTATTATTTCAAATGTTTGACTTAATGATAAAATATTCCACTTTAATTATTATTGATTATTAGTCTGAATAAACATGATTCGTGTTTAGATTTCTTTTAATTTGATAAAAAATTTAAATTTGGAATTTTCTAAACAAATTTAAATAATTATTAATTAATAACTCATAGATTAATAGTTAGGGGTATTTTAAGTTATAGGCCCATATATAATATACATGTTGTACTTTGCATATGTTACTGTACAAGCAATTATTACCATAATGTCCCCAAAACCCCTTACTTAACATGTCTTTTCAACTTTTGTACAAGGCTTTTATATTTTTCTTACATTTTTTAAGTAACATCTCATTCCCCAATTTATTAAAAAAGTGAGTCTTTTCTTCCCGCCCACACCTGCCTCAGCCTCTGGTCACGATCCAGTGCTTTTGGACACAGTTCAAAAACAGGTGACCGACAAAGAGTGGTCTTTCCCAAGCCTCCATCCAATTAAAGCAGATTCCTCCAGCAGCAGAGCTCACAGGCCTGGGGCAGCTGTGCACCCCTCCAGGCTCACAAGAGGAGGAAGGAGGGGTGGGGTCCTGATGTTTTTTACAAGTCCAAGATTTTTATTTGATTTGAATTATTTTAATACATTTTTTATCTGATCTATGGGAAGTCTATAGCCACTTATAGCCTTGCATTTGGTGAACATTTGGTTTGCTGGAGTCACTGCCTTAAAGTATTATTTTTTCTCATCTTGTTTGTTATTATTTTAATTGTTGCTTTTACTTTAATATCTTTAACATTTGTTATTTGAGTACATTTTTATTTATTGCATGGCCCGATATTTTTTTATTCTTACTTTTAAACAATAGCTTTTGCTTTTTTTGGCCTGTTAAATGTGTTAAATATCTAGTTTGATGCAATTTGGAACAATGCATCATTGTAATTCATAAATTCTTTTTCGTAATGATCCATTCTGAATAGATTTTGCCATTTAAATCAAGCGCCCTTCTTCTGTATTTTTTTGTTACACTGAGTTTGAGCAATGAAAGCAGTTTTATAATACTTATGTGTCCTTTTGTGTATTTTAAGTTAGGCAGTCATTCCTAACATGAGCACTTTCTGAGTAGTATTTTGCCATGTAACTGTACTTTTAATCAAGTACAAATCTAAAGCACTTTGCCTGTACTTATACTTGTACTCTTGTGTGTATTTGGGGTGTGTGTATTTTGAGGGAGTGGGTTTTTGGGCATCTCGGGGCACGCAGATGTGTGAGTTGGCCCGCTGCGAGGGGTCAAGACCTTTACAGATTCAGCGCCTCTGCATGTCGGGACTAATGGGAAGCACCCCACCAGCTGCACAGGGACGGGATAAAACAAGGAGGAGGGACATGGGGAGATTTAAGGAGAAACATGGGGAGGAGTGGAAATGGACAAAACTATGTAGGTCTTTTGATATGTGGACATTCTTGGTATGTAAAGTGGTATTTTTGTCACTGTATAGACAATAATACTGTCAAGAATTCTGTGTACTCTGTGGTATTATTATTATCATGCTGTTGTCATGGTATACTTGAAAAATGTAGTGGAATTTATAAAGTAAAATTAAAGTCACAAATAAATATGTTAATGGTGTGGGCCACATCAACAATAATAATACTCTTTATGATAAAAATATTTATTTTGTGCATGCATTAAAAAAAAAAAAAAACTTCTTCATGAATTATTGAATGAGCAAAAATGCAGGTATGCAAAGTGAAATGAAAAAAGTGTTCAATCAGTGGTGAATTAGAAATGCACTTTAAATTGACGGCCTTAGGACAGTGTCTTATTTATCATATTGGCTCAAACATTTTTATTTTAAAAATTACCCACAGTAATTAAGTGTTTATAATATAAACAACAATATTTTTATATTATAATTTATTATAAGCTGAAAAATATTTAAGTTTTTTTTTTTTTTTGTTAATGGTGTTTAAAATATTCTGTATAACTTTTTATTATTTCATAGACAGACATTGAGGCTCTTTATATGTAAATTTGTTACACAAACAAACAAAACAGACAGATGACACAATTTTAATGTAATAATTATTTGCATGGCTATTTTTAAGCACCTATCATTGAAAACTTACACCTACATTTTGCATGTGCTTCTATTCTAATTGGTAAAAATAAATAAATAAAAAATAACTGTTATAAATAAATTGATAGAATTAAGTCAGTATCCTGTGCAGTGTTTATAGTCTATAGCTGCTGGTTCCCATCCACTGACAGAGGCCTTTGTGAACTTACTGATTATCAGACGCATCCCTTCCTCGCAGGGTAACGTCAATGCCACTGCGGTCTGGGCATCCTCCGTCTGTACCATCGTGTGCCATGTTTGGGTTGGCGCTTCCTCTCTGACATCATCACTGCGAGACGATGGAGAAGCTCTTCACAATGGGGTGCGAGTCCAGGGAGGATGATGCAGCGTCTGGTCCAGTCTTAAGCCTTTGCATTATAAACAAAGAAACAAAGGAATTACACTGTTCTCCCATTGAATTCAATAATATAGTGAATTTTGTTTTAATATACCTTATTTTGGTAGATTACAAATGAATTATCAATACAATTAGTTGCATTATTTGTGCAGACAGAGCAGCCTGTTGGAAACTTAAAGGTAAAGCAACAGGTGGCAGCGTGCAGAGTTAGAGCGACACCTACAGGTTTAAAAATGTAAAATCTCCCCAAAAATGTAAATATTTGAGACATTACTGCCATAGAGCCTGCTCCTTTTCAATGTTCAGAGCAAGTTTATCATATTCTTGTAAAAGAAATCAATACTCTAGGGTGTTTTGAAATGATATATTTGAACTATTTAGTGAAGTCCAAATATTTCAATAGGAACTCTTATTTGTGATGGCTTTCTTTTTAGAACTTTATTGTGGATAGGCCTAATGATAAACCTTGTGTAAATTTTTCATAAAAAGTAGTAGGCTAAACAAATATCTATAATAATTTCTCAGTATATTTTTCATAATTTACTATTGTATATGTGTAATGGAGCTCAGCAGTGACAGCCCATCCCACGATTTCAGGAGTAAGTTCATTTTTCCCATAGACTTTTCGAAAAAAAAGCTTGAAAGTTTGCTTGGGGTTAATCAGATATATGGTTACTAATGACCACAAGACCTATACATTTATTTGAAATCGGTTTCTGGCTCTTTATAAACTGCTAAGTATTTCACCAAATCTAGCATTTTAACCCTAGACTATAGATTTGGACTTAAAACAAGCGTTATGTGTATTAGTTACCAAATAGTTGATAGTCTCCTCAGTGTCTTTAAACTTTTAGTATTAGATTTGTTCGAAAAGTTTATGGGAAAAATAAATGGAAATTTTACTTCTGAAACCAGAGCAAGTGGTCACTGTTGAGCTCTAGTATCAACACTTCTCAGCACTTTATACTATATAAAGTATAAATGTGCTCTAAACCAGGACTAAACCAGAGCCAAACCAGGACCAAACCATTGATCTTAGTGTGTTGACATTAGTGCAGGTTCAGCATGTGGATGGGGGCAGGTCTATAGGTGTAAGTGAATTAACATGAGGCAAAGAGGAGCAGTCAGAGGCACCTCGACGGGGGACTGTGTGCTCCGCTCTGAAGAAGGAGAGAGAGAAGAGAGTCCATTAAACAGAGTCAACGACTGCAGTGATTAGCCCCATCACACACACAGTCAGAGCCTACACTAAAGATCAACGCAAGAAAGATATGCAGGTTAAACACAGAATTAGGGCTGTATTTAGTTATTATTATTATTTTTAATTTTTAAATTTGAATCTAATTGCAAATACTACAGTTGTGTTTAGTTTTGAGATTTGTTTAAAATTAGAATTTAGTTTGGAGTGCAAGTGTTCACATTTGAAACGATAGAGACATGAACTGCTAGACTAATACAAGATGAATTTCAGAAGGTGTTGGAATGCAAGTACAATTTTTATAAAAAAAAAAAAAATGATATTATCTTTTGCAGGGGACAAGGCTGAATAACTGCAGCCTTGGTGATTTGATAACTGTGATTTCAATAGTGATATATATTGTTAAACCCAAGACAAAATAATCTCATATGTTAAAGATTTGGATCTGTATTTTGGACTATTTAAAACATTTATTCTCAAAATTTTTATTCCTTAATATTGCATTTTTTTTATTATGCCACTGTAATCGCCAGGACAACCACATTTTCAAGCTTCACAGTGCACTGACATTCATGTAGTAATAGCATGATAATTCGTAAAAATGTAAGTTTTCAAACAGGTAGTGCCAACAAGTTGTCTATACAAAATGTTTTTAATGTTGAAGTGAGTAAAACCTGTGAACATGTCTGTGTTAAAGGTTAAGGTTGTCTACTGGTCTAAGTGGAAAAAGCTTTTCTGAGAACTCCAGATCACATCTTAGGTAACAACCAACAGTAATCCAATACGATAAACTGTATTTAAGCTACACACTGTTAATGAGGAAAACATTTGCAAGAATTATGCTTTCTCAAACTTGTTTTTCAAATATAGTTGATGTAGAGCAACTTGGAATAACATGATTTTATAATGCTCAATGCCAAAGTGCTGATCCAAGTCTGTACATGTGAATATATAAATATCCCCCAATTAATTTTTTGAAGAAGTTACTGTCATATCTTAGAAGACATCAACTATGGGCTTAGCAATGATTTCACTCAATATTTCTTAGTGCTATAGCCTAATAATTATGTCGTGCATACTAAAATCCATTTCATCCATTTGCTTTCAGTTGTGTATATTCAATATTCATTTGTATATTTATGACATTTTGAACAAAACCTTACATACCTGCGCTTTTACTCTGCATGTAGTGTTTTCCATTGGCCATTGGTCCTTTCTTCAGCCTATGTTAAAAAATAACAAATATTGTGAAAAAAATATTTTAAACAAATTATTAATCAAATCAAGCAGTTGTACGTACGGTATGGTTTCACATTCGGGCTGAATGATTTGGAAAAAATATCGAATTGTAATTTCTCTGTCAAGGATTGAGATTTATGTTTTAATAATAAGAGTCTGTTCAAAGTTCACACTTTACAGAATATTTTGTTGTTTGTGGAAGAAATTATAGGACTTCAACCATTGCGACCTTTTTGATTTTCTAACTGTGTCCATTAAATTGCGATTTCGATTTGGTATGCAGCTTTAATTCACATCACATAACTTGTAAATATTTATTAGAAAGAGTGCATGCCTTTCATTCACCCGTAAACCATTTGAACGCTTATATCATGCACCGTTCCCAAGATGTTTCGCTGTCAGTGCCAAAAGCTGAGTATGAACCCCCATTAAAAAGCTCTTAGTCTGTATTTAAAGGACAGTTTTAGGCAGTCGCTGTTTGTTTGCACTGAACTAATGGCTTGGTTGCGGTGTTGTTGCGTGTGTGAGGAGCTCCCAGAGCCTAGAGCCACTGCAGCCTCAGCCCTGTTGTGTTTGTGCTGCAGTGAATACAGTGGAGTCACCATGAGGCCAGTCATGTCTGCGAGGCCTCCCTGTCAAAATGCATCCCATCTCGGTTTATCCCCCCTCCCTCTCTCTACACCCTCCTCCACCTCTACTCCTACCACTATCTGTCCAGAGTTACCATGTATTCTAACGTCTTAAGAGTTTTTAAACATCCTCCTTGTTAAACCTGTTATGACTAGGGGTGTGAGATGAATGAGAGATGAGACTGGAAAAAAATCATGTCAATATTGATATTCATATGATATTTTGCATCAGGAACCTGGGCCTTGTACAGCTCCCAAGCCACATACAGCCCTTTGGTTGACTCTGACTGGCCCCTTTAAGCTGATTTGAAGTAACAAAATAAACATCTTCATTAATTTACCTCATGCATGGGCTAAAGCTGCATTGTTTTTATTTGTTTTATTTATTTATTTATTTTTAAATGACATTTTTTGTAAGGCAACCTCACTTTTTCATTGCTTAGTCATAACATAAACTCTTACTAGTCTTAGCAGCTCGTCAAAACAATGATATTTACTGCTTTTTTTTATAAAGAAATACAATTAATATTATGTAGAATTGAGTTAAGCATTTTGCCCCAGCCCTACACAATATTTTCTATTTCTCATGTGGCCCCATGGAAAATATAATTGCCCACCCCTGTGCTAAAGTGTCCCTATTAATGACAAAACTTGAACTGACCATAAAATACAGAAAACACAAATGCAGAAATATTACTTTATAACCTTGTTTGAGGAAATTAATTGAAATGTAATTGCAATATACTTTATATTGTGATTCTACATACCTGTTTACTGACTAGATTATTTGTTTTTCAATATATCTCTTATTGTTTGTTACAGAATTATAGCTATATATTTAAAATTATTCCTCTCTACAAATCTATTATAGATATTGCATTGGCTGAAAAAAGCTGTTGGTTTAATTAAACAATGTGTCATAAGACTCACTATAGCCAAAATACGTGCTAAACGGTGGTTTTGTTACAGGCTTACCCTCCACTCCATAAAGTTCCCATGCACGTTTTCTAAGTATATCACCATTAGAGCTAAAAATCCTCCTTTTCTTGTAATCCTTAAGTCTATGGTTCAGCCCCTGCTCAGTTCTTGAACCAGGGGCCCGATCTTATGCAAAGGGCGCGACCCACGGGACCTCTTGTTGACCTCACATTGACCCTAACAGGTTAGAGTCTCTGTCGGCCGCAGCTGTGGGGCAGTTAAGACCCGATAATCCAATCACAGCCATTAGAGCTGTGCAGGAGGCAGAGTGTGCATTTAAGTGTAACACACAGGTGCAATCTAAGAAGAAATGCTCTTTTTAACAATAAACATGAGGATATCTATACTTTTCTTTATTATTAATCTAGCAGCTGCATAGGTACAGAGTGTACAGAGGTAAATGTAACTTGCTAAAACTAACTTGTGTTGATGTTATTGCTTTACCTTGAATATTCTACAGTACATTTTTTCCTCAAAATTCAACTTAAATTTGATTTCTGAAGCACTAATAGAATAGTCACAGCTAACCAAATAGCTGAAAAAGTCCTGCTTATCTTCCAGAGACGTAACATGATAAAAACATAAAATTCTACCAAATAACGATTATTCATTCAGTATAATCTAACGTTTACTTTGTGTCCTTGCATATTAAGTTTCTTGGTTAACCTATTTTTGATGGACACGCAAATGTTATTTCTTTCTCCATAGAGACACACAGGAGACTAGGCAAAGTTACAGGAGGCCAGATCTGTGGAGAGGCGACACTGCTAACTATAAAAATGCATGCTTTTGTTGTCGGAGTTTTGAGCAATAAAAAACGTGTAAGTAAATAACATCTCCATGAAGACCAGCTTGTAGCAAGTTCCGTCACGCACTTTTAAACAAAATATCTTATAACTTACGTACTTTCTTGCTTTTCAGTCAGTGAGTAGTGTTTTCTGGTAACCACTGGTCTTGGTTCTGGGTAAAGAAAGAAGCACATTAGAAGATGCACCATTGACTTTTTGTTTTCATGGTGCTCAGGAAAAGATCAGCTGAGTGTGATCCAATGCTTCAGTCCACTTACACTATTTACTCAGATGCACCGTCTCGAGCAGAAGAAATGTAAAAAATAATGATTATGAAGAAAGTAAAATGAATAATAATATGTTGTTATTTAGTGTACTCCTTCATAGGCTGCAGGTGGAAAACAGTTGCCTAGGTGGGATAGTTCAGACACAAAGGCATGCTTGTTCCCAATCAGAATGTAAATAAGGTAAGAGACATAAACGAGGCTATAATTTTCCATCCTATTATTAGCCTAATCACTCTGTTCATAAAGGCATTTTAATTCAGTACTTAAATTAGCGTTACATGTCTGCTGTATCTTCTGTCACGTTGATAAAATGCACAAGACGAAAACTGATATCAGAGCTTTCGATTATATGTTTATTTTATTTGCCTACAAGTCAAACTAACCTGAAAAAGTTCCAGTTACTTGTTAGTTACTCAGCTCTTTTTATTTGCATTGGCACACAGCGTCGAAACATCATCGTAAACGCTGATCTCGATGGATTTTCTTCTACATTTTCCACTGTATTTTTCTCAGGTAACTAAAAACAGTAGTGAGAAAGATTAGTTCATGTTATAGTTTTAACCGTGTGATAATTTTCAGCTGTATCTGAGTATTTTGTCATATTTACCCAAGTCGAGCATGAAGTGAAAGGAGGGCTAGCATAGCATTGTCACGTGCGCGGTGCATGTTTTGTAACTACGGAATTTTCTGGAATATTTGTGATATTTTACTGCTTCACGTGCACGCTGACTTCATAATACAGTTCCCCATTATATATGAAGGGAAAAAATAGCGGATTTGGTATTGCGGTTAAAAACCTGCGTGATCCGTTATATTTTTACGTCAGGATGGCCGAGCGGTCTAAGGCGCTGCGTTCAGGTCGCAGTCTCCCCTGGAGGCGTGGGTTCGAATCCCACTTCTGACAACAGCTTTTCGTTTTTTTAAATCTTTCAAATAAGATTATTAATTTACTCAGTCTAATTCAAGGGTGTCACACTCAAATTCACAGAGGGCAATAATGAAAAACTGAGACTAAGTCATGGGCCAAACTATATATTTACAAAAAAATCTCAACAACATCAGCATGTTTCCTCTTCTTTCGAGATACGTAATGTTAAACCTTTTCTTATTAAAATAAATGTTTAATAATAGTTTTGCTTAAACACTGAATCCAGAACAAGCAGAATATAAAATAATAATAAACTTTTAAATAAATTATGTCTCTATACCCTAACTGTACCCGGTGGGCCAGCTCTAATACATGTTTGATATGATCTTGTGGGCCAAATTTAATTATGTTGTGGGCCAAATTTGGCCCCCGGACCTGAGTTTGACATGTCTGGTCTAGTTTAAGGGTGTCAAACTCAAATTCACAGAGGGTAAGAATTAAAAACTGGGACTAAGTTGTTGGCCAAACTAAATATTTATTGACTGCATGTTTTCTCTTCTTTCAAGATATGTAATGTTAAACCTTTTCTTATTAAAATAAATGTTTAATAATAGTTTTGCTTAAACTTTGAATCCAGAACAAGCATAATATAAAATAATAACAAAATTTTAAATAAATAATGTCTCTATAGCCAATTTGTAGCTGGCGGGCCAGCTCTAATCCCAATCAAAAAGTGCATTTTGAAAACATGTTGTAACTGCTGAAGAATACCACCCAAAATTTAATAACTAAATTGACCACCATGGAGTGTCCAACAACTTCCCATTTTTATTCTGAAATGGGGCACTAGTGTTTTTATAAATAGATGTGTATAGCTTTGTGGTAAAAAGAAAGAAGAAGAAGAAAAAAAAATGTTTATCAGACAGTATAGAAGACTTTCACTTCTCTTAACTAACTGTTTTCAAAAAGCAGCTTCATTTAAAGTAAATTCATGTCTAAAGTAGGTTCTTTAGATTAGGTCCTTGTAGTGAATGAATGCAAAAATCAAGTTTTATTTGGAAGACATATTTTTCATCTGACTGCCCTTGGCAACAGAAGTGTGTAGGAAAATACTTTAAATTGACTCTCATGTATTCACATTGACAGGCATTTATTAAATAGTGTTCAAACATGTATAGCCACGTACATAAATAAAGTGCATACACTATATACTATATTATTAGCTCTTTTAGCTTAGTGAGCCTAAAGCATTTAAAGATACACCCGTAATGCCATTACTGTCTATGAATGGAGGCTGATAGACCATTGAAAACCGCTGGATTAGCTTTCAAAATCATTATTCCCTTTTTCTCCACAATAATTATCCAAGTCAATTAAGCTTAAATGAAAATGCATTTTAAGTACTATGCTTGTAATGATAAACCAGACAAAGATTGAACATGACATGAAATATAGTTCTTGTTTATTGTTAGTGGATTTCAATAATAATCTTTCACTCCAAAAGCTATTATAATTTGCTTTTAAAGTGACCATAAAATTTAATTATTGCCCATTTTGGTGTATGAGAGGTGAAAGACAAAAGAAACCATAATAATAACCCTTCATGCTTTGTTAATCACTGGCTGTTTAGATGGAAGACCCAAAGCTTGAATAATGAGCTATTTGACAATGTCGCCTGCCACTAGACAACGGGTGATGTTAAGTGACAATTTCACCTTTATTAACATGTTGCAGAATCGTTTGGAAAGGTCATGGCGACAGACCGGAGGAGGCGGGGTTTCTCAGGTGGTGGTGACTGGGAAAGAGCAGCGGCGACAAACCAGTGAGAAAATACTCATTAGCTATTAAGGGGTGAGCCATTTTGACAGAAAAATCTAGGATATTGTGATATTTTTGTGTATTCTTCAAGTTGCACAATGTCACTAGACTGGGTATAAACCTTCAAATTCTGAAATTTTCCGATTTAGTCGACCTTTACACTTTGAAAATCATATTCAAAGTAAACAACAATCTCTTGTCAAAATCATTACAGAATATGTTCAAAATCCAAAATAGCCAATATGAGCTCAGAGGTACGGCCATGTTTATCAAAAAGAAAATCAGAACAAACATTATGAAATGTTGTTTATCTGTTAAAGGGGTGGACCTCTGGAACAAATGTACAGAAGACCTAAAATTGTGCACCACTCTTAAGTAGTTTAAATATTTAACTCTGGGCAGATACATGAATTATGATACTCAGTTTCTGCTGTAGTATTTTGTTGTACTGTTACTGATTTGTTTGTTTCCTCTTGCTGTACTTATGAATATGAACTGGTGTCAAGATGATGCTCTGATAAAGGAATAAAGAGTAGGCATAATAGGATCAATCTTATATGACTGTCTGTGAAATAATGTCAGAATATACCTGTGACTGAAATAAATAAATTAGTGGTGGAGGGTGCACTACCAGATTTTCTCCATGGAGGTGTTTTTGTTTTACCTGGATTATTCCACATTATGGCATTAAACATATTTGCAGATGATGCCACCAGGCCATCAAAGTTCAAATTTAGCTTTATTGTCAATTTCTTCACACAAAGGAATCAAGATTACGTTTCTCTCTATCCCAAAAAGTAACAATTAAGATAAAAAACAGTAGTGTACAGTACAGTGCAGTTCAAATCAGGTCAGTTTTAGGTTGGCTCTGTGGGGAGATGTCTGCGCTCACAGTAAGAATCCATGTTTTGAGCTATAAACTGAATCTAGCAAACACATTGGCTTTGAAATGTTAGCCTAATCTTACTTAGTGTTCTTGAGGAGCTCTCTGAAGGTAGCTTAATGAATAAATCAGCAGTAAGAGAAGGGATAAATTTGAGTTTGTGAATTATTTAGTGATGGCATCAACATGAGCAGCAGCATCTTTAGCCTTTGCCATCTCCTGAGTGATTACCCATGATGCCGCTCCCCTGGCAGTTAGGGGTCATGAACTTTTGAGCACAGATGTTAAAAGTGCACTGAGAGGAGAGCTGGCCTTAGCTTAGCGATGAGTGACATTGATCTTGCTGTGCTCAGACAGTGGCTCACCCAGGAGACCACATTCACCAGGAGAAGACGCGGTTCAGTTTTTTACTCTGAAAAAACAAGAAAATAGGATTTATTTGAAACACTGAAAAACAATTGTATCTTAAAGGTGCAGTACTTTTCTAGCGAGGCCTGAAATCATTAAACTTGTTTATCTTGCATTTATTTAATTAGAAGTATTTTGTTGTTTCACGGCAATGTGAAAACATATATTCTTACTGTGAGTGGGCTCGCGTCTCCACAGATCTAGCCTGATGATGTCACTTGCTGGAGGTAAGTTTTATTGTCAGAGAAAACAATAACATCTCCATGGAGAAAAGAAATGGTGAATAGGGCTGGGTATCATTAAGAAGCTGGCGATACGATATACACCTCAATACATATGCCATGATACGATACATATCTCGATACAGTGCACTTTCGGTTCGATATGATATATACGGTTCAATAAAAAATGTCTATATCATGGCTGTGATACTAAAAGTCTTTGTTAAACCAGTTGTTGTGCAAAGTTCATATGACACACACATTTTAATCAAAACAGTAAAAGTGTCAAATGTGTTGCATAAACGAGTTTCCTTCCTCTAAACACGCAACAAAACTGTAGTGCTGTAACAAAATAATTTAGTAAATTATACCAAAAATGCTCTTAGCGATATATCGATACAGGAGCACCCAGTATCGATACTTTATCATCACATTAAACTATACAGTATATATCGATATTTCAATATTTTTGCACAACCCTAATGGAGGAATTGCACTGTTTGTCCCACACCAAGTACAAGAAAGCAGAAATTTAATGATCATTATTTGTTCAACTTAAAGTTTTGAAAATGCATGATATTATTGACTTATGTATCCTCAAAGTAATAATAAAGAAAGTAATGTATTCAAAGACTGAGATGAGAACAAGCCACTACAATTTAAAAGGAACCTACATTAAAAAAAAACAAAAAAAAACAGATTCAGAACCAAGGTTATGGAGAATCAACTACAATAATGGCATTTAAAAAACACATAAAATCCAGTGCAATGTGTATATATGAAAAAGGAAAAAAGTTGTGCATATTAATGAAGATTTCTGTTTGCAATTGATTAATAATTGTGACTAAACTGAAATGTACTGATCTGAAATGTTTTAAAGTAACTATCGGTGTTGATGTATTGTCTGGAAAAGGGAAGAGGAGGCAGGGAACATAAGATAACTCTTCTTTCTGCTCCTTTTCATTCATTTCTTGTATGTTTTGATGTTGTGACACTGTTGATGTATTTTTATACGTTATGAATGAAATAAATAAACAAATAAAAAGGATAAACAGGTCACAAAATAGATAAAAAATGTGCATATTACTGCTACTACTACTCCAACTACCATGCTGCTCTTAAACATAGGGCCCATTGGTTGTAAACTGGATACTGCTACTAAAATCAAAACCGTGGGTACATTTTCTTGCTTTTTATTCCAAAACTTTGAATGCCATGAATCTGACTGTCTTACCATGGTGCCTGTTTAAACTACTTACTGTCAAGTGTGCATAAAGCCACTTTGTCTGCAAAACTAAGGAAAAGTTCCCCTTTTAAAAGTTGTGACCGGGGGAGGGTTTTTGAGCACAGATTCAGACTTCCTTCCTTCAGAATGAGCGAAGAACTCCAGAAGATTTCAGCCCAGGTTTTTGTTTAAAGCTGGTATTTGCAGTTTTTTCAGTGGGATCAGACAATAACACACCAGGATGTGGATACAGGATGAAGAAGACTATTCAGCGTCAGGTAGGATAATGCAAGACGAAACGAAAATGCAGAGATTGCTCAATAGAATTTGTGTTTTTATTGTATTAAGCTGTATGGCAATGTACAAGCCATGTTTTCAATTTGCTATAACCAAAAATATTTTATAGACTAACAGTTGCTGCTAATAGTTAATAGCATTTACTCGACAAAATAATACTAATTAATTAATGGAATGAGTAAGGTATTATGACTTTATCTCAGTTTTAGTTTGGTAAATGTTTTTATTTTTTGTATTTTATTACATCCTTTCTTTTTCTCTTTCTGCTCATGTTATTGTCTTCCTGATCAGAACCAACACAGTTCCAGTACCTATTTGACATTCACTGCTTTTAAAGAAGACAAATTAAGGAAAATAGTTACTACATGTAATTTGTAAAGATTAAAAAAATGTAGTAAATTAGGCTGCATTCACACTTGTTTTAGTTTTAGCCCAGGTAGAGACTAAATATAGACTTGGTTTGATCCTGTTTTATTCCAAACAATCCAAGGAATAGTCTAAATTTAGTCCTAATTTTGATCGTGTAAATGTAAATGCAGCTTTATATGGTAGAGTTACATATTATAACAAATAAATCATAAAAAATACTGTCATTTTAGAGAGGTCAAAAAGGGAAAAAAGAAAACTTGCCATAAAGAAGGTGTTAAACAATGTGTTGTAAACTAAAATTACCCATAGATTATTTCCTGTACAATATACAATAGCTCTGATGGCTCTTCTCTGTTAGCTCAGCTCTCCTCCTGTTTCTTTATCTAACCCATCCATCTTCTCTATGGATCTACAGCTGAAATGTACCTCTAATGCACATTCAAGGGCAGGCGCAGTATTTTAGCGACCATATCTTACTTATTGCCAACACTGCTTGCATTGTTTGTCTAGACTGGTTCCTAAATGTTCCTGTATTTTCTGTCATTATTTTAGATCCATTTGCAACGTTTGGGTAAAATTATGATTATATATTCCTCCCACAGAGTCTGATGGAAGCTTGGAAGATGAGGGACAGATACAGGTACAAAACTGTCAAAAAGAACTTGAAGACTTGATTACGGCATGTTTTAAATGCATTAGTGACAATCAGCGAAGACTGCGCCGCTACACAGGCAGATAAACCAAAACAACATAGATTTAAAGACATGAAAACGTGATTACATTACATGAATCAAATCA
This sequence comes from Boleophthalmus pectinirostris, assembly GCF_026225935.1. Lineage (NCBI taxonomy): Eukaryota > Metazoa > Chordata > Actinopteri > Gobiiformes > Gobiidae > Boleophthalmus > Boleophthalmus pectinirostris. Next base: position 11,838,362 of record NW_026571153.1, on the reverse strand, counting down.
GTCCTTAATGAAGACGCTTATTTTATACAGTGATAAATGTTTTTATTTGTGATTAGTGCGAGATCCTGGAAAGGCAACGTGATGAAGCTAATCAGAAACTGTCTGAATTGGAGGAAGGTAAGAATAATCAATGATTTTATACTTTCAAATAGAATCGTCACGGATACCGAAATTTCAACTTGATTTTAATGCCAGTGATGTTTCATAATGAAGTAATTAACTATTTAAAATTAACTATTATGTCTTGACTGGAAAAAAGTCCTCAAATGTTGCCTATAACACGAAGATGAACCCCTCAAATATAATATAATGTAATTTTCAACACAAAATAACTTAAATATTACCATGTGATTTCCGATAACTATTCAGGAAAAGTATTTTTTGTCATATTTATGCAATTTTCTTATTACATTTTCTATTGAGTATTTAGTTTGGACTGTAGTTCTAGTATCAATTAGGTTTTGTAGATTTTGTTGTAAGATTAAATTGAATCTAATCTAAATCCTTTGTGTTTCCAGTGTCCAGTCAGCTGCTGAAAGAAATGAACATGCTGGAGATTCAGTTTCAGATTGAGCGTTCATGCAGAGAGTCAGCAGAGGCTCTGGCTGTCAAGGCAAGTCTTATTTTGCATTATATATTGTGTTATTTTCATTCATTTCAATCCAATCCAACTTTATTTGTATAGCACGTTTTATAAACAAGACAGTTTCCAAAGTGCTTGAAATACGTAGCAATGTAAAAAAAAATTATAATAAAATAAATAAAAAAAATCAGCTGACTTATGTTCCAATCATGAGGAAACTAATAGAATCAATCAATAAAAAAAATCAAATCAAATCAGTGAACAAAAATAATAAAATCAATACATAAAAGCAGTACTAAAAAAAAAAAATAGATAAAAACAATACATAAAAAATAGATAAATAAATAAAATAATTAAATAAAAGACACAGCATTATTGTCTTTTATTGATCACTGGCTAATTTCAGCATGTATTTCAGCCATTATTGTAATATGGTCATTGTAGTTGCTTTGTAAAAATGTTTTATAAATGGTAAATAGATAAAATTAGTAATATAATACTTGGTTGACTTTTTGGGTCAGTAATTCAGAATTCTAAACTGAAATCAGATTGTAGATTTTTTGACTTGGTGTATGGTTAATATCGCTGTAATTGTCAGCATAAATAAAAAATTTACACTTTTTTAATTACGTATTGGTTGAAAGGACATAAAATTAATATAGCAAGTTTTCAGAGCCAATAGCAAACAAATAATGATACAATTCAACACTTATAGATTATAAGTTTGGATATTTCTTTCAAAAACTGCAAATCCACCCTAGAGTTAAACAGGCCCATGTTCTCCATTTGAAATTATGATGTCATCAAGTTGTCCAACATTAATGTAATCTTTTATTTGGCAGAATCACAGTGACTTTATCCTCTGGTACTTTTATGTACAGAAAATACACTGTGGTGCTCTTCATTCATGTCCCATTCCTATTGTATACCTATTGTACTCCTACTGTGTACTGTAATACTTTATCTACTTGAATCCTGTGCGTCTCCTAGGTAACCAGAGAGAACAGTGTACTGAAGCGACAGAGCCAGATGCTGCTGCCGCTGATCCCAGAACTGCCCGAAAACTTCTCCAAAGACCTCAGTGTGTCCCTCAGTCAAGACCAGTGCGTGAGTCTGACTGAAGACGTGTCTGTTGTGACCTTTGACCCCGTGCTGGAGGGGGTAAACGGAGCTGACGAGTGCGACGCAAGGGGAGTGGTGGGCGACAATCTACTACTGCAGAGCCAGGCCAAGATCACAGGTTCTAAAACTTTAGCAATGTTTATGCTCTGTAATCATGTCAAGCAGAGGATTTCACTACTGAATTATCCCCTATAGTTTCTGTTTCTCCCCTAGAGCCTAAAAATACTCAATAGTAATTTAGTAAAACATGTATATTTTTATTCTTATGTATATTTTTTTATATACAAACACTACACATTATCCAACATATTTATTGTTTAAAAAAGCCTACATAAAAGTTTTAATAAGTGGCAATTTTGTAGGCATTGTAGTGTCCACAGAGGTCGTTTTGAAAGGTTCCATGTAATTATTTATTAGATAATTACTTAACTTATTACTTAATAATTATAACAATCTACTTTGTTTGATTGGACATAACTTTTTGCAAATAATCACTTATTTTTACAGTTTCACTGTCCTCAAATTAGATCCTTTATGTGTACATTTTGTTTTGAATATAATTAAATATATACATACATAAGTAAGTAAAGTAAAACCATAACCTTTTGAACGTGATGATGATGTGACTCCCAACCTCATTGTTTAACAGAGACCAAAACAGGAACCAAAAACTCATGTGATTTAGGGCTTTGTCTGATGACTTACTTTAGTCTCTGTAACCTTGTGAAAATGTAAAAAGGTGTAGTAAAAACCCACAAGCAGCAGTAACATCTATTGTTTTGTTTGGCAAGACTGAAAACAAAGACATGCTCATATCTAGCATTCTTTATGGTCATGTTTGTACAGATAAAAAATACAGATTGATAAATATTTAGTTACTCATAATAACACTGGCAACACAACGGCTGGTAGTAAGTTTTCTGGCCCAGTTACAAGTCAGATCTGTGTAGAGGCAACTACTACTACTACTATAATTTCTACTAATGATGAATTTATTTTATTTCTAGTAAACTTAATAACATATTATATCATAAGACTAGGACCTGACACGTTAACATTTCAACCGTGATGCAACTTGAATGTTATCCCGTATTTCTTTGACCCTTCAAAATATAAAAAATAATAAATACTTGATTGATTAACTGTGTGCAGAGCTACAGGCCTCAGTGGACGGACTTCTGTCTGAAAAACTACAACTGGAAAACCAAGTGGAATTTTTGACCAAAGAACAAACGATGCTTAAAGAACAGGTACTACAGCAAACACCAAACATAATAAATGCGTGATTATGTGTTGGTATCTATTGTAATGTTTTTCTGTATTCAGCTGGAAATGGAGGTGCAGGAGAAAGAAGCAATATTGAGAAGAATGAATAAACAAAGCAAAACTATGAATAAAATCAAAAGAGGTATGTCACAATTTGCTGTACGTGTCAGTAGTCTTGTTGTATTGTATTGCAGTGTTGTAGGTTAAAGGTGCAAGTTTTTTGGTGTGGGGTGTACAAGCTGTTTGTCTCCATGGAGATATTCTTGCTTTGCCCAGGTGGCTTTAAAACAAATACATCTATTTCCAGAGGTCAGATCTGTGGAGAGGCAAGCCCATCGTAAGAATGCACAATTTTATGATATTTTTGAGCAATAAAAACACTTGTAATAGAATAAAGACAGATATTTCCAAAGAGACAGGTAGGCAACGCATCACCCCCCTAGAAAAGTTACTGACTGTATCTTTAAACTACCACTCTGTATTGGCGTCACAGTCTTTTCCACTTTAATCACTTTAAAAACTGAAGCGACATTCAAGGACTACTCATTCAGGTGTGAGATTTGAAAACACTTTTGAGAGACCTCTTAAGTATTTTATTTTATGGGACAGAAGTATGAAAGTATGAAATGATCACAGTGATGTTAAGATTAGTTGAAGATACTAAACATTTTTAGCGTGTCTCCTCTATTGCCCTTTGTCATGTAGAATGGTGGGTATGTTTGCGTTATTGACATACCTCAGCAATAAAATAGTGGAAAAGTGATAACTGCCACAGCTGAAAATGAACTTGAAATTATCCTTATTCAGCATTAGATTGCAGTCTTGTAATTTTGTATAGTGCTTGGATGGTATTGGGACAAACTTGAGCTAAAATATAAGACTATTAAACACTTTTGAATTAGTCCTCAGCTTAAGAAGAGCTGAGCTAAGATAAAATGGGCTTTTAAATTAAGCAAACTATTTACCAACACTAGAAGATAACTATGTACCAAAAGTATAATCTCCACCCCAAAAGGAGAACTGCTAGTATATGCTGTAATTGTTCCCTATTTTATTTATTTATTATTCATATTCATATTATTAAAGCATTATTCATGACTAAAATGAGGGCAAACTAAAATGGACCAGGGTACCACTTGCCAATATGCAGCAAAAACAGGATCTCAGAATCATATGGGAAGTTGAAAAAACAGTACAGTAAGTAAAATTTAAGTGTTAAGAATTTAAACTTAAGAATACAGACGTTTAAGACACAAAAGTCTTTAAAATCCAAAAAACTTCCCGGTTAAAGAGGTCTGACAGCAGATGATGTGTTGTGTTGCGTGCAGTGTCCGAGCTCGTCACAGAGGAGTTCACGGAGATGTCTCAGAGACTGGAGCTGGAGCAGGGCCTGAGGCAACACGCCGAGGTCTGGGCCGTCCAGGTGAGATCCACAAACGCACCCAAAACATGCAAAACGTTCACACCTATTTCATCTTTCTATACCACACACATGTTGGGTTTCATGTTTCTTTGGGACATTACCTTGACTTACATCCGTTTATTGGAGACTGATCCAAACCTTAACCATAACTAGGGAACTGAAACTGAAATTGACTACAGAAATTTTTATTATACTAAAGACTTGCCATCAATAACTTGACTAAAAGGGGGTGTGTCACTTGTAAAAGCTCTCAAAATTATTAGGATCTATCTATACAAGTGAACTCTTTTCTGGCATAAATTCTTATACTTATAAAATAGTCTACCAAAAATGTGGTCGACTAAGACACCATCAACCAATAAATTGACTAAACGACTTAAAGGCTCACTGTTACTGTCACACCTGAACCTGGGCTGCTGGTGCCTAAACCTGCAAACTGAGATTAGTACACAAGTTTTTTTCATGTCCAATATTTTTGTAAGTAAGAATAAATCAACAGAGTGAAACTAGAATGGTTATCAATAAAAGTTAACTTATTATCTGAGGATCTGGGGACACAGATAGACCAGGTTTATGAAATTTGAAATCTGACATACAGTTCCTTTAACCTATTTAACCTATATCTTAACTTTAAACCATGTCATTGATCTAGTATTAAAATCAGTTGGGGACATGATTTTCGTTCCTATAAGTGAGGCAGGTCTCTATGATGTGATTGTGTTTACAAATTTTACTGTCACCTGGCGACCATAATGTTAACAAGGGCCAAAGCATGTCTAAATTGCACCAAAGGTATGATTACACTCATAAAAATAAATTACAACACCTTTACTTTGTTAATTGAAGGTTTTAAACTGCCAGAAAAATGCCGTCCCTGCTTACAAATTGTCCCTGCATTTTGGATGGAATTTTTGATGATGTTGATGACATAGGTAGAACTATTCCCTGATACTTCTTGTGTTTTTATACTTTTATTCTCAACTTTATTTACACAAACTGTTGTAAAACTATGATTTTGTCTATTTTAACCCATATCTTAACATTGAGCCATGTTGTTGATCTAAATATAAAGGATTTATATCATGGGAGTAGAGGTGTGCAAAAATATCCTGGGTTGCTGTATCAATATATAAGAGTGCTTTTTAGTACATTTTACTAAATTATTTTGTTACAGCGCTATAATTTTGTTGCTTGTTTAGAGGAAGGAAACTCTTTTATGCAACACATTTGACATTTTCACTGTGTTGATGAGTAAAATGGGTGTGTTTCATATTCACTTTGTACAAGAAGTAGTGACTTTTAGTGTCACAGCCATAATTTTTTTATTGAATCAAATCAAATCGAATGAAAATATTGTATCAAATTGAACGCTCACTGTATTGAGATATATATCGTGGCCTATGTATCGAGGTTTGTATCGTATCGGCAACTTCTTAATGACACCCAGCCCTACATGGAGGCCTAGTTTTTGTCTCCATAATGTTAGTGTGTATGTGTCATGATAACAAATTTTGAAATGTGATATATTGCTGAAGTAAATATAGACGATATTTTAATTTATACCACTGACACAAAAGCCCCAAAACAGATTTAAATCACAAAAAGTGTTCTAAATGTACAATATTGTTTTAAAAAATCATAAGCTACTGTAGTACTTAGTCTGCATCTGTAATGGGTCGTAGAAGTTTTTATGGCTTAATTCTTGTCAAATAGCCAATAAATAACCAAAAAATTCCTAATAGAGCAAATAAAATATACACACAATAAATATTAACCCCATCTTGTTCCAGCTTTCATATACTGAATGTCGATAAAGTGATTATTGTGACAGGCCTACATACAGATTTTAGTCCCCACAATCCGATTAATACCTGCTCACACACTCAAGATGGAAGGTGACAGCTCGTGCCAAGCTACGGTACGGGGTGTTGGCTGTGACCTTCAGGCGTTTGGGGTGCCATAGCGGAGAACGAGGTCGTCATGGAGATGGGAGGGGGGGTGTGGCGGCTGCGGCGGCGCTTCTGTCACCAACTGGTTTATGTGTCGGGACAGGAGAAGAGTGTCCATTCCTCTGTGTTTCACGCCAATGCTGAGGTGGAAGCAAAACTATACAAATGCTCAAAATGCTGTGTTCAAGTAGGTTTTTAGGGTACTTTTTTTATTTAACACATTTCTTGAACTGAAATAAAACTGATAATAACCTGTGCTACGTAACTTTTCTGGGAAAGGGTCCACCAATTGCTTATCTCTTGTCTCTGAGATGCCACAGCTTAAAATGTTTCACAGTATGGCATTAAACTTTTTGGGATTAATACATCTTGTGTTTTTATTGCCTTGAAAAATGTTTGCTGTATTCTTGGCCTCTCCATAGATCTGACGTGTAATTTGCTTGTCTCCATGGAAATAAATACATTTGCTGAATTAGTGTGGCAATTACATCTTCATTTAAACAAGAAGATGACTAACCCTCCATCGGAAAATTTACATTGCACCTTAGAAAATAATGTGATATTAGTGTAACTTTTACATTTTAGTTGATTAATTTCAAAGACTCTGTTGTTTATCGTCTTAAACACTTGAAAAACTAAACTAGTTCATTTTAAAATGTTTGCAGAGGTCAAAAGTGATTCCTCGGTAACTTCACAAATTTAAAACATGTTCATTATTAACACTGTGATGAGTTTATAAGTTTATAAGTGCAATTCACAAATCTCAGAGAACAGAACAGGAATTTTCCTGTGACTAGCATGCTAACTGCACATTTCCTGATTCTCAGACAATGAAAAGCTTTATAATTAAATGCTGACAGTACATAGCAGGTTTATTTTGACTGGTTACTGGCTTACTGGTCCTTTATTTTTCTGTAGTACTTTTTTTTTTCAGACCATGTACAGACCAGTATACTACTACACTACTACTCAAAACTTTGTACTCACCCTTTAATTCAATGTTTTTTTCTTTTTTTTTTACTACTTTCTACATTTTATATACATATAAAAGACATCAGATAGAAAAAAGTGAAATAACTCTACTTTATATTTTTCAAAAAAGCAAAAGGAGACTGATTTGAGGATTCGAATATACAATTTAGTAGAGTTATTTACTTTTTTTTTCTTTACTACATAATTTCATATATCTTTCTTCATATAAATGTCATCTATATGTAAGAAAACCTGTAAGAAATAAACAATGAATGAGATGGTGTGTCCAAACTTTTGACTGGTAGCCTATGTATACATCTTTGCCTATCTCTCATGTCAGTCAGCCTCCTCAGCAGCACCATTCACCAACATAAGACAAAAGCAATGACAACACCAATTCACTCACATACCCAAACACATACATACACCCCAGTGTTGTGCCTGCTCCAGCTGCTCCCATTATAAACCATTTTCTTTCACCCAAAAACGCCCCCATCCCCATTTGGCCCCTCCCTTCGCCATAATTAGCGGTCATCTCTGCCACCGGAGTAGAATAGTGGTCTTTAAGCGCAACCTGTCTTTCCCTGACACCTTTATGTTTTCGCATATATAGCAATTGTCGCTTTTGTGTGCTTCGTCCCACATTTACCGGACAGGCACACAATAGGGCGCCTAGCAGGGGTCCTTACCTGTGAAAAGCACCCCCAACTGTTCATACAATTCAACCCTTTTTACTCTCAATTCATGTTAAAAGACCCCCTGCGCTTGAATGCCTCTTGTATGCTCCACTATTTGTGTGTGTTTTCATCTGTTTTCACAACACAAACTATTCACACCTCTCCTCTCCGATGCATGGTGGTATAACAGGAAGCAATTTGAACCTTTTTGTCTCTTTGTAAAGCCGTGTGTGCATGTTATTATGTGTTTCTATGTATGAAATAATGCTGCTAATTGGTGTGAGAAAATGGGATCCTGCAACTAAGGGTTAGGGGAGTAGATTGTACCGAATGATAGAGACCAAAAAAACTGTTCCTTAAGTTTGTCGAGGAAGGCAGAAATGAAAGTCAGTCAGGCATGTTTCCTGTTTTCACATTATTGTTCTTCTCATAAAAAGGTGACAGTTTACAAATGGCAATTGTACGTCATTGAAATTCAGGGGTTGTATTTGTGGTGTCATTTTGGTTACACTGTAAAAAGAATTAAATTTTAAGGCAGAATTGTAACTATAGCTTGAAAAAACATAAACATTTTCCTATATTACAATTATGACTTTGTCAAATATGTACCATTTCAAAAGAACAACTTAATTTTTGTGTAGTCTTTTAATGGTTACAAGCTTGTTATAAATAAAATGTACATTAAAATAACTACAGTGTACTATATAATAATTTGTGATACATTTAGTTTCTTTCAAAGTTGAACATACCAGGATGACTGAGTTATTACACAGACATATTTCAAAGTGGTATTTTTTATGGATTGTCTCTGCAAGTAACCTAAAAATATACTATATCTGGTTATTTATTTTAGTGTATTTTAGTGAATTTTATTTAAACTAAGTAACTTTTCCTATTTCGATGGAGATGGTATTGCTTTTCCTTGGAATGTTCCACAATATCACACAACTCAACTTGTCTACACTCTAAACCCAAATAAGTTACTAGAACTTAAAATCATTTAGGCAATTGATATGACTCATAGTTTTCTGTTAAGGCAACTTAGTTATTTTCATTTATTATGACTTCAAAATTCAATAAATTAAAATAATGTATTTGTTTTGATAGATTTTAGTACTTATTTGGTGAAGCACTTTGAAATTGTATTGTATTTTAGCTTTACTATATAAATTAAGTTTGCAGTTACAATAGAAATAACTTTATCATTCTCAGCGTTTAATTACTTAATTCTACGTTCTCATCTGTGTTTTTGAGTTACACTCACTTATACCCACAATAGTTCCCTTTAATAAAAAAAATAAATAAATACACAAAAAGAACATGTTACAGTAACTTGACATAATTAAGTTACTAGGACTACTTCTAAAACTTTGACTATACACAACTTAATCTATTTAATTACTTTGAATGTTCACGTTTACAGTGTATCTTGCATTTATACAATCAAAGACATTTGCAAAGCTCAAATGTACATTAAAAAACATAACTTACAAGCCATAACATCATATGTAATTATAACATATATGCATAAGCCACTTTGGAACATTTCAGACTATAACATCTCCATGGAGACAAGCATGTGTCAGACCCTCCGCTAGAAAAGTTGCATCGTAGACTTTTAAGAAAACAACATGACTCTTTGAAAATGAGTCTTATTTTCATAGTTTTATTTGACTATACATAAGAGTTTGACATTTATTAATATTACCGTACTAGGTGTGTTCAATTTTACCTGGAGCAACTCATTTAGAAACAGCATTTTTCTGGACGTTTTTTGCTTCAAGTCTTTCGTACTTGTTGATACAGCCCTAGGAGTCATACATAAATCTTAATATTTAGGTCACATTCTCCTTTTGACTTTGTATGGCTTACCACACATACAAATGCCCTGAATGCAGCTTTGTGGAGTGGTTGCATGCTTTGAACAAATTTGGAAAAACTACCTGTGTGTCAATGACCTACATTACTGACGACAGAAGAAACCACAAATTCAATAGGCCTATTCTGGCTCATTTTTAGCATTTAAAAGCTTTCATTTCAGCCACATAAAACAGGTACCACTTAGCAGATACGTGCGGTCAAAACAGCTCACAAAGATAATATCGCAAATCGACGCTAAGCACAATAGCCGGTAATGCTCGTTTATACAATTTCTTTCCCCTCATTATTAATTAAAAAAACCTATTATGAATCAGGTAGCGGTTTGCCTCCCATAAAAGCGGCTCTTGTGAAAAATGTTTTAATTTATATTCTGTAAAGCACAATTATTCCTGTCTTTTTATGTTCATTGTGTCACGGCAACCATACAAACTCCCATTTAGACTTTAAGCAAAACATGACCATTTGTCCACCAGGCAAAATACATTGTTGATTTTCTTTGCTGCAGATAGTGAATGAATGAAGGCATTGTTCCATAAAAACTTTGCTTTGAAAAGGCTTGTTCTGCATTGTGACAACCTCCTGGGGTCTGCAAATGAACATGTAGCCATTTAGATCCCACTTTATCGCTCTATAATTGTACCATTTTGTGTGTTTCAACGCCATTTTCAAGATAATCATAAGGCTTTGTTTAAATTTCTCTCTCTTTTTCTTCAATTGAATGTTTTTTTTTTTTTTTTTTCAGATGTTAGAAGCACAGAAAATAAACCCTGCGACAAACCATGAGACCAATGTGCAGCTCCAAAATACCAATGTGCAGCTCCAAAATGCTTTAGAACAAATATCGCAAATGAGTGTCGCCTTGAGAAACATACAACATAGCTACCAGAATCAGGTTTGTATTTGTTGAGCATTAAACAGTGGTTATCATTACATAAAAATACCATGTGACTAGACCTGGACAGACACGATATTATTCTAGTTCAGCTGTAAATGCTTTTTTGTTAAACCGCAAGCATGAATATCGAACAACGGACATTTTAAACTTTGATTAGATCGATTAAATTTGCCTTCATTGTAAAGTTAAAGTACTATGGAACTCTTTTGGTGGAGTCTCTGCTTTGTCTCGTGGAGGTTTTATTGTTTTGCCTGAAATATTCTACTGTAAGGCAGAAAATATGTGACTCTGGCATTTGTTTAATTATAGGTGTTGCTAAAAATATGACATGGTCTATGGTATAATCTCCTTTCCTCCTTCTTAAAAACTGATTGAAAAGTTTAATCCCATAGTGTGGAACATTCCAGGCAAAGCAATAACATTTCCACAGAGACAAGTAGGTAGTGGAACTCACCCAGAAACATTATATAGTGCACTTTTAAACAAAATTAAATCATTAATTACATTAATTGCATTAGTCCATATGTGACACTTTGCTGAATGTCTGTCCCCATTCTTTGGCTATTTTATGTTGCTTAATGTCCAATTAAATTTACTCAATAGAGATGTAACAGTAACCGAAATATCATGATATCATATCGTCAAAGGTCTCACAATAATATCATGGGCTGTCACAATATATCAAATTACAAGTTTCTTTCCTTAAATGCATGGTTTTCTTGAAGCAACTACTTATAAACATAGGGAACTACATATCCCATGATTAATTTCAGTGCAGACAACATGAAGAGATGAGAAGAGATGTTTTTTACTTCAATTTTTGGGATTATGATGGAGATAATTCACACCAAAATCTTGTCAAGGTATTTTAAAGGCAAAAAAGTGCCCCTTCTACAATTATATAAGCTTCTCCAGAATATCGCAATAAATATTGTACCATGAGATGCATATTGTGATAATATCGTACCGAGAGATTTGGATATCGTTACATCCCTAGTATTCAATATGCCAAAAATATATATTTGTTTCTTTTCATATTAAAGATTTGTGTAAAAAACTGTGTCCAGCAGATTTTGGGCCCAATGCATCACCAAATGAAAACCAGAGATATGTTTGGGCTTAAAAGTGGCAAAAACTGTTGCCATGACAACTGACAACAAAAATGTTGTGTGAAAAATTTAAATATCAGTATATTGTATCATTTAATGTGGTATCGATATCATGGGCTGCTGTGTTGATATATGGTTGATATATGTGGAGTATTTTTTGGTATATTTAACTAAATTATTTTGTTACAGTGATACAGTTTTGTTGCTTGTTTAGAAGAAGGAAACTCATGCAACATATTTGACATTTTTACTGTTTTTGAGTAAAATGGGTGTGTTTCATATTAACTTGCACAAGAAGTGGTAACAAAGACATTTAGAAACAGAGCCATGATTTAGCCTTTTTTTTTTTTAAACCGTATTGAATCAATTTGAAATATATTATATTGAATCGTATTGAATTGAAAGCTCACTGTATCGAGACATGTACCGTATCATGGCCTATGTATCGAGGTATTGCCGATTCTTAATGATACCCAGCCCTAATTGACAAAAAATGTATCTATTGCAATATTATTATCTTATGAATTATGTTTTAAATGGTGAAAAGTGCTCAAGTTGGAGTTTACAACAAGAATCTGAAATCCATCTTCCTCCACAGTTCATTACAAAGTACATGATGTGTTTATGCAGGTTAACCAGGGTTCACATGATGCAGAGGAAGTGGCCTTGAAATGTGAGCTGCAGGATTTGAAAGAGAAGCTAAAAACCTGTGACGATGAGAAGAAAGACCTGGAAATTAAACTGTCTGAGGCCAGCAGAAAAGTTAATGTGCTACAACAAGAAGGTAGTGGGCCCAAATAGTATTTCTAACATAATTTCTCAAGTTCAAATGGATAAAGTGTTAGTAATTTTAGCAATAACAGTACCATCCATTGAAAAGCATGCCTGAGTTTTCCAGTTTTAAATGTTACATTGGAAAGTATCTTATTTTATTTCAAACCAGTGTGTAGCCAGCAGCATACAAACACATGAAAAAAAACAGAAACATAATATCTAGCTATAGTACTTCTATTGCTTGTAATAAATATTAAGTTTTGTTTCCCATTTACTGAAGTGATACAGTTAAAAGATTATCAGACAGCGATGATGTCCAGAGGTGAACCAGAGGAACAGAAAACTCCCACTGCTGGGGTCCCTCCACCTCCTCCTCCGCCCCCTCCTCCTCCTCCACCTCCTCCTCCTCCACCTCCTGTGAACAAGTATGTATCTGAACACGCCAAATACTTCCTCTAACTATAGTACACACTAGGGCTGCATGATACATCGTAAAAGTATTAAAATCGCAATATTGTCTAATGTAATAACCAATATCACAACAAACTAAACAGCTAACAGAAATGTACTGTTTTGTAATGTTTTGTATGTAATGAACAGCCATGTCTCATATCGCAATAAATTTAATAGTTTTAACATTTGATTTGCTTTATTGTCACAGTACACTTGAAATTCTGAAACAAAGACGCAAAGAATCAGCAGCTAAAAGTGCTGGAGAGAAGAGTGAGTTTTAATGTTTTATAATTTACTAAAATAATAATGTGATGTAATTTACTAAAATGTAATGATGTAATTTAGTAAAATAATATATTTAAGTATATTTGGTTTATTTTTAGATGGGACACCCTTTGCAGATATGAAGTCAATGGCAGTGACTGAAATGATGGAAAGGATCAAGAAAGGAATCGTGTTAAGACCAACCAACACAGTGCTGGTCAGTGAGTGCAATATCTTGTGTAAAGCTGCACTATGTAACATTTCTGGTGAAGGGTTTTCTGTCTGACATGCCGTTGCTTTGCCTTGAATGTCACACACTATTATTGGCATTAAACAGAGATGAGAAGGTGACACCACCAGGCCAAGTTACAGGTCATATCTGTGGAGAGGGGCTATAACACATGTTTTTCAAGGCATTTTTGAGCAATAGAAATACCTGTAACAGGATAAATACAAGATATAAGTTTAATGCCATACTGGGACATTCCAGGCAAAGCCATAGGATTTCCACAAAGAGAAGAAGGCGCTGTATTTTTCAGAGAAAAGTTACATAATGCATCTTTAATAATTCGTTTACTGTAAAATTCTTATCTTTCATATATTTTTAAAGCAGGATGATGGCATATGGAAGGTATGTAATCCTTTCAATATCTTTTAAAATATCTGTTCATAAAATCTTAAAATCAGTTTTAAAATGTCATTATTATACAGGACCAACAAAGTGAAAACCGAAAATCAGCCATTGTGGAACTTAAAGGAGTCTTGGTAATGCACCCACACAAAAATAATTATTAATGGTTTTATTTGTGAATAAAAATCACAGTTTTTTCACTCTGTGTTTAATGAGGATGAATGATGTGTAATATGATTATTGTAAGACAAAATAAAAAATAAAAGTAAAGGGTATTTACAGTATAGGGTAGGGCTGTGCAATTAACCAAATTTTTTAACCGAGATTAAGACTGTAATTTCTAATCATCAATGATCAGCTTTGGTCGTTTTTAATCAAGTGGTCTTCAGCCAATTCTCTGTCATTAAAAGCTTGTGGTTTGGAGCAGCGTTCAAACTTTGGAGGAATAAATTTGATTTACTTTTGAGTCAAATGGCAATGGTTTATGCTGTGTATGATCAGAAAAATAATATAAGAGACTTGATTAAATTGAATTGAAAACTGTGATTGTTTAGTAGGAGGAAAAAAATTTGATTCATTTTTTTGTCATAAAGGCCAGTCCGAGTATAGGATCATGATGCATATGTCTGTTTCATTAGAACACCTTGAAACGAAAGCCCCATCGCAGACAGTCCTCCAGACGAGGTTTGGGCAGAAATGTGGGAGAGACAGAGCTGCTGTCTGTGCTACAGAGGAGGAGGAGGGCCATGGAGGACCCCCCACAACCACTGGAATCTACACAGTCTCAAGGTACAAAATAAAAGAAAAAAATCCTTTTCCCCTACTGATTATTAAACAAACTGAAGTAGTAACACATTAAAGATGTACTATGTGATTTTCTAGGTCCACTACCTGCTTGTTTCCAACAAAAACAATGCAAGCACCATAAGTTTAATACTTTACTGATTTCGGGCAAAACAATAACATCTCTGTGAAGATAAGCAGTTTCTGAACTCCCTCACCAGAAAAGACAGCTGCTATACTGAGTGAAATAATCTATATACTATAAAATATACAAATATGTTTTATTTTCTTGAAGTAATCCCATCAAACTCTTAATAACAACACAAAAAGTCAATTTATTTTACTTTATTTACTGAATTATTTTTGATCATCTTAAGTAAATGTTTGACCTACATAACTAGAACACTAATTTAATAATAATAATACATTTGTATCTGCCTTTCTGGCCGCCTTGCAGCTATGGACACACAGTAGCTCAGTTGGTAGAGTATTTGGCAGGTTGGTGGTACAGTTCTGCTGTCGTTGTGTCCTCAGGCGAGACACTAAACCCACCTTGCCCCCAGTGTCAGGGCACGCTGGTGTATGAATGTGTGTGAGAATGGGTGAGTGGTTCCTTGATGTAAAGCGTTTTTTTGAGAGCCTTGAAGGTGGAAAAACGCTGTATAAAACTGTGACCATTTACCATCACTTGATACAGTTGTGAGTCAGTTTATTTACTTTCACTATGTGCTAATCTTGTTCCAGATGCAGCCAGCTCAGTGAAACCTGAGCATGTTTCATGGTTCAGTGACAGTGGATCTGCTCCTGTGCTGCGGAGACTCACACAGAACAGAAACCAGCGCGACTCCAGAATCAGAGCCTCAGCTTTGCTCATCAACCCAGGAGAAACTGCAAAATAGGCTACAGTCATATTACAACACAACATTAAAGAAATCATGGGCTTTGGCTTTCTGTTATCCATGGGTTTCAGAATCATTAAAAATTAAGATTGTTGCCATAACAATTACAACTCTGCAACAAACTATTGTAGCTTTAGAACAGGGAAAAGTCCTCAAAATGCTGCATAACAGTAAGATGAAACTCATGAATAAGTGCAATTTTATCATCATTCTGAAATCCATGGATAGTTTAAAATTGAGCTGAAGGACAGGTCAGATTTTTATGTTGGAATTTGCTGTTTATCTGATTTGATTGCAGATTTCTTGACCCAGCCTGTCCACATTAAAGAAAAACTGTCATATAATTCAACTTTTTTTTTTTTCTTCGCACTATCTTGAAAAGTGGTGCCATTGCTCAACCCCAAAACGTGACTGTGAGCTGAAAGGACTTTAAGCCGAACAATTAATATATAAAGTTTTTAAAGAATCCTAACAAAATATGATACAACACACAACATTTCTAGATCATCATTTTGAATATTTCTTCTAAAACAATAAATCACCCATTAAGTGAAATGTGAAAGCAACCTCTACAAAGCACTGAAATGGTTTGTGTTGAGTAAATTGCTCTTGGAGAAGCCCATTACATGTTTAATTGTGAAATCAATATGAAAATGCATTTGTGTTTTCTGTGTATAATTGCAGGAAACAAGAGCAGTTTTATGGTAAAGGTTAACAAAAGACCTGTCAGTAATGAGTTCAAAGCCAAAGAAAGCTAACATAACCACCGTGGTTTTAAATTAGAAATGCAGCCAATTCAACCAAAGCTTTAAATGGTCACTTTGAAAAGAAGTAGATCTATGTTTTGTGAGAAAATTGTTTACATGTAAATCTGAAAATGACAACCTAAATGTCCTTTTATTTACAATATTGTGGGGATTCTTTAACTGTGTCAAAAACCAGTTCAGCTTTTTGATACCAATTCTTAAAGGTCCTACATTTTTAAGCTTTAAGTATTTGCTGATACCCAACATCAGTGCCTACAGAGATTGAAAGAAGATTAATTATTATTTTATTCCAAAACTGATCCCAATGTGCAACTTTTTTTACTCTATCTGCATGTCTCCATGGAGATGTTATTGTTTGCCAGGAATTTCCTAGCCAGGTTGGCGCCACCTAGTGCTTTCACTCAATTGCATTTCTCTCCAGTGTCTAGGTCAGGAATCGGAATACACTAGATGGTTTACAAGAACCCCTGGAAGTTGTACACCGCACACCGGCCAATCAGCGAAGAGCTGAACTAACCCCAGCTTAAATTCGCAAGTTTGCCAACAACAATTGATTGTTGACAGACATGTTCATTTTCTGCTTTGTTTGCTATTTTGCCGGCAATTACTTGGACACCACTGAGCGTTTCGGCGCATTACATACATCACGATCAAATAGCAGTGATTAGTTAAATAAAAAAGTACCCGCCTACCGTCGAGCAAACAAATCCTAATGCTGCAAGGTCAGACGGTTTCCACAAAGTGAAACCGGACGATGAATCAGGCTAGGAATTTCTCACAATATGGCATTAAACTTATGTAGATTCAGATTGAAACTTAATCTAAAATCAAGGCTTCAAATCAATCCTAGAGCACTGGAAACGAACCACATCGCACCATAGACCAAATTTCAGGTGCCAAGATATTTCACTATTTATATGAAAAAGAAAATAACTTTCAACCATTCAACCATGCGTACTGTCTCCACATATTTAAGTGAAAGTTTAAGTACTGTACTCAGGTAGAAAATGGCCAAACCTGTTAAAATCCACTTTGGCTAGTGTGTCCGTTCTTTCTAAAGGTGTTGGCCTATCTTTTAAAGTCTAGCAGGAGCACTGCTCTATCCAATGTATTTTATTTAAGCCTATTAAATAAATATATTACCGTCATTGAAAAAAGGTGTTGTCTCAGGACTCAGGTGATCTCTAAATCTATGCTAAAAGTATATTTAAATGCGCTGGGTTGCCATTGTTTTCTCACCTTTATAGACCTTATATGCATGAATGGATCACGCTAAACTAAATCTGCCATTTTTATTGGCTAAAAGCATTTGAATGGCGATGAAGCTCCCCTCACCTCTGACTTTGACACCATTTAAGTGCCTTCTTCACGCTGTTTTCGCATTATATATTTACTGTATTTAGCCCCCTTTGCCATAAGCTCTGTCTTTTCACTCCTGCATTTTTCATTATTTTCGCCCTTAAACTCAAAGGTGTCAGATTTGCAAATGAAAGCATGGTCTGACTCTTTTTATGCAATCCCTTTGTGTGTTTATGGACAGAAAAAGGGTAAAGGAAAGGCTGAAATTGATATGGCTTATTCAGGGCTATAGCAAGTACAGATAATGGGTCATTTATGTTGAGAAAACCTTAACTACAAAAAAATCACCTTATATATGCACAGCTGTCTATTTGAACAGATTGAAAAACCCGTATTATTTCGCCATTTTTTTATGTATGTTATAATGTTTTTTCCCATCAAAAACATACCTGCAGTTGTCTTTTGTTTAATTCTGCCATGTTTAACACAGAAACCCTTCATATTTACTTCTTCTCTCAAACAAAAAACACTCTGTTCCACCTTGTTCCACATTCACTAGAATAATCTGGGTAATTTCAGCTCTGGAATGATCAATCTCCACTGAACAAATGGTAAAACTTGGCTGTTAACTTGAAAACTAACACTTCAAGGTGAAGTAGAGTATTTTAACCTTTGACTAACCCTTTATTATTAGTTAGTGTGCATTTCCAAACATGTGTGAATGAAACAAAACACAACATAATTGTAATAATAATAGACTACCTACTATTATGGGGAGTTGCTACAATACAAAACATAACTATTTGTTGTTAATCAAAGAAATTTACAACATAAGACTATATAAACTTTGTGAGAATGTTCTTGCTAAACCTAAATTCTTAAACTGATATGTAAACCTGATTTCTGCCAATGGGACTGTGGATGAAAATGAGCCTGCATGGTTAACTCTGGCACATGCACAATTAATGTGCACTGTCCCATATTTAATAAATAAACATAAACATATTATTCTTCTAAATAGTATACAATTTTACTGAAGCTCAAATCACTGCAAAATGTGGACTGCTATTAAATATATATATTTTTAATTAGAACCAACATAAACTGTAAGACAAATGATTATCTTTTGACATTTATTTGAAATTATTAAATAAAATGGCCTTTAAATAATTGACAGGGAAGATTCAGTGGTGAGAGCAAAGCTATTGGATTATGCTCAGTGTGTCTATTAATATTTATCATTCGTGAATAATATAATGATCATTGTAGCATGAAGAAATAATGTTGAGAGAAGCACAGTAAACAGCAATATTAACTTATAGCATTTAATTACATTTTTGTTTTTGAACATTTATTCAAATAATTGTAATGGCTTAAGTAGATTTCTTTATGTGAAATATATACAAAATTAATTACATAATTTGCACTTGCAAGATGGCTTTGACAGAGCTAGTTTGAGCTACACTTTCATTCTCTGGCTTTTAACACCGCATGAGTTGTGTGATCCTCTTTGTCTTTTATTTATTTTGATGTTTATTATATATACATTATTATGTTTTTTATCTTTTTATTATTTATTGGTATTTTTGCTCTTATTTGATTTTCCTATAGTTTTCTTGTCTCAATGAGGACTAGAGAAGTTAAATAGAGCTTTATTTTATTGGATATGTTTTATTTGTGTTGTGCAGCACTTTGGAAACTGTTTTGTTTATGAAATGTGCTATATAAATAAAACTGACTGGATTGGATTAGACATTAAAATGCAATAAAATTCTACGATTTTCTTTTTTTTCTTTTTTCTTTTTAAATAAATATCAATATAACCAATCCTAATTATATTAAAACATGTTTTCTATTTAGTTTAGTCTTCAGGTCAATATAAATGGGAAAAGTTGAACATGGAAAAAAAATCTATAAGCATCCAAAGACAATTAAACATTTAATTTGCAAAAACATATGAATCTGTTTCGAAAATTTGTTACAGTGTTTTGTTTTACACTATTAATAATTCCTATTTAACATGTTTACTGTCTTCACACATTTAAGTGAAAGTTAAGTAGCTTCTGTTCGAGGTAGAAAAAAGCCAAAGTTACCTAGGGCCTATTAGTAAATTAATAACAGTAAATAGTTCAGGATATTTACTCAAGAAGTGATAGACTAAAATAGATATAGCTTTTGAAAGCACTGCTTGACAAATACTAAATTATTGTTGTATTCAAATGGCACTGATCATGTGTTTTTGCAAATGAACTTCAATTGCCCCTCCTCGCCGCAGGTGTCGCTGTCACAAAACCAGCGGAGCTTCTCTCGAAAACACAGGAACTTTGACACTGTTACAGCAGCATTTGCAGCAGCTCGTCTCTTTTTGTATTATTTTCATGTCCGTGTGTGTTTTTTCTTATGCATAAAGATGTGGTTTATTTATTTACTGAGCTGGCTGTCTTTGGTCATCCAGATTTCATTCGTCACTTTAGCGATAGGTGAGTAAGACTAAGCATGACCACAGCAGCTAACTTCAAAGCAGCGTTAGCTTAATGCTAGCGCCACTCTGCATTTTTTACCCAAATTAGCTTTTATCTACGTAATATTTATGATCACTGCAAAGTTAAACAACGTATGCAACTTGTAATGTAGACTTACAAAGCGTCAGAATCTAAATATTTAGCGTTTTGATGCAACAGATGAGCAATGAATGCATAAGATGTGTTTTATTCTGATCTAATCTAACAAACTAGGTCAGCAATACCACTGATCATTTCATCAATAAATAAAAGATTAATCTAATTGCATGAATATATTTTGTTATTGCTCATCGGATGTTAGCTTTTGGTGTGTTAACTTGTAAACATTTCCTTTTTGTCTTTCCAAGCTATACAGCAAGTAGCAAATAACTTTATAAACACGTACCATTATGTAAATTAAATAAGTGGCTTTTGTACAGCTTCTCATTTGGTTTTATTTTGCATTTCCGTTTCAGTCTGTACACGTTGACAAGTTACCTAAGCACGTGACCTGTCAGGTGTGGCTGTCAGTGCTCTTCAATTTATGGAGCTTGTGTCATAACCTGTTTTTGTCGATTCCCTAAACTTAAACATATATCTGTATATCGCCTATAGTCTACTGAATAATTATCATTTCTTTTCACAGCTGCCGGTCTGTACTATTTGGCAGAACTAATAGAAGAATACACAGTTGCCACAAGCAGAATAATAAAGTACATGATACTGGTGAGTTAAGAAAAATATATGTTATTTTTACTGGTATTCAGTATAAAACTATGATATAAGTCCCATTATTTTCTTGATTTATTCTTTGTAAATGGTAATATTGATTTAAAACAACTCAATAATAGGGACAATTGACTTCTAGTTCAATACTGCAGAACAGATACTGTATGCTCTGCCTGATTATTGAAGCAAGCAGCAGATATTCAAGTGTTTTTTTGTTGAAAAATAGCTAGGCCACATTTTTAAACCATGTGTGTATAAATCAGACCTGGGCATTGTACAGCTCCTGGGTCACATACGGCCCTTTGGCTAACTCTGACCGGCCTGTTTAACATTATTTGGCATTACAAAATAAACATCTTTTATCATTTTACATCATGCATGGACTAAAGCTGCATTGCTTTTATTTTAGAGGTGGGTTTTAAATAACATTTTCTGCAAGGCAACCTCACTTTTTCATTGCTTAGTTATAACAAACTCTTATCAGTCTTACCAGCGTTTCAAAACAATACTATTTATTTATTTATTTTTTGTTGTTGTTGTTGTTTTTTTATAAAGAAATACACTTAATATTATACAGAATTGAGTTTTCTGTTTCTCATGTGGCCCCATGGAAAAAATAATTGCCCACCCCTGGTATAACTCATAACTCATAACTATAAATAGCTTTTCCTTCCATTATAGCTGTGGTCTAACTGTATTGTCATGCTCAGTTTTCCACAGGAGTGCTAGCAGGCCTGTATCTGTTTGAAGGCTTCCCAGTGCTGATGGTTGGAGTGGGTCTCTTCACAAACCTGGTGTACTTTGGCTTACTGCAGACTTTCCCTTATATCCTGCTCAGCTCCCCCAACTTCATCCTCTCATGTGGTAAGCGTTATGCAACTTTCACCCATTGAATTATAAAATGTTTTACACAGTGTTACTGATATTTTTTTATGGGTGGCATTTTATCTTGAGACACACTTGTTTGGCCTCTCCCCTGCTATCTAAACATTTGGGTGGATGTGACAGGTGTACACATCCTTGTCCAGAGGATATAAAAGTTTAAAGCAAATAATAGATAGGTAGTTGCTCTAAATTACACATGTAGAAATGTCTTTGGAATGTATTTAATTGTAGTATATGTGCTTTAAGCAATATCACGTTAATAACTTTACAATGAGTAATTGGCTTGATGAAATATCTTCACCCTTGCTCAGTTTCCATAATTTTCCCTGGTAATTTGTGCTACAGTGTTGGTGGTTGTGAACCATTATATGGCCTTCCAGTACTTTGCACAAGAGTATTATCCATTCTCAGAGGTAAGCCCTTAATCTCTTATCACATTAATGCACAACCTTTGGACTAATTCTGTCTTATAATGCTTCATATAATATGTACTTGTTTGCAGGTACTGGCATACTTCACAATATGCCTGTGGGTGATTCCTTTTGCCTTCTTTGTGTCATTATCAGCGGGAGAAAATGTCCTTCCATCCACAATGCAGCAGGGAGGTGAGATTACAGCCACCTCACTCAGTATTGCATCATGATTACAACAGCAGTTTGTGAAATGAAAGTCTGGTTACTAACATGGGTCATGAGGCAGTCCATTAAAGTAATGGATTTATAAATGGCACTAAACTTTGTAAGCTGAGAAGATAACCTTATTAGCTTTGCACCTTTTGGTGTTACTCAGAAACTTAAATTATGTTGAGTCCTACCTACCAACCTGTAGGCCAGTTTCAGTCCAGTTTTTTAGTTTGAAAACCACTGTAGTTGCATATATGTTGTACATAGATGCTGTAACTAAAACACGGACATATTCTATGTTTCAGATGATGTGGTGTCAAATTATTTCACTAAAGGGAAGAGGGGAAAGCGGTCCGGGATACTGCTGGTGTTTTCTTTCCTAAAGGAGGCGATTCTGCCCAGTCGACAGAAAATGTACTAAAGGAAGAAAAAAAAACTCTGGATATTTGAGAAAGTTTGCCATCTTTTGTCTTGGAGTTTATGGCCGAAGCAGGAAGGACTGTGGACTATTTAACTTAAGCAGTGTCCAGATTGAACCGAGAGGATGGACCAATGAACAGAGCTTACTGCAATTCAAGACGTTCAACAGGCCATATCACTCCCAAGTATTTGTCTCTGTTGACTGCCAAAACATCACATCCTATGACTCTATGGAGCAGCTGGTTTGTAGCCCAGTACTTCATCTTTGACAATTTAGAGTCATATTGAAATGTTTCTACAAAACTAACTTGGCGGTGCAATTACAACATAAAGAAAAAGTTAAATTATTGGTTGATTTGCAATTTTGGGTGCACTATGTAACTTTTCTGGAGGTAGCTCACCTACCATGCAGATGTTATTGTTTTGCCTGGAATTTATGGTATCAAATTTATCAATTTTGCTTTTATTGAATCAAATTTATTTTTATAACTCAAAAATGCATTGAAAAAACACACCTTCTTCCACCACCTTCTGTGAGAGGTGTCACCACAGATCTGAACTGTAACTTGGTCTGGTCAGGGAACATCATCTTGGTCCTTGGAGCAAGATAAGTTTAATACCATATTGTGGAACATCTCCATGGAGATAAGAAGGGGCATTTACCATAAAAGTTACATCTGCATCTGTAAGAAGAATTAAATATTTCAGGTTCCTGATTATGGATATGAAGAAATGACAGTGGACTACATGTTAATATTTTAAATAATAGTAACAGGTCTTTGGCATATTTTAAGTCAAAAACCAAAAGAAAAGATAATTAATACAAAAATCATGGGTGTACAGAAAAGCTATAAACAACCACTTTCACATTTTTATAGTATTA
Organism: Boleophthalmus pectinirostris; assembly: GCF_026225935.1. Taxonomy (NCBI): domain Eukaryota; kingdom Metazoa; phylum Chordata; class Actinopteri; order Gobiiformes; family Gobiidae; genus Boleophthalmus; species Boleophthalmus pectinirostris. The sequence continues at coordinate 11,814,574 of NW_026571153.1, read as the reverse complement.
ACATTCTTCACATTAAGCTAACATAAAATTAATACACAGTGGATCTCTTTTTATACAGTATAAAAATAAAGTTAGATGTTAGCGTTCATATTCCCAACACATTACATTTTGGACTATTTTCTCAAATTCATGAAACATGTTTTCTACATTTGATTAAGTCTTACATCAAAACTCACATGAAGACACTTGTGTGGATCAATCTATAGACTTTCCTCCCCTGTTTTTAGTGATTACTGGTTACAGTTCATTGTGAGCCAGAAAAAACAACTTTGTAAAACAATAAAAGGTTTCGAAATAGTTGTGGCATTTTCATTTTGTGTTTTTTTCAGAACATGACATTTTTGAAGCTTCAAAGGAAATGAATGTTTTAGTCTATAATCCAAAGTTAATTTTAATCACACTATTACAACCATTTGTTTTCCACTTTTTGGGGTGACAAAATCCTTATTCCATCTCAGACGGGCTACGGTGAGAGTGCACAGTGGACACTATCAATCTAGACTCTAAACACAATAAAAACAAAGAGATGAAATAAAAATATGTGTGGAGTCACGGACTATGTTTATATGTACACCAAAATTCTGATCATTTGATTTTTAGAGTCATCAGATTCGTGAAGTCACTATGTTCCATCTGATAGTCCAATGAGGTTCATTTGGTCTTCCAATAATTTATGTTATTAGGTTTGTTTTTTTTCAGACTGAAGAGTTTGTTTTCATACCTGACAGTTTCGACTGCTCACTAGCGGTGTTCCTCAGAGTGGTCACATGATGTTACGGTGTTGGTGTGACACACCAGTGAAACTGTACAGAAAACTCAGACAACTACTTGTCCACCGAAAAAACAAAATAGAACCAGAGCCTAAATGTAATGTAAATATGAAATACCCTGCATGTGCTGCAATAAAACATACATCGGGGAAACAGGGAGGGTTCAGTACATGAAAAAAGGAACATAGAACAGAATGCGAGAACAGCAAATGCGTGCACACAACAAAACACAAAACAGAACAGGAACAACAGATCGGTAATTTCTGACAACTGTAAAACAGAGAACCACATTATCGACTGGGACGGAGCAGACATTGTGACAGGAAAACAGACATCGTCGCTGGATTAAAAAGGCAATCAAAATACGGAAATATGCCCACAGGACTATAAACTGGGATGAGGGGGCTTTTTTACTCTCACACACCTGGGATACTGTCCTGAGGAAGTCAGACTGCAGATAGCGCAGTCGTCCTGCCTCCATCGGTAAGAAGACAGCGCTAAAATCTGTGTAAATCAGCTGACCAGACATGTCACAGCAACATCACGTGACCACTCTGAGGAAGACTGCTAGTGAGCAATTGAAACAAATTCTTGGTTTGAAAAAAGAACCTATTAACATAAGTTACATCTGATGTGTTTAATCTGAGTTCTGATTGTTCAAACTAATATAATGCATTTGGCCTTTCAAATGCAACAGCTACTCAAAAAAAAAAAAAAAACATTAACTGACATGTGTCACCAGGTGTTTTTGATAAATTGTACAGAATTTATAGCCAATGGTTGGGCACGACACGGTGTCTGCTCTGAGTTGACCTTACTGAGGTGTAAAGGTTGTGTGTAAAGCAGAGTTCAGCTGACCACCACAGTCCTTCAGCTGACCAGAGCGTGTACATTGCTGACAGGGGCTCACCTGGCTCTGCTCCGGTCCCTGGAGGAGAGTGAGGAGGTGACGAGGGCAACCAAAGTGCATCTGTGACAAGTGACCGAGTTCACCCCTCCCTTACCTCTCACATCACACGCACTCAATGGTATTTCAAATTTTGACACTTTCAGAAGGACCCATAAGGCACTTTTTGTACTTATATTTCAGGAAGAATCATGTATTTTTAACAACAAACCAAGTTAAAGGGCACTGTTTAAAACTCTGTTCCACCTTGTGATGTCTTGTGGTAATCCAGGAAGTGCTTTGTGTTTTCAAACTCCATGATTTTGTGGAATTACCCATCTCTTCTGAGCTAAATGTAAAAGGAGCTGTTAAGTGAAACTACCACTTCATGAGATCACAAGGTGGAACAGAGCGCTTTGAGCTCTGGAGATGTGGATAAACTAATAAACCAAGATTACTCATCAAGATTGCATGAAACAAATCACAACTCCAGGTATATTTTTTGATGAGGAAACAACATTATAACATGGCTTAAAGCTCACAAGAAGTCATTATATAATTGTAACGACAATCTCTCAATTTCAAGGTTTGGTTTTGACAATTTGGTTACTCTATTTAATCAAAAATATACTTTTGCTTATACTAACAAATCTATACAAAGTTATAATAATCTCTGGTCAAAATAGATTGATATAGTAGCTAAAATACTAAACATTAACCACTTCTTTTACTTTTAATAATTAATTTGACCTCCACCTCCTTAACCTCTCAGTAGTGTCCAGGCTCCAGGTTTTCTTGCAGGTGCATGGCTACATCTGTCCAGGCCGAGGTGGTCCGTCCCTGGGGGCATGCTCTGTGCGGGACTCCCTCTATGTCTTTGGTCTGGAAGTCACCCAGCTTTTGGATCCTGTGAGGGAAATCTCGGGGAAAAAACACCCTCTGAATGGTGTCTACAGGCAGGCTTGGGGCTTCGTGTGGCCTTCGGTCCCACTTAGATTTATAGTGTGGTTTAGTTGAGCTTGCATCTCTCCATACATTAACCTTGCCTCTTAGAGCTGGTTCTACCATTGGGCTATCTGGTTCTGGGCCAGTATATATCGCCCATGGCTTTAACTTTGGTAATTTAAAAGCATGGTTTATTTCTTCTTCTTGGCCCACAGATGAAGAGGGAGAGGTGCTTTTATCCTCTTGGGCTCCTTCTTCAGATTGTAGGCTAGATTCACGCTCAGTTTTCTTTTCTTTACGACTATGCTCTTTGTTATTATCCGATATAAGGCATTTTTTATGAAACTGACTGACCAAGACTTTAGGGCAAAACTCTTTCCTAAGTGTTAACCCTTTCTTGTTGGCCCACTCAGTAACAGTTTTATCAATCTTTGGCTAAAATTACACAAAAAATAAATCAATTAAAGGCAGTTCATTACTACTAAACACAATTCATGGGCAAAAAGTTATCTTACCTTTTTGCTGATCTTGTCACGTTTATCACAGTCCATCAGATCACAGTATATCGTTTGAGTTTGCACCCTCGCCTCCAGTTCCTTATTGTTTTGTTCATGCCACATGCAGTCCTTGAGATACCTGCAATGTTATTCCATTAATTTCTGTTCGGGAAATGAGCGCTGGCCTATTAAAGAGACGCTGGCTACATTTACATGCACACCAACATTCTCATTATTATCAGATTTCTGCAGCTGCTAGATTTGTTATGGTCTCTGTGTCTGTTATTTTTAGATTTAGGTTACTGGGGGACCACATTAAGAAAGAAACTGAATTGCTCAGAACAGATGATTCTACCGTACATGACATTTTAATAATCAGACAAGTCCAGAAATCAGATAATAATCAGATTTTAGTGTGAATGTAAACATAACCACTGGAGACAATGGATGTCTAACATAAAGTTAATCTGCCATCAGTACAGGATCTGGACAAGAACACAGTGATATATATTTTAATTTCCATGCCTCAAGTCCAGCATTTATAGTTTCCGCAAAGAAATGTATTGCTTAAAATCAGAAGTTTTATTGCCATTGTCAGTGAACAAAATTCCCAAATTCGTAATATTCCTTGGCTTATGGTGCAACAGTATATAAAGAATGAATAATAATTGCCCCAAAATACGCGTATGTTCAGTCCAGGAGTCCAGCATTACACAACAGATAAACTTAATGATATTTTTGTGTGATTGGTCATATAAGCTGCTGGGATATTCTTCTTTTAGTTACCTGCCGATCTTTCTGCGGTTCCACATCCGGGCCATGTCCAGAGGGAGCAGTCCGGAGTGGTCTCGGGCGAACAGATCTGCTCCGGCTTCCACCAGCATCCGAGTGTATTCCATTTGTCCTTCAGCTACAGCCATGTGCAGGGGGGTCTGACCTGACGCTGTGGTGCTGAGAACATTATGAACAAATAAACAAAGGTATCATATCTAAATACATAACTTAATTAAATGAGTGAATGAGAAATGAAAATCAACAGTGATGCACATTAAATGCATGTCTAAATAGTTAATTCGTCTGTTATTTTTGTTATTTAATTTCACTCAACATGTCATAATTTTTATTGTGTGCCCTTTGTAATTCAATTAAACATAAAAATAGAGTAGCTTTTTTGATCTTTTAAGTTCAGAATCCAAGCAGATCTAATCATAATCCGATTCTGAATTTAGGGAGCGTTCCTACTTATCCTTGTTTGGTTCTGACTTGAGTTCAGTTTTGTCCTGATATAGACTTACTTTGGTCCTGTTCTAATCCTGATCTAGTCCAAGCTTGGTTTGAGGATTTGTTTCTGTTTAGTCCCAGCTTTGATGCAGTGTTTGTGGAAGTGTGGAAGTGCATGTGGTCCAAAACATCAACAGGGGATGTAGCTGAAAAGTAAAAATGTTAGGAGCTGTGCTGACCTTTCTATATTTCTACATTACAAATTTTCTGATGCAAGTTGACCATTTTTGGTTGTCTTTTACTATGGTTTATAATGTTTCACAAAAAACATTCAAATATATCTTTGTGATATGTAAGCCACCAATAGGTTGTTTTTATTATTAGAATATAGAAACTTACAGATTGACATCAGCCCCTTGTTGCAGGAGGTAGCGGAAACAGGCCTGAGTTTGTGGTGTGCAGCGAATGCAGAGAAACATGTGAAGAGGTCTGCGTCCCTGGGAGTCATCGCTGCTGTTGATCCACCACTCCCCTGATTCCAACATGTGCTGGAGGCTGCCCAGCTGACCCCGCAGACAAGCCACATGCAGTGGGGACAGGCCCTGGAGGAGACAGAGGCCATTACAGGGTAATTCAAAGACAAAACATGAAAACACAAATACATTGCGTCTGTAGAAGCAAGAGTGGCTATAGCTTAGGGTGACCAGAATTTCAAAAAAAAAACTGGGATGGGTTTGGGGTTATTGGTAATAATAAAAATGTGAAAACGACTGAGTAATTAAGGAAGATTTTTATGCACTTGGTGAGTCAATATAGTAAAATTTTCTTTGTGTTTTGGTCATTTTTAAGCAGCTTTTCTGTATTTTACCTAAACAAATGACAATTTATGCCTCTCTTTACTGTTGGCAGGGATCAAATTGGTCAAAAATAGGCACACCTGGGACATTTCTTGTGAAAAACTGGGACAAATCAATGGTTTTGGATAAATCCGCTGGGACAGCGGTCACAGGGCTCAAAACTGCGACTGTCCCGGGTAAATAGGGATGACTGGTCAGCCTACTATAGCTACAATACTATTCAAATGAAACAGTTCTCCACCACAGAAAATACTTGGACTTTTGCCTGAAAGCAGTAATAATAAATAAAATGTAATAAATAAAATGTATTAATTTTATAAATAAATAGAAGATACCTACCTGCACGTCGACCTTCAGGGTGCGCACTATCCTCTCCAAAAAATCCTCAGCGCTCTCCGAGTCCCTCCGCACATCGTCAGCAGGGGGCGCTCTCGCAGACTTGGGGGCAGTGTGGCAAAGACTTCAAAATATCAAATCGAAATCATACACCGATGATGACCAGATGTCCTTTAAACTTAAGCCAAAAGAAACTATATATGTCCATCTGTGCGAGCTGTTCTTCATCAGGTAGGCTATGAGGCTATTCTGTGTGAATCTTTGTAATGTTAAAAGTTTCAGACACGTGTTATCTTTGCTAACAGCTGCTAAAACTTTAACGATTAGCTTTCCCATCAGCGTAGCACGTGTTCGCTTGTTTCGCTAGCACTTGTACATTGTTTGATGAAGTTTATTTGTTAATTTAATCACCTTTTGCTCTTGCCTCGTCCCTGTTTCCCAGATTTGTTGTCTGGTGCCTTCGTTGCCATGGAAATGACGGTGAGGGTGGAGAATAAACTTCCTACAATAAAAAAAAACAAAAAACTTTATATTTAGTTTTTTATTTAGTTTTAGTTTTTATTTAGTTTAGTTTTTTAGTTTGTTTGTTTGTTTAGTTTAGTTCTTAAACTTGTTTTTAAACGTATTACTTTATTTGTTTATTTATTTATTTTATTTAGTAGATTTGATTATAGTTCTATGAGTACATTTTGACATGCACTGCTTATAATTAGGGCGATATGTAGGATGAACAGATTATCAAAAGTCAAAACTGGGACACACCCGGGTTGTGATGGTTGGTATAAATAAAACTGTGAAAAGAGTGTCTAACATTGTGCATTCTGGTGTCTTAATCTGAGGGACTTTTTGCTTTATAGTCATTAGCAAACACTGTTTTCTGTATTTTGGCTAAACAAATAACAATTTATGCTCCTCTTTACTGTTGGCAGGCATCAGATTAGTCAATTGTGATAGTCCTGTTTTAGTCCTGGTTTAGACCTGATGTAGTCCTGGTTTAGATCAAATTGGTCAAAAATAGGGAGACCTGAGACATTTCTTGTCTAAAAGGGCTCAAAACTGGGACTGTCCCAGGTAAATAGGGGCATCTGGTCACCCTGGCGATATGACAACAAAATATTCAACTTTTTTTCCCATTCATATTTATCATAGCCATCACAATTTTTTATTCGATTTTAGTTTTTAAAGCCATCTTAAAATGGCTGTTATTATTCATTTTCCAGTACATAAACTTTTAATCTGAAAAAATAAGAATTCTGCTCTAAACCACATAATTTTACTGGCAATTAAAAAGCCTCAGGAAATGAATCTTGATTAAAACTCATTCACACTCATACTCAGATTCTAGTCAGATGTATAGTTTTAAGCATATAATAATATGATGCTATGCCCTCTCCCTGTTTAAGTGCCCTACCTCCCCCTGTGTTTGTATTGAGCACACATCAGTATAGGCTGCACACATTTGGTCTGACTAAAGCAGATCAATCCTGCAGTGGAGGCATGTCCATTCCAGTGCGTCCGGCAGAGTCTATCACGTGCTGCAGACCAAAGTGAATCGGCACGTTTATATTCTCCATGTCTCTGTGGGACTGTGCTGTCGATTAAGTTATCGAGTGCTGGGACAGTGTGATCACAGTTATTGACCATTTGACCTCTCCACGAACTAAAGAGAACTGCACAGCAAAGGGCACGCACTCTGAAAAGTAGTGCAACTTTTCACACATACGTATGCCTAGAAGTTGTTGGCTAAGTGTATTCTATAACTGTCCACTAGGGCTGAGCTTTTTTATTTGAGCTCAATATTTATCGCATATTTTGCACTATTGGAGAAGTTTGTCTTATTTTATTTATTTTATTAATATCTGAGCTGTACATACTATCTACTGAAGTGTTTCATACTGCTATCATTTATTGCAGACCCTACTTTTTGCCATTATTATACATTTAGAAATTGTTTTTCTAAGAGTATTTAGCTTTAGGGGTTTTGTGACATAAAGTTGTTCCAATATTAAAGGCAATAGTCTTTAATCCATGCTAAGAGACTGATGGAGGTAATATCTAGTATATGTAGCACTGTGATAATATTATCACTAATGATGTATGTAGCAAACTGCAATATTTATATTTTTGATGTAAATTTAACAGATTCATATTTATTCAGGGTTCTTTGTTGTGATTTTGTTCTAGAGCTGTCTTTCTGCACTGAGGTTCAAGGATAGTCCATGGACCTCTGGCTTCCTGCTCCCAGAGGCCATCACCACAAAAACGCCCTCTGCACTTCAGCTCTCGTGGCTCTAAGTGAGTTCATGTTCCCTCTGTGTATATAATATATATGTGTAAGTGTGCATGTTTATCCTTGGGCACTAGCCTATGTAGAATGGTACATAAGGTAATGGTGAGGGAGCACAGTGCATCAGTGCACTTGAAAATTAAGAGAAAAAATATGTTTTGCAGGACCACCAACCCGCTGCATAATTTTTGCTCATGTTCACATCCTTGAGCAAAAATCAAAATTCAGACGCATTCGATTTTTGCCATTTTTGTGATCATTGGTGCAATAATCACAATTCATCAATTATTCCATTTAATTGCACCGTCCTGAACATGAATTCAGACTCATTTGTTTGGCCGCAAGTGAAATTTAAGTAATGTTTGTAGTGTTTCCATAAAACACATGAACCCACCAGTGTGTAAGTGTATGGAGTTCACAAAGAGCACCGCCTGGCCGCTTTGTAGCCCCAGCGTCTTTCTCCGTCCTCGGTCACATGTCGGGGAGAAGGTGGGGGTGGGTTGGAGGTCGTGTGGAGTTAAGAGTGTAGAGCCATTTCATGTTTGACTTTCAGCACTGGTCCCTGGACAGCGACCTGTACATGACTTTCACTCTAAGGAAGCGAATGTATGTTGGATTTCCTACTGTACTGTGTATGTGCTGTCATATCCCATCTGCTAAAGAGGCTCCCCTGATACGAACTGGAAATGTTTTGAGCAATTGCTATATGATTTAAAGACCTATTGATTTTAACATATTGATTTTAAAATGAAAGTGTTACTTAAGAAAATCTAGAACAAGATTTTTTTATGTATAATTCCTCTTAGTAATAGTAATAATTGTTTTTTTTATTGTCTTTACAGTCAGAGAGTTACACAAACACAATCTTAATGAGAGTTTTATTGTTGGACACAACAACACTTGTTGCAGGGATTGAACCAACAACCTTTTGGCTTGTTGCTTTGTATTTCTGTGCTGACTGAACTGCTTCCACTTCCTATCATAAATATAGCACCGTAATTTGTCCACAAGTTGAGTTGTATTAGAGTATTAAATCTGGTAACCTGGTAGATCTCTACAAGCATGTTCTGAAATGCATGATATTTTTGTTTTAGTTTAGCAGTTCATATTTATTTCAGACTTCTCCTTAATGCCAAATGTTTAAAATGTGCCCTTTTAACAGAATCTTTATTTCAAAGCTCAAACATAAATCTAACCACAAGCGCAATACTAGTCAGAAACATCACAATTAGATATTTTCCCAAATCTTTCAGCCTTATAAATTCCCTGTCTGTTCGGGTATATTTCAGTGTTTGCATGCACACATTAGATAGGGCACATCCAGTTGGTACAGAGCAGATTAACAGCAGAGCGATAGTAACTGTGTAACCTGCTTAGGGCGAGGATGAGCATGAGATCATGTCCCAGCTGCCCCTCAGCAAGCGCTCCCATTGGTCAGATCTTTCATCCAATCACAGCCCATCTGTTTGTGTTGTGGCTGGTGGCTCTGGACCAAAGGGTTATCAGCTCTTACTGTACATCAGGGGATTGGGAGAAGTATTTAAACAGCTACTATTGGGCACGTACTGTGGAGAATTTTTGGGATTTTGGAAATAGTATTGGCCTAACATTGCATACAATTAGAAGAAAGTTGTTAATGGGATGAAAAGTGTTTGAATGCACTCTGTAACATATAGATATATGACACAAATATCAATTTTGAATATTGTCTAAATATCATTACCATGTTAATCCAAAAAGATCAAGATCAAAATATTATGTTTTGTCTATGGTGTTGAAGCTGTTTTAGTTCCCTACTTCAGATCCATCTGCTTCTAACTTCAGAAATTTATCAATTTCCAACCTAAAAGATGATATTACACTATTTTCTGATCAATGTTATAATGTTGTTTCCTCAGCAAAAACATACCTGGATTTGTATTTCTTTTCATTCACACATTTAACTCACAAATCCTGCATATTTAGGCTGCCAATCTCTACATGGTTAAAAGGTATAAGGTAGCTATTAACTTGGAAACTAACTATCTTCATGACCTCACAAGGTGGAAAGAGCATTTTGAGCTTTGGAAACATAGACAGACAAACAAAACACAACTCCAAGTATATTTTTGAGGAGGTAACAACATTATAAAATGGCATAAAGCTCACCAGATTCAGTTTTATGTGATAAAGGACCTTTAAAGTGACACAGTTGGATTCGATTTATGAGAAGTGGTGGAGGAGAGTGAGTAGATTCGTAGCGACCACACAGCCCTGATCTGCTGTATATTTGATGAGGCACCTCAGAAGGACCCCGAGCTCCTTTTGTAAGCGCGCTGATGTACCTCTTTTCTCCGTTCCCTCGTTCACTCCACCCTCCTCTCCTCTGTCTTCTCATCTCCTCTCCATATTCTCCCTCCACGCCATCTGTCCAACTCTCTCTCCTCCTCCCTCTCACTTCTCTCCTCATCCCTTCTTTTCCTTGTCACTCCCCTGTCTTCTCTCCTCATTGCTATCCTCCTTCACTCCCCTCCTCTGTCCTCCTCCCTCTCCTCTCTTTTTCTCTTCTTTCTCACTCTTTCCCCTTCTAATCCATTTTCTCCATCCCCAGCGTGGTCTCTCTCCTTTCTCTGCCGCTGTCTCTATTCCCTGTTCCTCTTCTTTCTTTTTGCTTTCCTCTCTCTGCTCTCTTTTTCTCTCCTTCTACTCCTCTCTCTTTTACTCTCCCCTTCCTCTACTCTCATATTTCTCTCCCTCCTCTCTCTTTTATCTCTTCTCTCTCCTCTTTTCCTCCATCGCTCCTCTCTTTCTCCTCCCTCTCCTCCTATCTTCTCATATCTCCTCCTCTCTCCTCCTCTCCTTCTCTCCTTCTCTCCTCCTCTCTCCTCATCCTTTCTCTCTCCTCCTCTCTGCCTCGTGTTCACCCAGGCGGCAGCGCGCTAATGCACCATGTCACGTTCTGCAGCTCACAGTCACAGTGCACCAGGCTTTAGGCAGTGACCGCAGCTCGACCTCCCTGTGCAGCTCTGCTCCGCTCTGCTCTGGAGGTACGGCCTGCCCCCTGTTCCCTGTCCCTATCTGCTCTGCCCTGGCCCTGGTCTGGGACAGTGACCTGGGACATTAGCCTGAACTGGGGTGGGTCACCATACTGCTCCACACAAGTTTAGGACAAAACTTAAAAGACTGCCCTGATGGCATTTTTATCATCTGTTATTGAGCGATCAGAAGATATAGTATGTACACAATAGGAATGTGCAAAAATATGTCTTAAAAATATTACTTTAGGCCACTTGACTTTACTACACCCTTTCAAAGTAATATACCAATTAAAGGATTACAACATGTTGATAATAACAGTTTATTACATATTAAAGGTGGACACTTTAAAAGCAGATTAGGAAAAAAAAAAACTATATCTGCAATAATAAAATATTTTTCTTGACTCATTATATCTCAACACATGGGTCAAGATATCACTACAGTTCAGTATGTTTTAGGCCTCTGAAAAAAGGTTGCTCTGCCAAATCTTGCCGTGCATATTCACTTGTGTCTTGTATTGTGAGGGTCATATTAAACGAGCCGATGATATTGAAGATGGTTGCGTCCCTACATGCAGCCCTCATGTATGTCGCATGTTGACATTCTGGTTTGTTCCATTAGCGTGAGAACAGAAAGAAAACTGAAACTAGCTCTTGGCTGCCCTGTCCAGTTTGTTTACTTGCAGTGATTGTGGTTGACTCTTATATAAAACCTGAGGCAGTTTCTGTCCATCTGCTGGTTGTCACTGTGTCCTCGTCATAGGCCGTTGTCTTCATAATGACATCAGCTCATTTCAGTCTTCATTTGTTCACTGTGCTACAGCAAAATGTTATTACAAATGCACCATCATCTTATATACAGTGTATGAATCAGATGTGAGGATGACTAGAGAGTACATGGTCCAGTGTGGATTTATTCAGTCAGTATACCCCTGTGTTGTCACTGCAAGGCCCGCTGCAATTTAAATTTGCCATAAATTTCATTTTAAATTCTGTATTTTCTTGAATATAATAATTTCTTGTTCTTTATATGACGATTGTGCAAACATATAGCCAGCCTCTTGTCTAGGCCATTGTTGTAAATGAGAAATTGTTCTCAATCTACCTACAAAAGCTAAAACAAAAAAAAAATTTATACACATAAAAATGCGCCATTGCTCTTCCATGCCCTTAGAAATAGAATAAATGTGTGGAAAAAAACACTGGCCAGTTTCAGGAACCTTTACAAATATAAATATATGTTATAAGTTGCACTTCCTGTTCAGTTCATAAGCCAAAGCAGCACTGAAATGTGTATCTTCTCCTTTGCCGACCTTGTGCATGAGACAGTGGGTGTGACATTTTCCTGCTTCACCTTTTGAACTTCGGTGACCTCTGCTTTCAGTGTTTCAGCCTCTGAGTAAACTCACACTGTGGATGGTGTGTAAAGCTGCTAAGATGCACCACTCAGCACCACATTAACACACTCACATTTAAATGTACTTTGTTTAACCCCATTTTGTTCCAAGAGACTGTTCTCCAATGCAGAAGCAGAGACTGTGGCACGACACCTGAATGTGATGCAACTGCAGTCACACACCATACACCTTAACCGTACTGGTGTGTTCATGGGTCTCAGCTTCCCATATGTGACATTTAGGAGATTTTTTCTCCATTCAAAAGATATAATATTCTGTTTCAAATGCAGGTTCAGGTGACTTTGTTTCTGTAGGATAAATGCTGTCCTGTGCTAAACAGATCAGCCATAACATTACGACTACTTACTGATGACTTACTCTTTCTTCATGATTGTACCATTTTGTCATTTATGGGTTTGAAATATTAATAAACCGCTAACTAGTCCATATTTAATTCCCCATAGAGTATATTGTAAAAAATAAAATCAGACCTCTGCGTTCTGTCTGCATATAAAAAGTATTTTACCCACTACAAACCCTGAAAAAACATTAGGCATTAGAATTGCTAATATACTGTAGACCAGTGTTTCCCAAAGTCATAAATCTTCCTGACCCAAGTCAATAAACGTTATTTGTAAATCGTAAAATTAATTTGTGACCACCAACATTAATGAGGATATTTTATTGTTGATTGAGTGATCGTGTCTCTCTGAACAATTAGAATTACTCAGATTTTAAACAATGAAAAACAGTAATCAGTGTTTCCCACAGAAAATTGGTTAGGCAAGGTAGTGCTGCCGAAAAACTGTGGAGTGGGGAGGGGTGCGCAGAAATGTATGTATATGTATATTGCAGACCTACATGCAGATGGTGACAAGGTGACCCCAAAAAAATCTCTTGTGACCCACCAGAGGGTCGCGACCCAGTCTTTGGGAAACAGTGCTGTAGACAGTTTTTGGTGGTCCACCCCTGTTTCACCATCTTCACCATCTGGAAAAAAGTACCATAATATAGTGCTTTCCTTTTAATGCAGCTCTAAACTCAATCGGTCTATTTATCCACGAGCTATCCTCCTATTAGTCAGCTTCCGTTATGCTCTTAATGACACTTGGATGTAGCCAATCCCAATGAAGTGCAAACTTTCAAAAGAAGCAGTTATCTTCAATTACCCTTAAAGCAGTAACAGAAATAACTTTCATTAATAACCAGTTGAACAATCTACACCAGCACTATCATACGCGTATCCAACGGGCATTATTACTTAAATTAGGTTGGAGTTCTTATTTTTCAGCAGTGGAAAGACACATGATGTTAAAATAAACATCTGATGCCCTTCCAAAATAAGTGATCTAAAAATACTACAGCACATAAACAACCAGCCTCACATCCAGTACCTTGACGAATGACTCATTGATGGACTACGAAAAGTTTATAGTCGTGGGGGATAAAAATAATACACTTAATTAGATGCAGACAGCATGCAGTGGACTTATTTTGACCTCAAGAGCTACTTACAATATATCAGTACTGAGGCAAGACAGGCTTTGCTCAAATATATACGCTAAATTAATACCACAAAATTATGTTTTGAGTGATCACTGTACACAGCAATCTTTCTTGTGAACTTACAGTGACACCATGACCTTAGTAAGATGGCTGTTTCTTGCTGTGCCTCTATCCAGGTCAGAGAGCATCAAGTTGTCCTGGTTCAACAACAGGGCAAACACAAAACCCATTGTTCGCTTGACATGCATCTTCAGAAAATGTACTGATGGTAGACATAACATGGCGTGAATATGCAAATGGTTTTGGGACAGTGACACTACAACTACTTTCAACCACTTAAGAGAAAGATGGTTAACATGGTTGAAAAGAAATATTGAAAAACACATAAAATTGGCCATTGAATTTTGTCTTCAAAAGCAGGTCGGTCAACAGCTTGGAGTAAAGTTCTAAAGTAAATACAGTTTGTAATAGGGAACCGAAATATTGTGATATCATACTGTCAAAGTTCTCACAATGATATCGTGGACCATCACAATATATCGAATTACAAGTCCATTTCAGATCCATTTCAGTGTAGCCTACAAGAAGAAATAACAGTTCTAAGCCTTTTAACTCTTAGTTCTTTGGATTAAGTCTTGTCAAGGCATTTTAAGGAAAAAGTAGCATATTAACAATTTTGTTTGCCTCTACCAAATATCACATCATGCTGAGAGCTTTAGATATTGTTACAGCCCTAATCGTGAGCCTCCCCACTATATCGCGAGCTTTCCCACGATATCGCAATAAATATCGTGCCGTGAGGTTCACACTGTGACGTTATCGTATTGTGAGACTTGGATATTGTTACACCCCTAGTTTGTAGTAATTGTCTGTAATTAAATAATTAATATAGAACAAATCATTATTTAAAGGTCCTTCAGTATGTCTAACTCCTCAAACCCTTTGGCTCATTGCATTCGCATACATTCATTCTTTGAACACAAGCACAGTTGTAGAACAGCTTTTTCAAATGGCAAAGTGATGCAGAGTGGATCACCAGTGTTCAGGCACTCAGCTCTCCATATCCAGAATCGATGTACGCAAGGATGCATGCAGCTCTGTCTTAAATCTTTGCGACTGATAAAATTATTTACAATTAAGATAAAGACACAGTGGTCTGTTCTTTTACAATGCATTTTATTAAATAAAATAAAAAGGTACTTACTTAAGAAAAGTTGTGAATTGGAGTTTTAATATTAGGAAATAAAGTAGTTTTTCGACCAAGTACTGTACTTGATGAAAATATATTTATATTGTTTTCAGCCAACAATACAATTTTATTTATTCCTTTTATGTCTTTTCTTTGTTATCCTTTTGTCTACCTCTCTGCATCATATAGCATCTCCTTCTGTCTCCTGTGCTGAGACAAAAAGCAGCCTCAGTAGCTAATTACCACCTTAAATAATGCAACACTTGTACCAGCTACATGCAGAGGAGACAAAATCCATTTGGACTGACAATCTTAAGGGGATGTGGCCTTATAGTCCTGTGTACGACATGTTGATCCCTGTATTATTGATGCGTGCTTTGCTATGCAATGTGTTTTCTCAGCTGAATAAAACTGGAATAGACCTAAACTTAGCCCCAATGCTGTTTAGTTATTTCCATTTAAAATTTTTGCTTTAAAAACGAGAAAGCAAAATTTTAAGTGTCTATTTGCTAATGCATTCTTAACATGTATAACATTATAAATCTTGGAAAACAGGCTATGTAGTTGGGAACATTTTAAAAAGTGCAGAGTGGAGTTTGTGTTTGAGAGGTTAGCAGGGGTTGACTCTGTAAGAACATGTAGCGATCACTGCTTATTAAAGTTATAAACCTATTACAAGTTCAAGCTGTTCTTTATGTCAGTCAAAATTAAGTCCAGTGACGTTACACCAGAAAACTAACCTCAAATGTCATTACAGATAAGTGTTAGTGTCACCTTTGTGCACATTTTGGAAAATTTGGCAAGGGCTTGTGGTAGTGGTTGTCAGCTAATTAAATATTTAGTCCTCAAAGAATTGCAAATATATCAAATACTGGATCATGAAAGTTGCACAAATATAATACAAAATTTGCTTTTTTAAATAATGTTTACTTCCCTACTCTCATTATTATTACACTCCTACTTGGACCAAGTTCTGTCATTGTGTCCTTAGGCAAGATACTTCTCCCACTTTTGGCTAGAATGAATCTGGTGTGTGAGTGTTGGTGGTGGTCAGAGGGGACAATGGTGCGGACTGGTAACCTGGCTTCTGTTAGTCTACTCCAGGGCAGCTGTGGCTACATAAGTATCTTAGAATGAAGTGAATAAATAATTACTACAGTGTGCCGCTTTGAGAGAACTGTAAGAAATGCATATTATATAAAGCTTCCTTCTGGCCATGAGTTGAGATAACATAACAACATAACATTGTGATCTATAGGATCTGGAAAATTATTATATAATTTGGGTATTTTTTTGCCCGTCCCTATTTGTGTACTTACTATTTTGTGGTTAGTATTTCCAACTTACCACACCAATATTAACAGAGAACCTCTTCACCCCCGTAACCCCTCCTCTGTGCAATGTATTAGCTGCAGTTACAAGAGCTAGCACCGTGCTCTGTCCCTCCATAGGTGTATTTTACAATTTAATGTGTTGGTGATGCTCATGTCCCCTGGCATCACCCACAGCACGAACAGCACACCCCCTGAACCTCCCCTCCTCCGTCCCCTACTCCAGGGGTGGGCTAAGATGGACTGAGGGGCAGCAGGAGGCGGCTGAACTGTGCTGTGGTACAGGAGAGACAGTGATGTTATGTGGCATGTTTGGATTTGCTCTGTGTTTGATCACATGGCTGTGTGAGCGTACACAAGTAGTGTGCGGTCAGGGCAATCGAGGCAAGCCGCTGCCCAATAAAATCTAAAATCATCGCGTGTCAAAAGTGTCATTAAATAGTTTCAAATTATATCCAAATAATCCTGTTTTCCCTTCATTTCTGTCCATGCGCTCTTACAACCGGAGAGGCCAGCCAGTTGTTTTAGAGGTTTGCACATGCGTACTGAAGACCACAGCCAGCTCAAACAGCGCTGAATAAATGATAATAAATCCATATCATCATCCATGGGAATTGGAGATGTGCAGCAATTCCTAGTAAGTGCAAATGCAGAGCAGGAGATGACAGAAGCAGCTCTAACATTTAAAACAAGTGTCTAAAAATAACTTGCTTTTAGCGCCAAGTCACTCTTTGTAGTTTCACGTTTGTAATGATCGCATGTTACTTAGAAAAACAGGCCATCATTTAATCAAACAGTGATCTAGTTTCAAGACTAGTTTCTGTGAAATGGAGGATCTAGACAGAGCAGTGGAGTGAGAGCGGCTGGAGAGGAGCCTGTCTCGTCTGTGTGTTTATGAAGGAGCGACAGTGTCATTGGAATAACAGCACTATAACACGTGTGGAGGAACATGTGTCTTTTCTGGACCTACTCCGCTTCAGGGAAATACACAACGTTTCTTCAGGAAAGATGTGGTTTTGCATCTGTAAGAGCTGAGTAATAACGCACTGTTCTAACATAGGGCTGTGTTTAAGGGGATGTTTGTGAGATATCGGGCTGTATTATAAATGCACCTGTCTGACCAGTGCACTGTAGTTGTTAGTATTTCTTCATGATCTTCATAAATGCACATTCTGTTTAGTAAGTGCGTTACACATCTGTAGAGCTGTAATATGTTATTAGTTTGTTTAAAAAGACAAATCTGCACTGAAGACAATTTGAGAATGACACATTAGCACTCAGAGAATGGGGCAGTGCCAGAAAATGTTTGTATCAAATTTCATCATTGTCTGATACCTTTATCGATGGATCACTATGAATATCGACCGATACTGGGACCTGTATATTTTTGCCTGACCAGGACTTGTGTCATTTTTACTTTTTATTTTTTTATGTAGTCTCCTCACCTGCAACACTTTATGGTTTACACTATTTTAATACATTCCAAATGATTCCCAAACTCACTGTGGATTGAAACTCATACAAGGAGAGCCTGAGCTCATGCCATGTGCCCACAGTACAGTGCAAAAGACAGAAACGCTGACCTGCTCACACTGCTGTGCTGAGCTGACTTGCCAGGTCTGCAGTTTCTCTGTGGAATTGGATGACTTTTTAAGAGCAGCCAGTGGTGAAAAATATTGTCCTTGAGTTAAGTCAGCTGAAAGTGGTGAAAAATATTGTCCTTGAGTTAAGTCAAAGCTATTTTCCATATAAAGAAAAAAAAATGTATTAATTCAATTTTTTTCCTAGTGAATAGGTAGACAACCCTGGTGCTTTAAACATGAAGCGAAGGAATTGCTTATTATTACTGAACATAAGGAACAAGCATATATCAATGTCTCATACTGAAAAATGAAGCCATTTTTATTTTTTATTTTTTATTATTTGACTTTCATTGTGACATTTGGTAGAAAACATCACAGTCCCAGATCTTCTGGACTTTTTTCCTTCTCCAATTGGTGAAGTTGTTTTTCATCTCTCCCGGCATTTGCACATCTATGTTTGGCTTTGGGCACAACTTTTGTCTTCTTTGGTGGTTTGTGTCCTTATTATGCAAGGATGACCCACCATCTTGGCTCTAACTGAAGGCTTCTCAGGTTTTGTTTCTTTGCCTGCAGCAAGTGTGTGACATGTGATATCAGTTTCTTCTAGTTTTTCAGAGATCTTATTTTTCCTGTTTTGTCCTTCTGCTTTTTGTTACTTTTTTTTCCACCAGCCTTGGTTGAGTCGGTCAGGTTAGTTGGAATCATCTTTGACAACATCTGTGGGCTCTGGTGATGTTAGGTTCCTCTTTGATTACAGTGAAAGGCTCTTGGACTCTTGAGCATGTGCGTTCTCAATTAGAGCCCAATCATTTGAAGGATCTATGATTTTAGTGACCATCTTCAGCCACCTTTTAGATGGCTTCTTTTTTCTCTTTTGCCTTTTCCTTTTAACTTTTGTTTTAGGCAGGAATGGTGCACCAACTGGAGAGACCACCAAATTGTGGTCTATTATAAAGAATGGTTCATACTTTCTACACTATTACTATATTATACTATTATACTATAGTGTGCACAGGTAGGTTTTCAACAAAGTTTTGAACAATAGTTGTACAAAAATGATCATGTCGTTGAGGAGGGCCACAGACTGGTGGATAGTGCAATGAATCCTTGACCAAACCACTTCAATGCCTGCTTAGTACTTGGATAGGAGACAGCTGGGAGTACCAAAGGGGGAGAGAGATGCTCTGATGAAAAAGTCTTGAATTTAATTCAGTGGTAAATGCTCAATGCTTGAATGCCCAGAGATATAAATACCCCCCAATTGTTACATCAATTGAACATGAAAATATGGAAAAAAGTGAATCTTTCCTATGTCCCACTTTCAAAATATAGCAAAAATTCACAAACGCTCCATTATACAACTAAAACTGCCACAATAAAATGTATTATAAATGTCTATTGACTATTCTGGAAAATGTTGTAACCTGTATTTATTAAATAGCTCTTTGTTTATTTTCACATTTAAACTTTTCTCAGATGCTCGTGTGTCTGTTACAAAAGCTGACACATTCTCTTCCCATCTGTAAACTTCACATTAGTGATGACATGTGGTGCATACGCTCACATGTTTGGCCTATAGCTGTCCATGTGTGCATCATACACCGCCTATTATATGATCTCATGTAATCTAATTCAAAATTGTGTAGAAGTAAGACACGCAAGTAAAAAAGCTATATATAATACTACATAAAATATCACAGTAAACAATAATATTGAAACTACTTTTATGATATATACTGTATATTTTTGTATTATTTAATTTGATATATCTTAAATATCATAATATACAAAACATTACTCACTAAAGCAACGAAAGTGTGAACATGATAAATATTGAGTCTCAAAAAATATTGTTCTATGTACTGAAGTATAAATCAGTATAGTAATTATTGTGACAGGGGATTTGGCATGTCAAGCTAATGTGACCGCTTGCCTGTGGGGACCTCGTGATGACCCGTAAATCTGACTTTGTGGTCAAATGAGTTGACCAAAGTGTGAAACTCAATGGGTTTTTTATAACACTTCAGTGGCACCTCGCTCGGTCTCGCTCCTCGGGATCCCAGGTGTCATGTGCTCTCACCTCACATAACTCTAATGTGCGGAAAAGACTTGGATTTGGAGACAATTGGAAAGAGGCTGAAATACGGTGTTTAAACTAGTCAAGGGTAAAGAATGGTGCAGAGGAGTACAATTGCTGTGTTAGGAGCGATAGGCTACATGTCACAATAGTATATCAAACAAATACATTTATATAAGAGGGAGTATTTTGCTTCTCTGGGGTATCATGCTAACTCATAACATATTTAGATCATCATTTTATCTTGTATTGTTTTGAAAAAAATATATACATATACTTTATACGTACATATACAGTTGTTGAATACAGTTTTGTATCATTATTTTGTATATTTGTATATATTTTGTTTATTTTGTAATATTGTATATTATATATTTTGCAAAATTGTTGTGTGGGAGCGTGGGTAACATAGGCTTGTGGGCTGACCACTAGACAGAAGCTTACTGTAGCTTACAGCTACAGTAAGGAGGGTTTGAATCGTTACATTGCAGATATCTAAAAGCTCTTCAGTAGGGTTGTGCAAAAATATCAAAATATCGATATATCGTATTGTTTAATGTGATGATACAGTTTCGATATATCACGGGCATGCTGTAACGATATATCACCAAGAATATTTTTTGGTATATTTTACAAAATTATTTTGTTATAGTGCTACAGTTTTGTTGCCGGTTTAGAGGAAGGAAACTCTTTTATGAAACACATTTGATATTTTCTCTCTTTTGATGAGTAAAATTGGTGTTTTTCATATTAACTTTGCAGAAGTGGTTTAACAAAGACTTTTAGTATCACAGCCATGATTAAGCCTTTATTTTTTATTGAACTGTATCGAAACGCTTTGAAATATATCGTATCGAATCGAAAGTGCACTGTATCGAGATATGTATCGTATCGTGGCCTATGTATTGAGGTATGTATCGTATCTGCAACTTCTTAATGATATCCAGCCCAGTATCTTGATTTAGTACTAGCTTTAGTATGAATTATATTATCTATCATATTGGATCATCAAATTAATACGATTGGGTCGCCTCTCCACTGATCTGACCTGTAACTTTGCCTGGTGGTGTCACCTGCTTATTTGCCATACTGTGAAACATTCCAGTCAAACCAATAACATCTCTATGGAGACTAGCAGATCCTCCTCCTACAGAAAAGTTGCAAAGTGCAGCTTTAATCAGATTATATAAAACTTGATGATCATTCATATGCACGGTTGGGACTGTATGTGAACAGCAGTAGCAAAGTAGCTTTCGGTGACTAATATCTGTAGGCTCTCAGCTCTGTCTCTCAGCTGTAGTGAGGAGGTGTGTGGTTTTATATGGTTTTGTTGGAGCTTAGAGGCATCTCACCCACACAGTATTACAGCTTTAAAATGCTCCCTGTTCCTCTCCTCTGAGTCCAATTTTACACCTCCAGTCCAGAGCCCGACCCTGTCTGACCTGATGGGCTGTGAGGCAGAGGGAGAGATTACTCCTATATGATGTAATTCAACTAATCTTTTTGTGTCTATTTCTGGAGCAAAATCTGTCCATTTTGAAACAGGGAATAACTTGATAATTTGCTTGGGAAAACTTTAAACAGTAATAGTTGAGGCAGTACTATTTTTATTATCTGTAAATTGCAATGCAAAAAATAAATTTCATTGAAATTGAAATTAAAGGTGCACTCCCATAGGAAGTTTCCCCCTGATAAAATTCACCAATCCTCCTCTTTATTACGGCTTTAAATTCTCAATCTCAGGAATTGTTTGCCAACACAGAATGTATTTCTCTTCACTGATTGGCTGGTGCCTGAACTCGTGCTTCCAGGGTTTTTGCGAACCGTCTAGTGTATTCAGATTCCTGTCCTAGTCGCTGGGGAGAAATTAAATTGAGTGGAGGCACTAGGTGGCGCCAGCCTGACTAAGTGTGACCTACTCCCTGTAAGAATGCATTTAAACTTTTGTATACTTTCTGGCTATTAATGTACTAGTAATAAGGAGTATTATAATCTTGGTTTTCAGATTGTAGAAGTCATAATCTCAAATAGGTACTTGGGTACTTTTAGGTACTTTTTTTTTTTTTTCAATTGGTCATATTGTACTTTGCCACAGAATTTCCAAAAGGTGAAATTACAAATGTTGAATCTG
This sequence comes from Boleophthalmus pectinirostris, assembly GCF_026225935.1. Lineage (NCBI taxonomy): Eukaryota > Metazoa > Chordata > Actinopteri > Gobiiformes > Gobiidae > Boleophthalmus > Boleophthalmus pectinirostris. The sequence continues at coordinate 11,792,544 of NW_026571153.1, read as the reverse complement.
ATCATTTATATTATTTACTAGTTCCAAGAACTCACTGTGTTACCACAACAACCTGCATTATAACAATATAATTTTTTGCTTCCCTGTATTAAATAATATTATATAATAAATAATATTGGTCTATATAATGTTGTGATGTAATTTTAAACTCAGTAATTGTGTGACATGCAGCAGCAGCACAGAAAACAAGTGAAACTAAAGTGGTGTTCATAAAAAGATGATTGCTATTGTAAAAATGCTGTACTAATAATGAGTGGGTTAACAGGTTAATGCTTCATTATGGGACAATAATAGTTGATTGAATCAGCTCCTGATTGTGGCACTAGCCTTGATTAAACCCACAAAGACGTTTTGTTTGTTCTGTAATTTATTGTGACATCTATTTTCTTCTGTCGTGTCCTTTCCTTTTCCCACTCATCATAATTATAAAACATATCTTATTTGTTGTTTTACTGATGAAAAAAACAATGAAATATACTGTGTAGACATGTCAGTTTGACAAAAGTTCTGTGTAGCTGGTGGAAGTGCATTTTAATAACACTTGTGCACACAATCCACAATGCTTTTCAGAAAACATCATTATCACGATAATTTTTTAGTTACACGATGCATTTATTCAGCATTTCTCTCTAAGAAAACACTTTGTTATTGATAATTTATGCAAAACTTTCAAACTGAAAATAAATATAGGCTGCAAATATGTACCTTAGAGCAGATTTGCAATCTATAAAACATAAAATGAATAAAATATACTTTGAACATGAAATAAGGCATAGAAAAACATAAATGTATCCAAAATAAACTATATATCCAGCTGTTCTACAATCTTTATATTTAAAAAATAAACATATATTTTTATTCAATTAAATTCACATCTATTGAGACAGATATCTCCACAAGAAAAGTTACATAGTGCACCTTTAATGTGCATCACCAGAGTTGCCACATGTTGTGCCTTGCATTTGTATAGTCTTGATCCTTCATCCTATATACTTGATTTCTACATTATTTCATGCTTCCCTGTCTGTAGTGTGTGGTGGTAGTTTGTGGCTGTCAGCTGACCTCTCTGTGTTTAGTGCTTTCTGTCACTCGCTCGGGCTCTGCTTTGACATCTGTACATCAGGAAGCGGTGACTGACAACTGACAAGAGATACATCCTTTATTCTCACTCTTACCCTATAAACTGCTTCCTCTCCATTTGGGTTTTCCATTAAGGGGTTAAGAAAGTAAAAAACATATTCCTATTCATTTATGGAGTGGTTGGCATATTGGAAAATTGCACCAGACTATAGTGCTTTCCTGTCCTACACAGGTTTCTGAATGATTGAAAATAAATAACAATTAACAATTTAACACAAACTATTGTATAATTGAATGCGAAAAACTTCTCCCCATGAATATGAGAAACACATTAATGATCTATATTAATTTATCTTTTCTATGGTTATCCTATAGTCTAACATGTGGTGGATGATAAATTTCGTGTCAAAAATTATACTTTCTGCTTAATCAATTTCCACCATCAGATGCCTTCCCCCATACAACGGCAACCTTAAACTTTAAACCACATTTGGTACAGACACAGACTAAATTCTTACATTTATTTACATAATTGTTCTCCATACAATACATTCTAATATTACATTTTTGTCAAAAATAATGTTATCGTCTAGTTTGGAGGCTAACAGATGAATATCATTATTCAAATAAGGAGAGTTTTTCATAATTTTCATACTTAATTTGAGAAGAAACAACACAGCATCCTGGTCTGGAGAACACTATTTTGAAGGTCATACAATAACCACAAACAAAAGCCGTATTGCATGTTTTTTTGCAGCCCAAATGCACATGTCAAACTACATAAGAACCCCTGCCTTACATATTTTCCTCTTCTTTCTATAGTGTGGCTGTGTCCCGAGTGGTAGAGCCCGCATCATTAGATAGCACTACTCACACGAAACAGATCTCATGACTGACCATAGTGTTGTTGAACTGAAAGCTTAGTTTGAGCCTAGGGACATGTGCTTCTCGTCTATGGGACAACCAAAGCTCTACCCCCGAGTTTAAATACTGCCCCCCGGTCCTACCTTCTTTATTGGTCTTTTATTATACAGGGCTGCAGCAGACCATTATTTTAGTAGTCGACTAGTTAAAAAATTATTTCTAGTGTACACTGAGACTTTTGAAATGCATTATCAATAAAATAAAATTGAAATATAGTGACCAAGGGCTTCTAGATAGAATATTTACAAATTCTGGGGATGGCATTATCTGTTGGTAGAGTTGGTGGTGTGATTCCAGCTCCCACAGATGAAAACGGTCATTGTGTCCTTGGGCAAGATACTTAACCTTCTCACTCCCAGTTGTTTGCGTACACTGGTGTATGAATGTGTGTGTGAATGGGGCACTGGTTACTTACTGTAAAGCTCTTTAACAGTCTTTATTCTGAATAAGTATTATATAAAAATGTGACCATTTAAGAAGTATTATTGATGAAAATGAGAAATCGCATCTTCGTAAAGTATTGGAGAAGATGCGATTTCTCAGAGTTCAGATGGCTGTGACTGACAGGTGAATTGACCAATCAGGGACATGTATGGTCTGTCATATCAAAACAATGACAGCTGCTTACAAGGACTGAGAAACATTGCAGATTTTTGTAGAAAAAATTAGTGAAGCACTAGTCAACACATTGACTTGTGGACTACTAAAACAGTTAGTTGCAGCCCTATTTATCAACGTTTTTATTCAATAATGCCACTGTCTTTTTTTATACAAAGTTTTTCCGTATGTGTTTTAGAGTCTGTATAGTCCAAGTAACGATTATGATTTTTATAGTCAGTTAGTCAGGATTAGTTGAATCAAAATTAGAAAAGATGCGATTCTTGATGACTTTGTATTTTGTACTGCGATAATGATATTATTACAATCTTTTAATATACAGCTAATTTAAAACAAAGATGTACATGTCTTTTTACTATATTTACCAGTCAAACCAAAACCAAGAGCAAGTCTAACGTAGGACTTAATAAGGAAAATTTATAAAATCAACCTTTTTTCCATTTTACTTTCCACAAACAAACATTCACAACATTTCTCTAAGATGGAGAACTGTTTTGCTATATTGATTATTCCATCAGCCAGTATTGCAACATCAATATTTTCACCATATATTGTGCAGCTCTACATGCATAACCAGACATTTACAAGTCTAAATGAGTAAAAACAATGCAACGGAGCTTGATGTGTTTGCCTGGCTACATGGTTGATCTAGAGAGCTATTTTTGCCAATGTTAATTTGCTCTGTGTTAAGGCCGTGGTTCACAGCTCGGTCAGCCTTCCCTGATACTATATTCCCGTTTGTTTCTGTAAAGGTTTTGCCGTCACATCGCATTTAGGTCGAGATGCTGGTGAACTGTGAATGCACCGCGCTGAGGGACCCCAGCAGCCAGCAGCGAGGAGGCTCCTGGGTCCTTGTGTCCGCAAACTTACAGCAAAACCATAATAAAAGGAATGAGGTGTGTGGTAAGGGAAACACACTGTAAACAGAAAAGCTGCAGAAGAATTATTAATTTATTTTTATTTTTATTATATGGCATGATTATCATTTGCAATTTACAGAGAAAAATAATGTCTGTCCCTTACATTTTTCAGCAGGTCATAAAATATTCATAAACCTCTGCCAGCAATAAAATGGGAAATTCAGATTATTCTCTTCACTATTAATATTAGTATTCATGTTCAAATAAGCCAGATAAAATTACAATGTATATTTAAGTACAAGTTGTATTATGAGAACTTATACAGGTCTCGAAAATGTTAACATTCATTTAACCTAAACATTTAAAAAAAAAAAATCTCTAAAATTATATATAAATAAATAAATAAATACACTTAAAATTATGTTTAGTTTTGGTTATTTAAAAATACTTACCTGCCTTCTTGAAGCAGTAGACAAAGCAACAATAACATAAAAATAAATATATGTAAAAAAACATTATTACATTAAAAAATATATAATAAAATGTACAGGCCTATTGTTTGTATTGAAGGACATTGTATTCCATCATCACAAGCGGCTCAATGAAATGTAAAACTCTACATAAAAATAACATATATAATAAAAATAGAGTTAGATTTAAAAAAAAAAAAAAATTTGATTTTAAACCCCTGATACGTACCTGGATAGCAGTAGTATCCTGTCATGATAGTAGCAGTAGTAATAGTAGTGGTAGTAGTAGTTGAGCAGTAGCAGTAATAGTAGTACCTTGTAGGGAGGTGGCTGTCTTTCCAGGAATGGCCAGCTTCTGTCTCTTTTGGACCACCCCTTGAGTGGGCAGCAGCGTCTGTGTCTCTAGTTATCTCTGATTTCATAAATAATTCATTTCACAGCAACCCACAAATGAGAAGCCCAATTTGTGCTCTTTCAAAAAAAAAACACCACCAATTATAATCATTATTATTATTATCACTGTTACTTCAGTCTCCTGTTTGTGAAATTAAATTAAAGTGACGGTGATGAAAATATTCTGCTAATAGCCCCAGCAGTAACCCTCTTCTAGAACTATAAACACATTTAGTTAAATTAATTTTGAATTTGACTACAGTTTGTGAGACTCAAAACAGATAATTGAAGAATTAATTTGAGTAATTGCCCAATTTATTTGCCAGCAGAAATATGGTAATGTCTTTTCACATTTGACTGAAGCAGAGGAAGTTACTGACTGAGGTTTAATTAAACATTAATACAGCTAATATTTACCCCACCCCCTTACCTCTGTGGAAAGATTCTTGGTTTATATAAAAATACTAAAAATTTTAATTTATCTTTTATTTTGCTATTCATTCAAAGTTTGTTGTGATCAAAATTGTTTTGATATTTTGCTATTGGCTATGAGGAAAGGTGTGGGACTGCTAGGATATTAAAATAATACTGACTATTTGTTAGTTGTTATCTTGAGAACATACTCATTACACATTACAAAAAACTTTCTCTGATAAAGAAATCATCATCAACATTATTAAATCAAAAACACTGAACTATTTGTCATTTTCATCAATGATACACTTTTGGTAAATATTCTCTATCTAGAGTCTTCCAGCATAGTTTTACTTTGATTAGAAATGCATTATAAATCTTAATGCACAAAAAATGCTGTCTGACTACTATTTCTGAGCATATATTGAGTTTAAATATATTTAATTGTACAAACTAACAGTATAGTTGAAAAAATGATTTTATGTTTTGTATGTAGTTATACAGGTTTGTGTTTTTAATTAATATACTTCATATATAAATTAATATACTTTGTAATGTCATTTTCTTGCATCGTTTACAGTAATTTGGGGCTAACCTATAAAACAGATCCTCCCTGTCATCGCTGTTAACAACTTAATGTATTCCTATAATATATTCCTGTTTTAAATTATGTCTGGAGGTAAATTGAATATTAACGTCCCTATAGGGCCCCACGTTGCGTGTTTACAGTATGGCCCTTTAAAGCAGCCTGCAGCTCACTGAGAGGTTAACGCATGGGGAGGCTAAATGTAAACATAATTAGGTCACATTAGGGTCATGACTGCCTCAATGCAGTTGTTAATGTGTTAAGTTCATCCCTTATAGAGCTTTTGGCCAATGTGGGTCAGAATGGTGGAGGGATTAAAGGAACATTAAATATTTAAACTGTATTGATTGAGTGCACTGGTTTTGTTGTGGTGTGTCCAAATAAAGTAATATATTAGCTGATTAAATCTAATAATGATTCAGGCCCACTGAGGGTTTCAGAATCACACTTTGTTGCTCATTGTATTGACATTTAAACATTTGGTAGTAACTATTAATTAGAGCCACATGCAACCTTTTAACCAAAAAAATAGATGTAGCATAGCATGTTTTTCATTTTGGCCATGTTTATTGCACTAAAAATTTAAAACTGTTGCTGGCTTGCATCTCCACAAACCTGACTGTTTTTTTGGTCTTTTGCAGTATGACTCAAAGCATATACACCTATATGCAGAATGTTCCATGGTATGGTTTAACCTTTCTGTTTACATGGAACGCAGGTGACGTACCATGTCCAGAAAGTTACATACTGTAGCTTTAAACATTATATATAAAGAAATAGTGGCATTTATACTCCATACAATTATTCAGTACCATTCTAAAACTATATTCAGGAAAGGTATAATTTAGTTTTTTAACATTATACTTGCAAATGAGTATCTAGTTTTAGTGTTAGTATTAGTGATTAATAAATGCATTGACTGCATTGTAAACTGTATAGATTTTTTTGACAAGCCTAATGAAGTTCCAGCCTTTGAGCTCATTCTGTCATGTATCTGTCATGTATCATAGGCATAACCAAGTTCTTTCTTAAACACTACCTTGACTATGTATATTGTATGTGATTTTATTAATGTTATTGTTGACATGACCATAGAGATCCAAACTGAATTGCCCTTTTGGGATGTGTAGTTGATTGTAAACTTAAAATGTAAATATATTTGGAAAACATTAACTGTGATATTTTTTTGCTTCTAGGACCCTCTTTCAGTGTACTTGGTAGGAGAAAAATATTGCTTGAACGCCCCTCTTGGACACGCAGAAGCAGCAGTAACAGCAGACAAGGCAACTGGCAGTGAATGCGATGTGCCCAACGCACTGGAAAAACACTGGTAATAATGTGCGAACGATTTGAGACCCGTGGTGGTACCCAAAACCTGTCATTTCAGCTCTTTCACTCCAAAATACATTCCACCTGCAGATATTTACAGACAAAAACCCCGTCTCTCCTGTCTCTACCCATCAACCACTGCAGCGGAGGTGGCAGTTACCATGGCAACAAGGGCAGACATCAAAAGGGCTTTCTCCGTATGATGGTGGGTGAACTTTTGACCTCAGAGCTTAAAAAAGAGAATTGTCAGTAATGGATATAGATTTGAGTGTATATAGGGCCTCTGCTGCGGCCTGGTACACCATATGCTAACTTATGTATTTTTTATCATGTTGTCCTGCTTTACTGCTGTGCCAGAAGAGCTCACTTCATATCCACTACAGCAGTTTGAAGCATACCTACTTCTGTTTAACATAGTTTTACATCAGACAAGGGGCAGTTTGTCCAATTTGTCCTGATTAGTGACTGAATTTTAGGCTGATTGGGACAGAACGGGTCTGAAATGCACAAATACAACAGAGACTATGCTAGAACGATCCTGAGTATATGCATATGTTACATTTTGCAACTTTTCTGGTGGTGGAGGTGAAATTATTATTTTACCTGGAATGTTCCACAGTATGTCTTTAAATTATTTAAGAGGCAAGCAAAGAAGAGAAAAAGGATTATTCATGATGCCTATTTAAGGATGCTGTGTCTAATTTACTGTCTCAAAAATGTGAAAAACAGAGCTAGATAATTTATACCCAATGAGTTTATAAGCACTCTTCACAACTTTTAGAGGCCAGAGTTGTTTTGATTCTTGGACTTTTCTAATTAAATGCAGATGTATTTTGACCTTAAGAGCTGCTTATACGATATATCTGTACTGGAGCAAAACAGATTTTGCTCAAATACATGGAAAAAAATCTGTACAGGTTCTTAAAGGAAGACCACCTTGGCTCCAAAATTGATCAGTATTCACAAAGTTGATATTTCCTCATACTATATTTTGCTGTATTTTTTTATAGTAACTTTCTAATTAGTGCATGCATCGGATCAGCTCTATACCGGATTAAAACGCCTAACCTGCTCCTCACAGCTGTCTGAATAATCTGACAAACTAAATGCATAGATGCATTAGTGGCCTGAGGCGCAGGGTGAGTCAGAGCCAATCTACAGCCGACCCAAGGACTATTTGTGCTCACAACACAGGGTCTGACGGGCTATAGGCAGAGCTCAGCTTTACGTACTCAGACAGGCACTTTAACATGTGCACGCGGCTTTAAATATCAACACAAACTATATGCACTTGTGTTACTTTTTACTTGACTGAAGTTTAGTCCTCTCCTTGAATATGCACATATAACTTTTCTTGTGGAGAGGTAGTTACCGCTTGTCTCTTGTTATTGCTTTGCCTAGAATGTTCCACTGTATGGCATTAAACCAATCTTACTACAGGTGTTTTATTGTTTAAAACTGTAAACTGGGTTCACTCTCTGACCCGGGGGCCAAATGCAGCCCTCAGACTAGCCCTCACGCTTACGGATAAATTGGCCCACATTACTGTATATTTAGTGACCTATTGCAGATCTAAACACGAATAAAGTTACAGTGGCTCATTCTAACCTGATATTAAAGCACATATTAGAATTATTCACTGTAGTGACCACCAGCTCTCACTCAGCCTCCTCACTCAGCCTCCTCCTCCAAAACTGTTTTGACCCCCCTTGCTTTATACCTTTGTTTAGAAGTTGTTTCCTTTTTTATTTTAAATCAGCTCTTTTTTGCAGCTTTTTAAGAGCTTTCAAAAATATATAGAAGTTATACAATTTTGCAAAAAAGCTATTTCATTATTATAGATTTCTTTTCATTCCTCTCTTAAATATGTTGTCAAATGTGTTGTAAGAAAAGTGTTATTGGCTTTAGCTCTACCTGGTCCAACCCCACTACCTGTATTTTATACTATTGTTGTGTCTTTAAGCAAGACACGTCATCACCCTGCTGCATCACTTTGCTAGTGTGGTTGTGTTGTAAGTAAGTTCTGTGTTTTATATTGTTTCCTCAATTCAACAACAAAATATTTTAATGAAATAATTTGTTCTTAATGTTTTAGTAATTGATTCATCCAACAGAAATTATTACAGGACTACCACTAATAGAAACTTAACTCTCAACTTAAAATTGAATAAATTCAAATGAATATGTCTGTCTTGTTTGATTTGAGCAATCAGTTCAAATTATACCTCAATTAGCACGTAGTATTTTTTTTCTGCAAAAAGAAAATATCACATTTGGATTGTCAAAAGTAAAGATTTTTAAAAAGATGTCTGGAAAAAATTCCAAAACATTCAAGGTTTATGAGTAAAGAATTTGCCACTTTTGCCTTTTACATCAACTTACAACCATCAGAAAGTCTATGATCCAATAAGTTTGTCTTTTTCCATTCACCTTCACCTCCGTAACCTTGTTTTCACAGCACATTCTGTATTGGCTGAACTCTGCTTTATCTTCTATTTTCTAATTAGACCTTTCAGCTCCAAAGTGTAATAGAGCAAAACAGTACAAAGTGTAGAAAATCACTTTACTTTCAATAATATGAATTCTAAGTTCAGTGATTGCAATAGGAGCGCTTTTAATATCACTGTATTTTGTCCAAGGACATGTGCAAATGAAAGAAAGCATTAGTTGTGGATTATCCATCAGCATGTCTTCTAATCAGACCCATAATATGACCCTGTGGCAGTGATAACTATCAGAGAAAAACAGAAGATCATAAAGTTATTGGCATATTAGTTTGCAAGTATTCACAGCAGAATTATAAAGCTCAGAATTAGATTTGTTTTGAAGTATGTAAAAGTCATTCACCCTGCATTAGAATTATCGAGGAACGCCAAAGTTAATGTATTCAGTAAAGAATTCTGAAAATGTATCAGAGCTTTGTATAGTTTTAAAAGTCAATAGTGCGCTTTAATGGCACTTTCTGGTGGAGAGTACCTGCTTTTCTCCATGAAGATGTTATTACCTTATCTCGAATGTTCCATAGAGCAACATTAAATTTGCCTTTTCCACGGAGACAAGCAGGTGATGCCACAAGACCACTTTACAGGACAGGCAACCCCACACAGTGAGAAAGCATAATTTTTTAAGTTTAAAATTTTGATTAAAAAAACACCTGTACTTGAAAAAATGTAATGCCGTACTGAGGAACATTTCAGGCACAGCAGTACTTTTGTGTGATGCTGACCCATTGTAAAAGTATAGTTTGGCCCTCAATCCCATGCATTTATTCCTTCTCATTTTCAACTTCTGCGCGCCCTCTATCATCTATGTTACACATCCCACACTGAATGTTGTTTTAAAGCTCGCTGAAAAAAGGCAAAAAACTATTTCCAACTTTGACTGGATTTTACAAACTCAATTAATCTTTCATCTTTTGCTCACCTTATTGCAGAGCTGTGACTGCCGGACCATCAAACTTTCATGAGGGTAATCGAGATAAAACCAAAATGGAGGAGCAGAGGTTTTTCTTTAACCCTTGGAGGAGAAGGTGAAGAAAACATGCTCAAGGTGAGTGAAGGTGCCAGACATTTTCACTGTGAGTAAATGCCGTCAAAAGTACTCTAAAAGTATGAGTTTTTAATAGCATAGCAACAGCAGTTAAAAGAAGATGCAGTTTCGTATAGGATGAATGTTAAAAAGTCAAATAAAGAAGTTAAAGTGTTGTTCTCTCATAGAAACATACCTGGAGTTGTGTTTTATTTCATTCACGCATGTTTGAGTAATTCTTAATAATAGGGCTGTGCAATGAATTTAATTTTGATCATGATTTTGATTTGCGTGTCAAACGATCTCCAAAATCATATTATCGAGTTGAAGGGATTTAAAGCTTAACAAAGTTTATTTTGGGATATGTTTTATATAAATAATTAAGGATGTGCAAAATTTTAACATGTTTTTGATGAAAATTTGTGTTTTTGAAATATTTTTAACTGTTTGTGTTTCATATTAACTTTGCACAAGAAGTGGTTTAACAAAGTCTTTTAGTATCACAACCGTGATTTAGCCTTTATTTATTTTGAACCTTATTGAATCAATTTGAAGTATATTGTACTGAATCGAAAGCTTACTGTATCAAACTATGTATCTTATCAGCAACTTCTTAATGATAAAGAGCCCTATAAATAACTATATTTATTTAATTTTTTAAATATAGAGATTGTAAAACAGCTGGATATATAGTTTATTTTGGATACATTTATGTTTTTCTTTGCCTCATTTCATGTTCAAAGTATATTTTATTCATTTTATGTTTTATACATTGCAGAACTGCTCTAAGGTTCATATTTGTAGACTACATTTATTTTCAATTAGAAAGTTTTGCATAAATGATCAATAACAAAGTGGGTTTTTTTTAGAGAGAGAAATGCTGAGTAAATGCATCGAGTAACAAAAAAATAATCGTGATTTCAATATTGATCAAAATAATCGTGATAATGATTTTTTTCCATAATTGAGCAAGTCTGTCTACATCTCCAAAGCTCAAAATGCTCTGTTCCACCTTGTGATGTCATGAAGCAGTAGTTTTCAAGTTAACAGCTACCTTTTACCTTTAATTTAGTAGAAATTCCAGGGCTGAAATTACCCAAATGACTCAAGTGAAGGTCTGTGGAGTTTAAAAACACAGTGGAGCACTTCTTGTATTGTCACATGACACAAGGTAGAACAGAGAGTTTTCTGTTTGAGAGATGATCTCAGCCTAAATATGCAGGCTTGTGTGTTGAATATGTGTGTATGAATGAAACAAAACACAACTCCAGGTCTGTTTTTGAGGAGGAAAAAACATTATAGCAAATCAAAAAATAGTGTAATATGGGTCAACCTGTCAAAAATGCTCTTTAATAGTTGCTGGCATTTTTATATTTTTATGTAAGACAAAAATATGATTGCTTTAGGATTACAGATTTCAATCAATTAGCAAAATATCTATCCATGCAATAATGACGCCATACTGTATGTAATGATACCATGCAGCAACAGCTTGAACTCAAAGACCTTTTAACAGCTCATTTTGGTGGAAGTTGCATTATTAAATTGACCACATGTAACACTATAATGCCATACCATAACATACGGCACTTCAAGCTGTCCTTTTCAACATACAGATTCCCATGATAATCATTGTCCAATTAATTACAGAGCCATATATTTGCATGCTTTAAAGCTTTGTGTCTCTTTCCGTAAACACATCATTATGTACTTATTAGGCAGCTGCAGATTACCCAAGAGGCCATATATGTTGCTGTTTAAACTCGCACGCCAACTCCCTGCTGGTTTGTCATCTCCGCGCAGCCATATTTACCCTTTGTAGCTTATATAATGGCTTACACAGGTCGTCTGAGGATCCGTTGAACTAGATTTGACGCGTCTATAAGGCCTATGGTATATCACAACAGAGGGGCAGAATAAGCATGGCCCAGGGGTTGTTTCATGCATGTGTGCGTCTGTATACGGGCCTATACCTTAAATAATGAGGAGAGTGCATTGGGTGCGTTGTACAGATGGGGCGTGTGACTTTTCCACTAGAGAGCGCTCATCCCCTTTTGAACTTTTGACCCCACGCTGCCGGGCATCCACACAATCGCCGCATCTGCCGCAGTGTTATGTGATTTCATTAGAACAAGGCAGGGGGCTGAAAGGTGGAGGGTGACTCAAGTAATGTAATATGTAAGACTATATTTCTTAAAGGTGCACTATATGTCACTTTTCTGGTAGAGGGCACATCACCTGCTTCTTTCCATGGATATGTTACTGGTTTGTCTAAAAGTTCTACAATATAGTACTAACATTTATCTTGCATTTATTTCACTGAGTATGTTTTTATTGTTTAGTTATACCCTGAAAAACATGCATTCTTTCTGTAATCAGGAACGCCCCTCCACAGATCTGACTTGTAACATGGTGTAGAAGTGTCGACTGCTATTCTCCATGGGGGATGGATGAGTTTAATGTCGTACTGTGTTAGATTTAAGGTTAAGCAATAATATTTCACTGGAGACAAGCAAATGGCGGACCTTACACCAGAAAAGTTCCATAGTTACATGAACCTTTAAACCATTCAAAATAATAAAAAAAAAACATTATTATATTGCTTTTATATTGCTACTTGGCATGCTATGAGGTTGATTTGTAGCAGTAGTAATGAAAAGTTGTATGATTGCCAGCACATTGCTCGTACTTTGAATGATTTGTAAAATAATTTTTGTGTAATTGTCTTAATTGGCCTTGTCGTTCATGTAAAAGAGATGGTTAATCTCAAAGAGTTTTAACCTTGTACAATAAAGGTAAAACAAGAATAATACAAAATGGTGTAACTGAATGAGCATCAGTCGTTGTAACTAAGTAAAGTTATTTTAGCAGTAATAGTAATAGGAGATTTGTAGTTTTTTGCTTATATCATAGTATACTATTTCAGTAGTTGCTTCTATGATACTATTTTTGTAGTAACTGTACTTACATAAGTTCCTTCCACACTAGACCATATGGAGTGTATTTAAAGGCAGAGCCTCTCCAAACTATTAGGCAGAAGCAGAGAGTAAATGTAGTGGTTGAAGTGATGCAGATGGACACTGTGAAACTGGAGAGAGATGGTGGGCGGGATAAAAGAGGAGAGATGGATGAGAGCTGAGAGAGAGAGAGGGGGTTAGATCATGGAAGAGAAGAAGTCCGAGAAGATGAGGGTAGAAGGAGAGAGAGGAGCAGAGAGGGAGAATGAGAAGGAGAGAGAGGAAGAAGGGGAGAGAAGAAGAGGGATGAGTAAGAAGAGGAGGAGAGATGAGGAGAGAGAGGAAGAGGAGAGAGAAGAAGAGGAGGTGGAGTGAGAAGAGGATGAACGAGAAGAGAGAAGAGGAAGGATGAGGAGAGAGGGGTAGAAGATAGAGAAGAAGAGGAGGAGAAAAAAGAAGAGCAATGAGGGGAGAGAGGAAGAAGAGGGGAGAGAGAAAGAGAGTGATGAGAGAAGAGAGGAAGAGGAGAAAAAGAATGAGAGGAAAGAGGAAAGAGCTACTATTTTGGCAGCAGTATTTGTAAATTATGAGTAACATACAACGATACTTTTACTTGAGTACAATGTTTTAGTACTTTCAACACTGGTAGAGAGGACAGAAGAAGGTAAGAGGAGAGAGGGAAGAAGAGGAGGAGAGATCATGTAAGATAAAGCTTTAGTCCAGTGCAGATCTGGTTTTAAATAGTTGTATGTGAGGAGACAGTCAGCAGCCTTAACCCTGAGTTTGTGTGTTTACATCATGTATTCTTCTCACAAGGACAGAGTTCACCCAGTACATGACGGTAAACTACCGTGAAATCACATCACGTAGACAGTAATATTTGATTTCACAGCAACATTTCACAGTGAGACAAACATGTTGAATAACTTGTGAGCATAAACTATATGGGGATGAAGTCGCTTTTTATCCAATTTAAATGATACAGTCATAGGGCATAAGTTGCTCAAGTAGCTCATATTATAGTCACAAGTGTTTTTTAACTGGTAGGGTTGGGCGGTAATACGGTATTAAAGTATCCCATGGTATCAAGAAGTAATAACGGTATCAGTTTCATTACCGTCATTAAAAAAATGTGCAGCGCATAAGGGCCTAATATAATATTATAATTTATTGATACCTTAATTTGTTTGCCCAGCACAAATGAATGTGTGGTTGTATTTTCAATTTAATGCTATCATGATTTAAAACTAATAGTATCTATAATGTTTCTTTTAACTGCATAGGGAGATGACGTCCGATTAGTTTTGTGACGCTCATAAGGGAGACCAAGACAAGACTGCAACTCAGTCCGCAAGCGAGTTATTCCCAAAAAAAATACAAGTACTTCTGCAATTTGGCAGCATTTTGGCTTTAGGGGCACATTTGTTTACGTTTTACAGAAACAAAATTTAAAACCACATGGCTCATTTGCATAAACTATAAAGCAGTGATGAAAACAGCTCTTTTCTTGTGTGCTGATGCGGTTTGGCTTCTGTCGGTCTAAAGGACACGACTCAGTGGAATATGAGTGTTCTTTCTGTGGCAGAGGATGTGCTGCTGACAGTGAATCTGTTCTGTGCGTGTATCTCGTTGGAAATGGTTCATGTGAAACTTTTCAGAGATTATAAGTCTGCATGTCATACACATAAACCATATAGTGGTGTAGCTTTGTAGCTTACCAAAGTCTTACTAAAACATTTTGGTAATATGGTAATACCGTATACCCCGGTAAAATCCTGAGAAGGTTTAACGGTATAAAAATTTGGATACGGCCCAACCCTATTGACTGGTAAGTTAAGTTATTTACAATTTTAGTTTTCATTTAACTGATTAATCATTTCTGTGTATATTAAACTAAGGATACTAAATAATACAGTTACTGCAACTCTGTAATTGAGTATGTGAGTTTGCATGATGCTTCACCATGGAAAGGTTCCAGGTGTAAATCCCGGGTTGCTCAGGCCTTTCAGTTTCGGGTTGGCATATTTCTCCATGTGGGTTTCCTCTGGGCACTCCGGTTTCCCCCATCAATCCAAAGCAACCTTACTCAAGATCTGGAGGTGGGTCCCCAGGCTCTGTATGGCTGTAGTTCACTGCTCCTGACAGGTTGCTCCAGTGACACTTGGTTGAAGGATGGGTCAAGTGTAGAGAGAGAATTTTCCTTATGAGGACTCAGTATAAATAACCTTAACCTTAATCAATGACAATTTTATTAACCATTTATAATTATCTGGATTATACTGACTCTTAAACACATGCAAAGGACCTTTTATCACAAAGACAACAACATTATTAAACCAAAGAGTTTGATTTGTAATAATAAAAAAAACAAAAGCGTTTGACAACTAATCGAAAATAATAATCGGTGACTAGTTCTAAAATAAATGTTGGCTACAGCTCTGATCACGCGCCTTCTTGTAAACACCATAAGCCAACCAAATGTCTCCCCTCCTGTTGTGTCCCTGTCCCTCGTCTTGTTGTGCGGAGCAGCCTCAGAGACACGTGCCTCCCAAAAACACAGAACAGAACAGAGCGGTTTGAACAGATCACTGCTGTGCCCCGTCTTCACCCGACCTCCATCTGAACTCACCCAGCAGCAACAACTGAGCCACGGAGACAGAAACAACGTGACAAACTGGCAAAATCAGGGTTCAACATAGGACGAAACTCAGGTCACAAAGCACGCGATATGCTTGTTATTACGCAGGGTTTATAATTATGTACATTTATTTATTTACGCTGTTTTGATTCTGTTATGTCTTTACATTTATTAAAGCTGCACTATGCAACTTTTCTGGTGGAGAGTCCGTCACCGATTTGTGTCCATGCACATGTTAGTGTTGTGCAGTATGGTATTAAACTTGACTATCTCCATGAACAGAAGCAGCTGATGCCACCAGGCCAAGGTCTCCAGGTCTGTGGAGAAGAAAACCATCTCATAATAAGAATGCATGTTTTTCAAGGTATTTTTTGACCCTGTAAGGAAATAAATGATAGACCCATAAGTTAAAATAATGCCATTCTGAGCCTTGAGGGCTCAACTTAAGGCTAAACACAGACTGCAGATTATAATGCAGGGTTAATGAAATGAAAAAGTCAGTTTATTTAACTTTAACTTTAACTCATTTTAAGATGTTATGATTATGATTCAGTTACATCTGCATTATATAAAGATGTTACGTTTTCTGGTAGAGGATCCGCCACTTGCTTGTCCCCATAGAAATGTTATTGCTTTGCCTGTAATGTTTCACAGTATGGTTTTATTATTATGACGCTACTATGCTTACAGTTACAGGTCAGATCTATGGAGAGGCAAACCCACTCACTGTAGGAATATATGTTATTCCAGGTATTTTTGAGCAATAAAAAGACCTATAAATAAGGTTAATACTATCCTGTGCAACATTATAGGCTAAACAACTGCATCTCCATAAACAGGTGATGGGCCCCTTCATGTCAAAAGTTACATAATGCAGATTTAAAGTAAGAGTTTAGATGCATTTTGATAATCTACCAATGCAGTGTTTGAATTATAAAAAGTTAAAGCAAAAGTAAAAGGTTCAAAAGCAATTTTAATTTCGCATACTAAGTTCAGGAAAACACCTTAATTTTGCACGACATAAACTAAAAAAGCCAAAATTTTGAAAAGAGTATACATGTAGATCTACCATAACATTATCATACATACAATTTTGTTTCATGATGTGAGTTTTTCTACATGTTTTATTACATACTACAAATCTTATTATGTATTCAGTTAGGTAAATTTACCAAAGTACTCCAAAAACACATGCGGTTTCCCCTTTGCATGTTGTAAAAAACTGGATTTTATTTATACCCCATGTCTACTGCATGTTGCTTTTATTGTCTCCGCTTCAAGTCTCGCACTGAATTAATAAAAGCTGCTATGCGTGTGTACATATATTTATTTATTCATCTGCGTTAGTCTCGTTATATAGGGAGCATAGTTTGTGTGTGCTGAGTTGAATATAGGCTTTTTGAAGTGAAAGGAAAACCGAGTGGCGTTCTCTGTGGAGGCTTCATAAGTCATTCAACCAGAAGGAGATGAAAAAATCATATACAGTTTGCAAACAGAGTGCACAGAGTTAAATGCGCTATGTCAACTGGAGTACAACATATAGGCAGACGAGAACATTGGCTGCTAGTCTAAGTTGAAAATTGTTAATGTATTTTCTATATTCAGTATTTCTGTTCAGTGGACATTGGTTGAAGCTTGATGATGAGCAGATGAATACAGTGTTATATAATGTTTTGATGGAGTTTGACTAGTTTATTAAGTTATGGATTAAATTGTGTTGTTAAATCATAAAATTTAAAGATGACGAGATTGTGCTTGTGTCTGTTAAGTAGTTATGTCCTATGACACCCGTGGATCATGAACATTTAAAATATTGATTAAAAATGACTAAAAGAAACAACTGTTATGACTTCCGGATTGGAAAATTACGAGGCCCAGTAGGAGCTGATTCACTTTTTTTTTTTTTTGAAAGGTCCCATATTATGCCATTTTCTGGTCTGTGTTATAATGTTTCCTCTTCACAGGCATACCTCGAGTTTTGTTTAGTTTCATTCATACATGTTTAACACACAAATGCTGCATTTTTTTTCTCTTTTTTTCTCAAATGGAAAACGCGCTGTTCCACCTTGTGATGTCTTGTGGTAATACAGGAAGTGCTCCACTTCACTAGAATCATTTGGATAATTTGAGCCCTGGAATTGCTGGTCTCTACTGAACAAAAGGTAAATTGTAGTTGTTAACTTGAAAACTACCACTACATGTATCAGTGTGCAAAAATATTGACATATCGATATACTTTATCGTTTAATATGATGATACAATATCGATATTGTGGGCTGCTATATCGATATATTGCCAAGAGTATTTTTTGGACTTTACTAAATTAATTTGTTATAGCGCTACAGTTTTGTTGCTTGTTTAAAGAAAGGAAACTTCTTTATTGATATATTCACTGTTTTGAGGATTAAAATGTTTTTCATATTACCTTGCACAAGAAGTAGTTTAATAAAGACTTTTAGTATCACAGCCATGATTTAGCCATTACTTTTCTTGAACCGTATCAAATCGATTTGAACTATATCGAATCTAAAGTTCACTGTATCAAGATATGGTTCATATTGTGACCTGTGTATCGAGGTATGTATCATATCGGAAACTTCTTAATGATACCCAGCCTTAATCACAAGATGGTATTTTGAGTATTTTGAGTTTTGGAGACGTAGACAGACTAAAAATAAAGTGTTACTCAAACATGTGTGAATGACGCAAAACACAACTCCAGGTCTGTTTTTGAGGAGGTAACATTATAACACAGCTTAAAGCTCACAAGCGTCAGTTTTGTGTTATATAGGACCTTTAAAATTGTCCCAAAATGGCAGCACAATCCTGCGTGTATCACAGATTAAGTAGGTGGTGTTAGATCAAAGCAATAAAATCTTGAATAATGAAGAATAAAGATGATTTGAACACGCAAGAATCACTCTAAATACAACGCTGAGGGGGTAAATGAAAAGAGGAAATAATGATAACATGGTTAAAAGCTCCAAAAAGTTGATTAGACAACAGCATAGACCTCCACACTGCAGTTTGTGGGTTTAAAGGTTAAAGGTTACATAGTTTACATCTGCATTCTTTCAGATATGTCATTTTTAGTCTGGTCATTTGACTTCTATTTGTAATTTTATCATTTTTCTTGTCAATTATGTGGTTTAGAGTCTTTATTATGCCCATTTGATGAACATATAATTTATTCAGTCTTCTATGGGATGTTCATTTAGCATTTTTACAAGGCAAATAAGAACATAGCCTATTTATCCTGACAGCAGCCCAACCTCAACTCAATCAGCCAACCACGGCAGTCGCTGTAAGTGTTTCAGCCAATCAGATTTATTGCAGCCTCGGGGGGGTGTTTCTCATTAGCTAGATTCCAGGACCTGGCTCTGGCCCACTGGACGCACTCGACCAGAAGTGATGCAGTCCGGAGGGGCATTCGTCATCCAAATGTATTGCCTCCCCCACCTTTTGTGTGCCTTTTTAACGCCCTAAATACACATGAACCTAAAGCTGACAAAATTACGCAAAAAAATTCATATTTATTTGATGAAGCCTGCTTTGCATTTCATAGCACATTGCTCTGCCAAAAAAGAAAGAGAACATTTTGTACTTTTGACTAATTCGGGGCTGCTGCAGTGTCAGAGCTGACTGCTATAGGATAACATATCAGAAAAATAAAATTATAGACAATAGCAGTGGTGAGTATAGGTCAAACAGTAAAGGTCAAACAGTAATTTTCACAGTTCATTGTTTTTTTATGCACTACATATTTTGGAGGGCATTAAAATTGATGTTTATTTTAATGTGGCAACTATTTGGACTTGAAAAAGCAAAAGCATTTCCATTGAGACAAGCAGGTGGAAAACCCCCTCACCAGAAAAGTTGCATACTGCACCTTTAAATGTAGCCATGGATTACAATTATTGGTTTACTTTCAGCAGTTGTAAGCATGTAGTATACCTTGATTTCCCTATTTATACTTGTCGTAGAATCACTATGTAACACATTTCAGTTAATAATACAGTTAATCATACAAATTTAAGTAAATTAAATTAAATTATGTTTATGGTAAAACATAGTTGACATTTGAGTCCTGTTAGTGAGTGCTGGGACTCACTTGCTCCATTGGTCAGGATGTTGCTATAGGCAATCCCTCTTCTGGCTCTAAAAGGTTGTGTAAATGTTCTCTGTGGGAGGTGCAGGTGTGCTCCTCTCTGACCGCATGCTCCATCAGGTCCAATATAAATCCACCGCTCAGAGGGACCGAGCATGACCTTTGCCGCGAGTTCAGACCTGAGCAGAGCATGGGTCGAATCCTTGGCCTGTCTCACGTGCTCCCTGAGAGATACCGCTGGAAAAGAACATAAACTTTTATAAAATGTCGACTTGGAAATGTCCCAGAAAAGGCAACAACGTGAGCATGTATCTGAAAAGTTGTACAAGTTTGACATGCCAATAAGAATTTATCTAATTATAAACATTTTTATCATCTGTGAACCAGGAAGTAATGCTGATATGCTGTGAGACCATACTGTCTTGTCCAAGCCTCATACCATCACATCTCAGAAGCTCAGCAAGGTTAGTACGTGGATGGGAGACCACTGGGAAAATCAGGTGCCACAGGGGGGTGCAAGTCCCAAAAGAAAAAAAAACTGTCATTGTGTCCTTAGGCAAGACACTTCACCCACATTGTCTAGTATGAAAGTGGTGTGTGCATGAGTGTTGGTGGTGGTCAGAGGGGCCCATGGCGCAGATTGGCAGCTTGGTCGCACTTCCGTCAGTCTGCCCCAGGGCAGCTGTGGCTACAATAATAGTTTACCACCACCGGGTGTGGAGTGACTGAATAATGATCTGTAAAGTGTCTTTGTAACATATGTCAGTGTAAAGTGTTATATAAATACAAACTTACTTAATATATTGATTTAGCAGTACCACTTTATAATAACTCTTACATTTAATGACCCTTAAAGCCACAGTATGTGATTTTTTTTTACCAAACTAGATTAAATAAAATCATGTTTTTGGTTTATTGCACTAAAAAACATGCATCCTTACTGTCAGAGGGCTTGCATCTCCAGAGACCTAACTCTTATTCAGCCTGGAGGAGGTTTTCCTTCTGCTTGTTTCCATGGAACTGTTTTTAACAATAAAACTCCACAGTGAGGCCTAAAAAAGATCTGTCTCCATAGAGAATGCTCCTAAGTATGGTTTTAACTTTGTTTTTTCGTTGAGTCATCAAGGTGACGTGCCAGCATCAGAACTTTACATAATGTCCCTTCAGTGAAGCAAGACAAAAAGAAATCATAATTAACAAATACTTTGTTCTGAAGTGTTACTGCAAATATTTTACATCAGATGCTCTTCCTCACATAACTCTTTAATTTAACCTGGCTTGGGACTAGCTTCTAAAGGCAAATACTTTTATCTTATTTTTATTATCTTGACAGACAAAGCATCTAGTTCTGCTGAATATACATTTATCAAAACCTACTCTTATTTGATATTCTACAAAAAAACAGTATCCTGATCCTTTCATGAGCTGCAGATAAAATTATTGTTCCTCTTTCAAACTCAGGCCTTGAAACATCTGTCTCTGTATTACATTGACATGTTTCCTTTGTAACAAAACCTCTCATTTTTCACAATCAAAACATGATTTATCAGACTGCTGTGCTAATTACAGAGAGCTCAAAATAAACGCGGGGTATTACGGCCCACTTGAATATTAATGGAGGTGAATCACGTCTGTTCCTTTCTCGGGTCAAGTACAGGCAAGGAAAAAACACAACATTGCTAGAAAGACCATTATTCAAATGAGAGTGCACGTACCTTAATAGAAATCAGCAATGAACCATTAATTTGTGTTTTTAACGTCGCTTCATAATTTTGTGTCTAACATTTGTGATTGACTGTAAGCGCTTGCTGCAGTGCATGTAAATGTGTCCAAAAGTGCTAAAAGGCTCTGAATAAAGATAAATTAGGGTTAGCACGTAGCGTTAATCCTCACAAATGCTAGCTAAAACCAACGCGAGAGTGCCCAGAGATGGTTTTATCGTCACCATTCATCGCTATAAAGATTTGCAAGCTTTGACCTATGAACTTTTGCTATCCTCTGGTTGCGTTTGGCTTCCTGAATAGATGCATTATGGCCTTCGCTGCAAAAAAGAAAGTATGATTTGGCATGTAAGGTCAAAAGTCACTTCGTATTTTCTTATCTGCATACCTGAATGTCCCTGACGCTGCTTATCAAGTCCACAAAGGTTAAAATATTTCCTTTTTGTGCAAGAAAAACTATTGATTTAACTTGAAAGGCAAAAACAAACGCCTGCATGTCCTGCTTTTACTTTGGTCCATTCAGAAAATTAATATAAAAAGAATTCATAAACTGTAACTCGACATATCCTTTGCATATATCTGTATTAAGACTCATAATACGCTGTTTTGATGTCCACATTTCTTTATATTTGCAATACAAAGCGAAGGTGTAATTTATAACTAACTTGTACTCTATGCGTGATTCAAATGCTTTCTTATTATTCTTGACTCTGGCATTCACAGTACAGAAACCGGTCCATTTATTTTGATAGAAAATACATTTCCTTTGAACATAGGAATCTTTAAGTCTTCCTTGACCCTGTTCATTCTGCATTGCTTTAACACGTTTACAAGTAAAAGTTTCCGGACTAAAACATCAATTTGTGCATAAAAGTACTGCTTTAACTTCCGCTCTAAAACAACATTAATTGAATGGTCCACATAACAATAATGAGATATCCCTGCGTCGCCTGTGTGTGTGGAATTGCCATCTTCCTCCCATTGCCTATCGTAAATGATGCATATAAAGCCTATTCAAATGAACGAAATCATATAGGAATTGCATTTAAGGATAAGAAAGTTAAATTAACTTGTGGGCAAATAATGAACCAAGTTGGAGATTTGTTGAAGAAAGTGAAATCACTAATGGCTAGCTGTTGCAGTGTGTAATCAACCCAGCTTATAATCAATTGTGCCAAATTAGCTACGCGATGGATAAATCTATGGACTTAAAAGTGCAAAGGGCGTATTTTAAATGACACTTTATGGCTGTTTTGTCAGGTATCTTAAAAACATTACGCCTAAAATGTATGAAAATTATGTGTGCATCAACAACCGTAATTTGGCAACTTTTTCCCCGTCTTCTTCTCGCCTTTTCAAAAACAGTGCCCACCCCGCAGAGATGATCAAAGACGGCTAGATCCATCTTGACATGCTACACCCTCTCATCTATCGCTCCAAAAGGCACAAGGTTTTTTTTTTTTTTTTTTTTTCCTACTGAATGAATGGACAGATTAAAAAAACATTTCTGCCATGTTGGAGATAGAGACCAGCACTCACACACTCCATAATTATTAGCCCGATGATTGCACATGAGTGTTTTTGGATGTTGCATCTGGCCTCGAAAAGGGTTGATAGAAACTTGTTGTATATATCCAAACGCGCATTTTCCCGGCTGTCAAAAAATTGCGTTCAGAAAAAGCTGTACTCCTCTCATCAAGAGTCATAATTTACTTGTCAAAGCAGGGGTCCGCGCCGCATGTGGGAGGCACCATGGGGTTATAATTGCGAGACGGTTTTTGCTTCTCCTGAAATGCCTCTAGTCAAGAAGGAGCAACGGGCGTGATAGTCATGCTTTGTATGTGTGCTCCTTTCTTTTTAAAAAGTATAGCCATTTGCGCTGAAAATTGTAAAACATGATTAAAGGAATATTTGACTAGACTATTTTGCCATCAACTCCCTGTCAGGGACTACTCTCAACACTATTTCAACACTGATTGCCACTCAGCGTGATGCAGTGGCTAGCGCAAGGTGGCCATCTGGTGGAGAGAATGGGGAACAGTAGCTTTGTGGCACTGAGCTCTAACTTGTACTTACACCATATTAAAATTCGGATTAAACCTAGAGCTAGACCAAGAATAAACCAGGAATAAACCACAACTAAAGCAGTACCAACTGAGTCTACATCAGGACTAAATAAAATAAAACCAACAACGTAATAGTCTACATTTGGTATTGATTTTTAAAAGCATTTTAGGAATCTTCAGAGGCTTTTAGTCCCAAGATCTAGAACAAATCGTTTTAAAAGGAGCTTCGTTCCAGCTGCTATAGTACTCTATCTATCTGTAATCTATTTATCTATCAATTTTAATATTTTATCTTGGAAAAGTTGTTTGTTTTTTATATATTTAATATTTATTGTGATCTTAGTCAAGTGTGATGGATGAATTTAATTAATTATTTGCATTTATTTTTTGAAAAAATTCAG
Organism: Boleophthalmus pectinirostris; assembly: GCF_026225935.1. Lineage (NCBI taxonomy): Eukaryota > Metazoa > Chordata > Actinopteri > Gobiiformes > Gobiidae > Boleophthalmus > Boleophthalmus pectinirostris. Next base: position 11,768,451 of record NW_026571153.1, on the reverse strand, counting down.
CATGAATTTTGAGATTGGATTATGTCTCAATTTTTATTAAACTTTTTTGTGTCTTTAGGTAGTTAGTAAGTTTTGTAACTATACAAACTATGTTCTGTTTTCCAAAACATTCTTATCTGTGATGTAAATGTGGATTCATTATCATCAATTTCAATATCAAAAGATCATCATATTCACAAATTAAGTTTTACCTGGACTACATTTGATCTCAGTTAGATTTTGAAAGACCCTGTTCTCGTCTTGTAACTCTGTGTTGTAAGTTCGTGTCCACTCTGTGCTTGTGTGGTCCAACTACGTGATTGAAATCATTGCACGTTGCTTCTTATTTGGTGTTTTATTTGCTCTGTATGAAAATGAATCACGCGTCGAGGCTACGTAATTTTATTCATAGATATTTCCGTCATAAGGCACATTTTTACATATTAAAATGAAACCACGCAGCCAAACATATTTTAAAGTAAATAATATGTTTCTACAGTTGTTATACATCTCAACGTGACATGCGCAATTTAAGACATTTTTCATTTCATGCATAGAAAACTCAAAAGACCATTTAATATCTAACACAAGCACACCAATGCATTTGTATTGTCACTCTTATCATGAAATTCATATTTAAAATGAAAGCTAGCACCCTCTAATCAGTTGAATAGAGCGCGTAAGCCCAACCAATCTCCAGCGGCCTACAAAAACAATAATTTTATCTGGGAACAAAGATGCTAGTGATTTTGACTTGCTTCATTTGAAATTGTCAAATTAATTATTGGATTTTGGCAGTCGCAAATTAGCAAGATCCTAGTCAATGATGTTAAAGTAGTATTTTTTATTTTATTTTTTTTTACCAAATGGTAGCTTTTCAAAATAGCTGTTTGGATAAAATCATTTGTAATTGTATGCACTTAGTACCATTGACTTTAAATATTTGCAAAACTTAATTATCTTGAGCCTAGTCTGTTACTACCAAATCGTCTCTTTTGTTTATTGCTACAATTTCATTCATTTTCTCAAACAATCTCGCAGTGCTTGAGTTGTTTTTCTTGCTTGTCAATACATGATATCGGCCTTTACATTTCTCAATTATCCTTCTATGTTCCCCATTTCTCTGAATATGCTGTTCTATATTCACTCCTAAAGTCTCCCCCCATGTAAACAGCACCATTGCATTGTCCCAAATGTCACTTGCAACTAAATTAAGATTATATTCTATAGCTTTTCTGTATGTTTCTGTGCAGGTTAGAAAAACAGGCCATACTAAGATCACAATATCGGGCTCTGATTCACACCAACTTACTGCTTCTCGTATATTTTCTCTTGAAGTATTTGTACAATCTTGCCATTTCACTCCTTGCGGTTCAACAATTGATACCTCTCTTCCTTCTATCTCCCCTCTCCAATACCTAAAGTTTCCACCGTTTATTTGCGACATCTCTTCTTGTTTTCCTGCCAGGATGCGAACCCCAGATGGCGAACGTGCTGACCAGCTTTCCCTTAACATTAAGATAGTCAAATCGCTGGTTTCTTTGTAGTTTTTGGGACTCTTTGAAAGCCCTTTAAAGTCACTGATAACCTTTCCGCTATCTACTTCCTGTTTATTTTGCGACTCCATACTTTCATTTTCTTCTGCCATCTCATGTAGTGTTTCAAAGTGACAGTTATTACCTTTCGGACGTGCTAATTCAGCCATTTTCTGTACCCTGTCTTTTCTGCCGATATCCTGGTACATAAAGTCTTCTTCCTTATGTGTATAATCTAACTGATTTTGCCTTGTGCTTAGCTGCGTCTCTCTTTCTTGCAGACTAACTTCCCATTTATTTAAATTGTCAAACATTAGCCTATACTTTTGGTCTTTATGTTTTAGCTGTTGTTTGAGCGATGCTAATTCTTGGCCCATTTCGTTCAATTGTTGCGTGGTATAGCTGACATGCTTGTTTTGTGCGCTCAGCTCCGATGTCCAATTTATCAACTCTTGCTCTTGATTTTTTAAATTAAACTCTTTGTCTTTCAGCTCTTTCCCCTGGTCTTTCAACCCTCTCACTTTCTTTTGCAAATCTTGCCCGTGAAAATTTAACTCTTTTTGCTTTTCTTCAAGAATTTCTAACATTTTATCAAATTCTTTTTCCTTTTGTTCAAAATATTTTTGTCTCTCGCAATCTTTTTCATCGAGTTTGTTTTGTTTTGCAGTCAGAGCTACTTCCCACTGGACTAATTCTTCCTGCCTCTTTTCAAAATCCAGCACTTGCTCCTCAAAATTCAGTTTTTCATTTTTCCAAATTTCTATTTCTTTAAATTTCTGCTCCAAATCTTGTTTTTCCTCTTCATCTTTCTCTAGTTTCTCTGCTAACACTGCAAGTTGCTTTTCAAAGTCCTTTTTCAAATCTTCTTTTTCCTTTTGTAGGTGGCTACTGATTTGTCCTAACTCTAAAATCTCTTGTTTATAATTTTTACAAAATGTGTCAAATTCTGATTCTTTAAGTTTAAATTGTTCATCTTTCGCTTCATACTCTTCTTTCAACATTTTACATTTTAGTTCAAGCTTCTGAATCTCCTCTGCCATTTTTCCTTCCATTTCCTCAACTTTCTTTTGACTATCTTGTAAATTTTCCATAACTTCCAATGCTTTTTGTTGCTTTTCTTGTTGCAAAGATTGTATAACTTCATTTTTCTCATTGACAATAATCTCTAGTTCTTGATTTCTTCTTTCTATACTTCTTTCGTACTCCTGGATCAAGTTTGTCATCTCTCTCTCCATTTTTTGTGTCAGTTCATTCAGTTCTGCTTTTGTTTGTTCAATTATGAGTCTCATTTGATCACAGTCTATATCCTTCTCGGCCAGTCTCTCCTCCATTTCTCTTTCTTTGTTTCTGTAACCCTCCTCAACCTCTTCATAATTTCTGACACAGTTTTTCAACTCTTCAATTTCATGGACATAACTTTCTTGCATCTTTACAACTTCCTTATACTCCTCCTTTTTTAACATAACTTCATTTTGAATTTGCGCAATTTCATTAGTCAGTTTTTTGACTAATTTCTCATTTTCAGCATTTCTCTCAGTTTCATTTAAAAGTTTTTGTTTTATCTCATTTATCTCTTTATTACGAATTTCCAGCTGGAGCTCAGCCTCTTTCTTCTGGTTTACCAACATCTGTCCTCTTTCATTGTCCTTTTTTTGCAACATTTCTTCAATTTCTTTTAATTTCTCATTGAGCATTTGTATTAATTGTTCTTTCTCAACCAATTTTTCCTCAATCTGTCTCCATTCTTGGTCTTTTTTGGTTTGAAATTCTTGTAGTTTCTTCTCTTCTTCCTGTAAACACTCTTTCAACCTAAATATTTCTTGTTCTCTCTCTTGTAGTTTTGCCTGCACACCTGCCATACAATCCAACTCTTCCAATTGTTTTTGTTTCAGTTCTTCAATGTCAGTTACAAGTTTTTCAATTTCTTCTCCTTTTTCTTTCAAAATATTCTCAATTTCTTTATTTTTCCCATTAATCTCATCGGTATATTCACATTTGAGTTCTTGAATCTCCTTGTCTCTCTCCATAAAAAGCTGTTCTTTTTCATTTTCCAATATTGACATTTTTGCTTTCAGCTCTTCTTCATGCTTTAATTGCCTTGTCGCTATCTCTTTTTGTTTTTCTTCTAACATTTTAGCAAAATCCTCTCTCATTTTTTCAATTTCAGTTTTTTGTCTCTTCAGATTGTCTTGAATTTGCTCACTTAGCTTAATAATTTCTTCATTTTTCTCATATATTTCCAGTTTTTGATTTTCCACAATGGTTTGCTTTTCAGTTTCAAATTCTCTGGATTTTTCGTTTATCAATTCACAATATTTTTGTTCCATTGCAGCTAATTCTCTCTGCTTGATTTCCATGTTAGATTTAGCTTCTTTTGCCAGCTGGTCTTTTAAATGTTTGTTTTCTGATAATTTTTCATTCAACTCAGTTTGATGTTGCTTCAGAATTTGTTCAGTTTCTTCAAAATGCTGTATCCTCAACATCTCTAACTTAGTGTCCATTTCGCTAATTTTGTTTTTCATCTCATTGTCCGAAAGTAACCTAACTTCATCTAACTGTTTTTTATGTTGACAAGTCATCTCATCCATTTTCTTTAGCATTTCTTGTTTATTATTTTCAATCCTATCCAACGCTTTCTGCTTTTCATCGTTCATCGAGTTTATGTTTTGTTCAACCTCTGTTTCCTTTTCGCGTAGCAAGGTTTCAATTTTCGACATTTTAAACTCAAATTCGTTTAGTGCCATTTCTTTTTCTTGTTTTATTTTCTCAACGTCATCCTCATAACATTTTCTAGCTTGTTCCAAGTCTTCGTTTAACTTTGCCGCTTTCTCCTTCCACTCTGCGCATTCACTTATCGCCAATTTAACATTTTGTTGTAATTTTTGTACTATGTTTTCGCACTCTTTGAAAGCCTCTTTGTATTGTCGCTTCTCTTGTTCATGTCCGACTGCGATGCGTTCAAGTTCAAGTATTTTTGATTGTTGCTCGTCAGCTCGTTCAGTCAATTCTTCAACCTCTCTTTCTCTCATTTCAACTTTAAGACCTGCCTCTTCAGACTCACATTTACTTTTGTGTAGCTCGGCCAGTATCCTCTCATGCTCCACATTCAAATCTATTATTTCTCTTTCTTTGTCTTCTATCATCATTCTCATCCTTTCTTCCAGTTCTTCAACATTCTGATCAGTTCTCTTTTCCTCATCCTCCTCTTCTTCTTTTTTCAGATTCCCGGGCGATTTGGACTTTTTCTTGCGTTCAAAAAACCACCTCAAACTTTTCATCTCCCTCTCTCTCAGTTTTTTAAGCTCCGCCTCTTGTCGTGACATCTTCTCCTGCAGTTCTTTCAAACGCTGGCTGTATTTCTCATTTTTTTGCCTGGTCAACGTCTTCACTTCCTGGACTAACCCTGAAAATGCCTCACATCGATTTGTAGTGGCCATTTTTCCACTTTCTCCAGCAGTTCCGTCACCAGCGTTGAATTCTGTAACCCGTTTGCGTAGCTCATGGCGTGGTATCTTCCTTTACACTTTTCCAAGAGCATCTGCAACTCTTTCCCGCCTTTTTGAATATGTTTCTCGATACTAACCCCCTCTCGTAGTTGATCACAATGAGTAAATAGTAAAATTGTGTATCTCCAAATGTCCTCTCCTAACAGCTCTAAATGATTGCAAATATGACTTTCTCTAACCGCTGTATTGACTCGTAACGCTAACAAAAATGCGTGAGGACCTGGCGGGCATAAACCAACACTCGTGACTATCTCTCTTTTCACTCGTTCAGGTGTGGTGCCCATGACGCCTCCCTCCCATCCAGGTGTGTCCACTACAGTCACGTGCCGTTGGGAGACGTTCGCTTGTTGACGAATGCACTCCTCTGTAACCGTTCCAGCTTGGAATACGTCGGAATGACCCAAGATGGCGTTCCCAGCGGAGCTCTTTCCGGTCTCCCGCTCTCCCAAAAGAACGAGGCGGATTTCCGGAAGACGACGAGGGGTTTTGGAGAAGGAGTGGTGGCCGTCGGACTCGGACAACTGCAGATTGTCACCTACAGAAAAGAGGTAAAGAAAGGTTTAAGTTTTTAATATTATTGCACATAATTCCATCTTTTATTCATGGGCTTTTGCTTCTAGTTATATGCAACATTTTGTGACTTCCTATTCAAAAGATATACCATGATTTCTGGACTATTAGTCATTACTTTTCTCTCACACTCTGAACCCTAAAACTGTTTATTTACCATGTGATAAAATAAGTTAGGATGCTAAATTAACATTAGTGAGTGGGATACATTTTAATGACCCAAACGTGTTAAATGCAGGTGAGTAAATAAACAACAAGAAGAAATGGCTCAAACTTCAGTAGCCAGACATCCACTCATCTCATACTTGATCGATACAACTAGCCCCGTCCCTGAGAAAGCCTGAAATCTGCTGAAATCCTATAAGACACTGACATGATCCCAGACAGGACAGCGGTCCTTTCTACAGGAGACATGCTCAGTAGAACGTGAAGTGACGTAGACTGATAATTCTGTCTAATAATGTCGTTTTACTTCCGTGTTACAGGCACTGTATGTAAAAAAATGCACTGGTATTTAATCATTAAAAAAAATCTTTCTGTGTAAATATCTCAAGTTACAACAATACTATATCATCAACTTAAACTATACGATATATCGATATTTCAATATTTTTGCATACATCGAGTAACTGCTGCACTAACCTATTCTTACCACTATAATGACATGAAGCCTGGGGTCTAAAAGTAGCACTTAAACAAAGAGAGTCTTAAAGGTGCATTGTGTAACTTTTCTGGTGGAGGGCCCATCAAATGCTTTTCTCCATGGAGATGTTATTGCTTTGTCACATACATTTGACATATGGTATTAAACCTTTCTACACTGGAAAAAAACAGTATCTAGTTGAATTAAAATGACTTAAATTAAGTACATTTGACTTTATTTGAGCAGATTCAACTTGACAGGTAAAATGATCTACCAATTGAATAAGTTTGTTTTTCTTAATTCAAGCAACAGTAGATTTTGATTCTTATTTTAAGTGCAAAAAGTTGTAATTTTTCTTATCTTAAGCATAGCAAAATGTATTTTCATATTTTAAGTACAAAAAATCTTGTTCCACTGGCAGATCATTTTACTTGTCAAGTGAAATTTACTCAGCTCATGATAAAACTTTCTTAATTCAAGTCATCTTAACTTGGCTAGATTTAGTTTTTTATAGTATGTCTTCATGGAGACCAAACCACACCAAGTTACATGTCAGATCTGCAGCAAGTTGACCCCACTCACAGTCAGAATGCCTGTTTTCTAGGCGATTAAACCACCTGTAATTGAATAAATGTAGGATTACTAGGATTAGGATTGTGTAATGTCATACTGGGAAACATTTCAGGCAGGAGACAGACCCCCAACCAAAAAGTTACAGTAGTAACTAGTAGTTCTTGAAATACTTGTATACATATTGTGTTAAAAAAACTCACTGATCAGAGCGGTCTTGATGGTCCCTCTTTGCGCCTGGGCCTCCATCTGCCTCTGTCTCTTCCTCCTCTCTCTTGCTCTCCTCGTCCCGTCCACCTCCATCTCTGACAACACTGCAGCGTCCATACTCACGTGTTTACACCTCGCTTCTTTCTTCTCCACCATTTCTTTCAACTTCTTTATCAATTCTTTAACCTGTGTCCCTTCTTTGTTCCTGTTCTCCATTACGTGATATCTATTTTGACATTTTTGAAGGAGCTTTTGCAGTCCGGGACTAGTTTGAATGCGTTGTTCCATCGATACCAATCCTAACTCATCTCCTCTTGTGAATAGCACTATTGTGTATTCCCAAATGTTTCTCCCAAGTGGAAAAAGATGTTCCTCTATTTCTTTAATGTAATCTTCATTGACAGAAGCGCAGGATCTAAGCACAAGCAAAATGGCATGAGGCCCGGGGGGGCATAGAGTGACACTTCGTAAAGTCTCGCGTTTGACCCAATTCGGGGTGCTGTTGAGTGGGTAGTACCATTCCCATCCCGGGGTGTCAACCACTGTCACTTTAATCCCGTTCACATCCGCACGTCTTTTGATACATTCTTCAGTCGGTTTTCCATATTCAAATCCAGCTCCCAAAATGGTGTTCCCCGCTGCACTTTTTCCAGCTCCTTTTCTGCCCAGTAGGACCAGTCGGAGATCAGATATGGGAGAAAGGGGGGTGTGATGAGGTGAAGGAGACGCAGGGGTGGCCATGATGGACTGTAAACTGTAGTCTCTGAAGAAAGGTAGAAGCAGCTCCTCAGTGCAGCGGACTGGATAAGCTGTGAAAGACAAAACAGAAGTGGCCAATTATTACAACTTGTATTAAGCCGTATACTTGATATTACATTTCAACAGTGTATAGATTATTGTAAAACTATAATCCCAATAAGCCTACCATATTTTTCGGACTATAAAACCCACCGGATTATAATTTTGCAATATTAATAATGTTGAATACTCTGGCCTGTTTTCATACATAAAATGCACTGGATTATAAAGCGCATTAAGCAAAACAAACAACACTTGAGACTGATCCCCTAGCCTAGGCATCCACCATCCATTGGCAGATCATGGCGTAATTCGCCCGGTGTTGTCTCCCTGCCTTGGTGATTGTGTACTATGAATGTGAATGTGGGTGGATAATTTAAGTTTATGTCCTTCGAGGAGCACTCAAACATATGTTGCACTCTTAAATAATCCAGGCGAATGATTCCGTTTTGCAAAGTTTATTTTATCCAAGCGGTTCAATACATTCGAGGCACACAGGGCTACAACACTTGAGTGCAGGCCACACTCACAACACTGGATGGGCGTGTCTTACCTACTTTTATTGCTGGACCCCCAACTATCGGCACCACCCATTTCCTGGCCGCTCTCGATGCTACAGTGTATTTTAATTACATGATAAATACTATATAATTTAACATTTCATCCAAAATATATACATTGAGTAATAATGTGTTTAATGCAGCTTTGCCACATTTGTTTGCGTTTTCCAGAAACAAAACTTAAAACCACATGGATAATTTGCATAAACTATAAACACTGAAAAAAAACCTTCTTGTGCACTGATTTGGTCAGCTTCTGTCGGACTAATGGACATGACTCAGTGGAGGTCAGTAAGCACAACCAGAATTAATACATAAGGCGCATTGTCGATTTTTGAGAAAATTAACGCATTTTAAGTGCACCTTATAGCCCGAAAAATACGGTATAATGGGAAAGTTGCAATGCAATGCAATTTGAACATTCAAAAGATTATAACAGTGCTATTTTTTTAGTATACATTTGCAAGTATGATTCAGTTTTGGATCAACCATATGCATAAAAAGTAATTATTATTTTTATTTATATATTATTATTTATATATAGATGTTACTAAAATCTTCTTGTGGTGAACGTACTGTAAAATCTGTGCCCTGATATCACTGTATTTTAATTCATTTGTTGTTGTTTTATTATTATAGTCTAAATACTATTTTCAAATGTATCTTTAGACAAAACATCACCTCCTCAAAATCAAAGTTTAAAAGCCATCAACTATCAGCTATTACTAATGATGAAAGGCTTTTTAAAATTAAACTAATATGGGGAAAAATGCATACACTGAGACTTGAATACATGACAGGCATATATTGATTTGGAGTCAATAATCTGTGAGTAAAATCCTGTATTTTTTATATTTATGGCTGAGAAGTTTTTGGCTACATCCAGGTTAGAAGTTTTGAATAAAAGTGAGCAAAATGTACAAGGACATTTTACCTAATAACTTGTTTATCTGTAAACTCTTCACTTTTAAAAGGCCACAAATGTATTATAATCTTTGTTGTTAAATAAATGACATGTTCAATGCCATTTGAGGGTAAAACAGCACAGATGTAGTGCTTGATAACCAACTTCACCAGTTAATTAAACATTAAATTATTTTTAAAAGATTGGAAAACCAAGGCTGGTACTTTTTTGGTTAATTAAATTAAATTGGTGAGCACATGGCACAACAACTTCTGCTTTTATAAACAAACAAAACAAAACAAAAAACTACTGTACCCTACTGCTTCATAATGTAGGATACAGGATAACCTTTCAAGAGATGTTTATGGAATATTGTAGGAATTATTTCTATGGTAAGGCAATAATGTGTCCACTGCATTTGACCCGTTCTACACAGGGTCTACGGCAACCTGACTGGAGCAGTGGACCCATCCCCAGGTCTTGAGCTGGTTTACATGGTCAGGAGTACCTTAGCTGGAGGATTACTTTAGTTTATGCATTACAACAACTGTAAAAATGTCATATGTCACAATTTAGTTATATGATAATATCTTGACAACTTGAGTAGTCCTTAGTGTTAACTACATTATTGCTTATTATTATGACTTTCCGAGGGTGCTCAGGAAGGAGCAACTAAACACAAGCCTGCTGGTGACCTTCTACTGTTCCACCTCTGAGCCTGCTGACCTATGCTGTGTCAGTGTGGCACTCGAGCTGCACAGAGGCCAACAGGACGCGTCTGCAGAGGGTGACCAACACTGCACAGAAAATTATTGGCTGCCCTCTTTTCCATATCCACCATCTACAACTCCGGGTGTCTCAGCAGGGCCAGGAACATCATAAAGGACAATGCCCACCTTGGCCTTCACCTCTTCATCCTGTTGCCTTCTGGCAGGTGCTTCAGGTCCATACCAGCCAGAACAAACAGACAGGTGACAGCTTCTCTCCCAAAGCTGTCACCACTAAACTCAAGTTTGCACTGAGAACTGTTAATTTGCAAAGTCAGTGCCAGTGTTATCGCTACAATTTTAATGCTGCTAGCCACTCAAGTCACTTTAGTCTTAAGTCTGTTTCTAATGGTATGTGTCTGTCTGTCTGTGTACCCCTGAGGGGTTTTGCACAAGTTTTATTATAGTAGTTTTAGTTTTATGATATTATATTTTATTATACTGCGCTGTGTGCACTTTGAAGGAGCAGTTCTCCATCTCATTGTACTGTATATAATGCCAATAAAGGCTTTCTATTCTATTCTATTATTTAAAAGCAATAACCTAGAATTGTTCACCAACATAAACAGTCAAATGAACAGAAAGTAAGCAGACAAAACAAAACATTAAGAATAAAAACAGACATTCAGAATTAAGCAATGAATGCAGTTAAGCAATTAAACAGGTTAATGAAAACTTACCAACAATGAACAGACCTCAATTTGATATTTTTCACCAAATTTAAAAGATATTTTACAAGATATTTTACAGTACAGATATTTGACAGTAATGAGGAAGTTTAAATTGAACAAACTTACCTTCATTGGTGTCCGTGCTGTGACCGGTGCTGCTGCGATCTGCCTCCATCACGTCCGTCCACTCTTCCTCCTTTTTATCTTCCTCTTTCTACTTCCTGTTTCTCTTTTAAAACTAAGTAAGTATTTCTTCACTATTGTCAGCAGGAGTGTCAAATACAAACCTTTTCGAATTCGAACTAGTGTGAAAGCGAGACACACGTTTGTAAGTCACGTGGTCATTTGTGGTTTTCCTCATTTCACTTGACAGGAAGTGTAAGGGTATGTCATAGAGAGGACTTGAGAAATATGATCAGGCAAATGAGATAAGAGTCATCTTTATTGTCATTACGCTTGTACAAAATACAATGGTGATTATAACTTAATTGTATCCGTAAGGTTGTATATGTATGATAGGCATGATATTTGTACTACTATTGTACTAAAAAACATTAATGATCTATTCAATTCAGTGGCACTAGAGGATCATATATCAAATCCCTGGATCCTTAAATGCAACACAATTTGATGCCAATTGTGACACACAGTAATGTGTTTTCACATTATGTTTTATTTTTTGTATGTATTGGTAGTAAATAACTGTAATTACACCCTCACGCCAGTAGGTGGCGCATGACTACTCGAGAGGGTATTATGAGGTCGGAGGTCCTCCTCTCCAATTCCAGGTGCCACAGGGGGGCGCCAGTGGCAAAAAACTGTCGTTGTGTCCTTAGGCAAGACACTTCACCCACATTGCCTAGTATGAAAGTGGTGTGAGCGTGAGTGATGGTGGTGGTCGGAGGGGCCGATGGCGCAGATTGGCAGCCATCAGTCTGCCCCAGGGCAGCTGTGGCTACAGTAGTAGCTTACCATCACTGAGTGTGTGGAGTGACTGAATAATGAACTGTAAAGTGCTTTGGGTATCTTGAAAGGCGCTATATAAATGCAATCAATCAATCAATCAATATGGCAGAAGCGAGGCATAGAGAAACTTGACGGTTGCCTGTCTCATTCTTTCCTTGGGTTTTACAGGTCAGTATCAAAGTAAAAACCACATCATTTGGGTCATAAACAAGTAATAAACACAGCTAGTCATGAGGGTATAAATCAGTTGCTAAATACTGTGTTTTTGTTAAGTTTAACCATGTAAATAGACATGAAAAGACAGGTCAAAGCAAAGCTACGGGCGCCATTTTGAGTTTATTGCGCATTTATTTTAAGCTCCCGTTTTCGTAACTGCAAATGTGTAAAAGTGCTCCGACATCGTTTTGATTATAAAAGTGTAAAGATTAAGTTCATAAGTAAAAGTTAAAAAGGGTCTTAAACTAAAGCTAAAAGCCAGTCAGTAGTAACGGTTACTACCATGAATTGCATGGTAGTAACCGTTACTACTGACTGAGGAGCCGTTAAGGTGGCAGTTATACAGTAAAGACAGTTTGTTAAAAACAGACCAGCTGCGGTTGTAGAAACTGATAAGCGTATTTTGGTTACAATGTAAGAATTAAATATTAATTCTTTCCTTGTGTTTTATAAGAAACATTTAATCTGCCCAACAGGCCCAGAACTTGGGTCTGTTACACAGTGATAATAGATTTACATACGATGCTTTGACATTCAAACTGCGGTGAGGGGAGACCACTATTTCCTTTGCCAACTCACTTCCTGTCAACAAATTTCAGTACATGCTTCATTTGAGTATTGAGCATGTTCTCGTTTATGTAATTCGGTGCTTAAAAACTTTCCATAACAGGTCATGTAAATAAAAATATTATAATTTATATGTAGTGTAGTTGTTATGCAAACATAGCAACTTAAAATGACCCAAATTGATCTAAAAATTAAATGTATGATGATAAACTACAATATAAACCATGCATTTCAAAATTTATTATAATTAGATTTCTTCTGTTTTTGCTTGTGATATTTTTGAGTCTATACTTTTATAATGACAAACACCTGGCTTTTTTTTTTTTTTTTTTTTCACAAATGTACTAGTATGCAAATTACCCCCCAAAATACTAGGACCAGTACAGAATGTCATTAAAACACTATATAGACAATTTAGTAGCAAAAAAAAGTTAATTTAGTGTTGAGTCCCACTTTAAAGACACATTTAAATAGCTCTGAATAGACTTTTTGTTTGCCCTTCGTCATTGCTGTCGTTGCGGTAACAGTTACATGGTACAACCTCTCCGTTTCTCCACATAAATAACCATGATTCACTCGTTCCTGCTACTCTCTTCTGGGTTTTCTAAAAGCAGTCATTGTTTATGGAATAGCCTGTATTAATTCAGACCCATTTACTCCATAGAGCTGCATGTCTAAGTGTTCACTGCTTATTACTGTGATGGACTAGTTGTTAATATGCTTTTTGTACACGTCAAATGAATTACTCCTTATTAGGCTCCCTGCAGTGCCAGCACTTTTCTGCAATGTACGAAATATGAATGAAAATGGTCTCTAATATCTCCTGTCAATGTTCATCATGTTCATTCAGTCATGTTTCTGTCTTAAAGCAATGTCAATTTACATTTTAGTAATTAAATCATCCGTGAATTAAGCGTCCAAAATAAATAAAAAATATAACCTATATGTACAGTGTAGTAGTAGTGGAAATTTTTAGCTGTGGTTATTGGTGGGCGGTGCTCATGCATTTGCAGTCCAGCTATAGATTTATTTTTGTATAAGAGTTAGACAAAGGCTGTGTTCATACTAGTAAAACTAAGAGATAAGGCTTGTTACACTACTTTACCAATTTTTATACTATAAAACATATTTTTAGACAATAGAATATGAATTTCTGCATAAGATAACGGTAGTTTATTTAATATTACTACTTTGCCTTATGCTAGTTCTGTTATAGTATATTATAGTATGTTCTAAAACTATTTAAGGTCCAGTTATGCCCTGTTCATGTGATTTTTGAGTATTGGTAATTCTTCTATTTGTGCTAAAACTTGACTTTGCTGCTTCTTACATCACCTGTTTGTCTCCATGTCGATATATAAGTTCAATAACAAACTTAGCGCTGTGTTTTTTGTAAGCTATTTGTAAGCCACTGGCCCTTTCCTTTATTCAGTCATCATTATGGCTGGGTATCATTCAGAAGTTGGCGATACGATACATACCTCGATACATAGGCCACGATACAATACGTATCTCGATACAGTGAACTTTCGATTTGATGTGATTCAATACAATATATTTCTAATCAATTTGATATGGTTCAGTAAAAAATAAAGGCTAAATCATGGCTGTAATAATAAAAGTCTTTGTTAAACCACTTCATGAGCAAAGTTAATACGAAACACAAACATTTTAATCGTCAGAACCGTGAAAATGTCAAATGTGTCGTATAAATGAGTTTCCTTCCTCTTAACAAGCAACAAAACTGTAGCGCTGTAACAAAATAATTTAGTAAAATATACCAAAAAATACTCTTGGTGATATATTGGTACAGCAGCCCATGATATTGATACTGTATCATCACATTAAATGATACAATATATTGATATTTCAATAAACACACCCCTAGTCATCATTTAAAGGTCCTATATTATGCTAAAAATTCCTGCGTGAACTTAAAGCCATGTTATAATATTGTTACCTCATCGCAAACACACCTGGCGTTGTGTTTCGTTTCATTCACACATGCTTGAGTAACACTTTATTATGTGTGACTACACCTCCAAAGCTCAAAATGCTCCGTTCCACCTTGTGATGTCATGTAGTCTTAGTTTTCATGCTAACAGAAACTTTTTACCTTTTGTTTAGTAGACATTACCAATTCCAGGGCTGAAATGATCCAAATGATATCTAGTGTAAATGTGTGGGGTTTAAAAACACAGTGGAGCACTTCATGTATTACCACATCACAATCCTCCTTAACTATGCATAAATATGTTTGTGTGTTTAACATCCATCCATCCATTTTCGTCCGCTTATCCAGGGCCGGGTCGCGGGGGCAGCAGCCTAAGCAGGGACTCCCAGACTTCCTTCACCCCAGACACGTCCTCCAGCTCCTCCGGGGGGACCCCGAGGCGTTCCCATGCCAGCCGAGAGACATAGTCCCTCCAGCGTGTCCTGGGTCTTCCCCGGGGCCTCCTCCCGGTGGGACATGCCCGGAACACCTCCCGAGGGAGGCGCCCAGGAGGCATCCGGAACAGATGCCCGAGCCACCTCAACTGGCTCCTCTCGACGTGGAGGAGCAGCGGCTCTACTCCGAGCTCCTCCCGTGTGACTGAGCTCCTCACCCTATCTCTAAGGGAGCGCCCAGCCACCCTGCAGAAGAAATCCTGTGGTCCCCAAACCGGACCCCCTCCGACCCCTGACTGCGCCTAGAAATGGTGCCACGTGCACTTATGGGCACCCTTGCGCTCGAACATGGTGTTCGTTATGGACAAGCTGTGACTAGCACAGAAGTCCAATAACAAAACACCGCTCGGGTTCAGATCAGGGAGGCCGTTCCTCCCAATCACCCCTCTCCAAGTGTCACTGTCGTTGCCCACGTGGGCGTTGAAGTCCCCCAGGAGAACAACGGAGTCCCCGGTCGGTGCACTGTCTAGTACCCCTCCCAAGGACTCCAAGAAGGCCGGGTACTCAACACTGCTGTTCGGCCCGTAGGCCGACACCACAGTGAGAGACCTGTCCCCGACCCGAAGGCGCAGGGACGCGACCCTCTCGTTCACCGGGGTGAACTCCAACACACAGCGACTGAGCTGTGGGGCAATGAGCCCACACCAGCCCGCCGCCGCTCCCCGCGGCCAACGCCAGAGAAATGGAGAGTCCAGCCCCTCTCAAGGAGTTGGGTTCCAGAGCCCAAACTGTGCGTGGAGGTGAGGCCGACTATATCTAGTCGGTAATGCTCAACCTCCCGCACAAGCTCAGCCTCCTTCTCCCCCAGCGAGGTGACATTCCATGTCCCCAGAGCTAGTCTCCATGTCCGGAGATCTGGTCGCCGAGGCCCCCGCCGTCGACTGCCGTCCAGATCTCTCTGCACCGGCCCCATATGGATCCTCCCGCGGGTGGTGGGCCCACGTGAGGACGGCCCCACGTCGCTCCTTCGGGCTGAGCCCGGCCGAGCCCCGTGGGGGGAGGCTCGGCCACCAGGCGCTCGCTGGCGAGCACCCACCCCAGGCCTGGCTCCAGGGTGAGGCCCCGGTGACGCCAATCCGGGCGACGTAACTGGCCTTGCTGGTACACTCATCATAGGGGCTTCTGAACCGTTTTTCGTCTGACCCGTCCCCCCGGACCTGTTTGCCTTGGGTGACCCTACCAGGGGCATGAAGCCCCCGACAACATAGCTCCCGGGATCATTCGGGCACTCAAACCCCTCCACCACGATAAGGTGACGGTTCAAGGAGGGGTGTGTTTAACATGTGTGAATGAATCAAAACACAACTCCAGGTTTGTTTGAGATGAGTAAACATTGTAAGATAGATCAGAAAATAGTGTAGTATGGGCCTTTAAGATCTTTCAACATTTCACAGTTGTTGAAAATCTTGAAAAACCTTAACCTTAAATGAAAAGTTTGAGAATTAATGATCTGCTCTATGGAGTCATCAAATGTTACCAACTTATAGAAGTTTCTAAAGATTTTTTTCCCCATGAAGTCAACACTACACTTATGATTATTACGTTGGTATGTGAGTATATTAAATTGGTATTGATTTTATAAATACGTTTTTACCCTACTGTTATGCTTGTTGTCCGGAGTCACATTTTTCTCTTTGGCCTTGCCCACTGTCACTAAAAGAGGAGATTGTGATAAAGGAAAGATATTGCCAGACCAATTGAATGGAAGTGGACTGGCCATAGTGGGAAATAACAGCAATACAATCTCAGAGTAAATTAGTTTTTGGACAAATGGCCCTCAGAGAAAACTTGTTGAATGAACTTTCTATTTCTTATTGATTTGTACTTGTGCTATACTACATGGGCTCAGACAAGGTTTTGCTATTCTAGTACACTGAGTTATGTCCAAGTGAAGACAAGACGATCCACTCAATGAAGAATAATAATCTTTATCTTACTTTTAATATATATCTTGAACTGTGCAACTTTTCTCAATGAGATGTTGTTATTGCTTTGCTTGAAATGTTACTCATTATGGCATTAATCTTGTCTATTCATGGAGATAAACGGACAAATGACATGTCAGATCTGTGGAGAGGGAACCCCGATCACACTCAAAGTGTATTTCGATGATATTCAGTGAAGATATTTATGAGCAATACAAACTCCTAATGCATCTGCTCAATTTAATTTCTCTCCAGCGACTAGGTCAGGAACCGGAATACACCCTGGAAGAACCCTGGAAGAACCCTGGAAGTACGAGTCTGGGCACCAGCCACTCAGTGAAGAGACATACATTCTGTGTTGGCAACGATTCCCAAGATCAAGGATTTAAAGCTGGAACAAAGAGAATGTTCGGTGAATTTTTTCGGTGAAAACAAGGGAAAAGACGTTATTGCCCTTCTTCCTACGGGATTTGGGAAAAGCTTAATATACCAGTTAGCCCCGTTAGCGGCGCCTTACATATGTCACAACCAAATAGCAGCGATTGGTTAAATAAAAAAGTACCTGCCTACCGTCGAGCGAACAAATTCTAACGCTGCAAGGTCAGACAGTTTCTAAAAAGTGAAACCGGCTGATGAATCAGGCTAACAAACACCTACTGAGGTAATGCAAAGTAGATTTCTTTAATTCCATACTGTGGAACATTTCAGGCAAAGACCCTCATTATAAAAGTTACAAAGTGCACCTTTAAATGTACTGGTTATTTTCATATTTATTATTTCCATATTTTTAACTTGTGTTGTCGTATTCCCATTTAGTGAACAACTCGTTTTGTTTTCTGGACCACTGACTCTTTCTTTTGATTGATTGACTGATAGATTAGTTGCTAGGCCGTTGATCTTGCCATATTACAACAGCAGAAAATAGCAATAATGAAAATTTCTCATGCCCCAAACATAGTGTTTTGCCTATATTTCTAAACTTTGTAAACTATGAATAAAAACATGGACTGAATAACATAAGATGCATTTATGTTACTTTTATGTGACCAAAAGCGTTGTCAGTAAGAAGGTTAGAAAAGAGTAGTTTGATATTCCCGCTAAAGCAACTTGGGTTTAGATTTGAGAAATGACAACACCAAAAATAGTGCAAAAAATAAATAAATTGTTGGTTTAACCTGGACAGAATCTACTTATAACACTGTAAAAAATAGAAAATACCAATTCACTGTGGAAAGATAAATAGCACTTGTATTGGCTTTTTATTTTGTGGTTGCGCTAAATTACCCAATAACTTTGTCAACAAACCAGTCAATCCAAAATTCACCTGATGTGGATTGTGAATTATCGTAAAATGACATACTTTGGCAGTTTTACCTGGAAATGTAATAAATCAACACGAGGACCACAAACCAAAGTCATATCAAATGACAGTGTTTGATAGACCACAACTTTGAACCGGTCTATTTTATTCAACGTAAACATTAGAATTGGTAAAACCAAACTATAAATACATTCATCCTTAAAAAGACCAACTGTAAGTATATAAATAGTTATTGTAATAATGTCTTCAAATGAGCACTTTTCATCTTGGCTCAAGTGTGCTGAGAATTTTATAGAAAGGGCTCATTGTGGGCTTTTTTGGTGGCAGATCTGCTACTTGTTTTTATGAAGAGGTTACTGCTTAACCTTGCATGCATTTTGTGACTAATATTTTTATTTCTCATAACGTGAAAAATATGAAAAATATATGTTTTAACTCATGTTTGAAATGTTTTTATTCTGAATTTAAGTTGATTAATTTTTAAGTATACATTTTCAGTGTGTTTTAAAATTTGTTTAAAATTCAAAATACTAATTCACCTTAAATATTATGCAGAAATATTTTCAAGCCCTCAAATTCCACAGTTGTAACAGTTTTGAAGATGGTGTAAAGCCAGCAGCCAAAACATGTCAACAAGATAAATGAATGAATTCATTAATTAATCACTGTATTTATATGGCACCTTTCAAGACACCCAAAGTGCTTTACAGAGCATTATTCATTCACTCCCCACACAGTAGTGGTAAGCTACTACACACCTGCCCTGGGGCAGACTGACATCTTCTATTGTCATTAAAAAGAAGACAAAATTTATGTTTTTGGATTAGTCAAAATACAATAGGCAACCTTTTCAACATAGACTAGCCTAGCGCCCTTCCCACTCGTACCCTCCATCCTTCTAGTGCCCTTCGTTCTTTCTATCACTTGACTTCACATAATTATTATGCTATTTTTGCTTTTTTGGAACACTGTAATTAAGTAACAAGACTACTACTACATAAGGTAACCTTAGACTTCAAAATAGATTAGCCTAGTACCCTCCCCACTTATTAAGAAGTTGCCGATACAATACATAAATCAATGCATAGGTCGCGAGTGTAAAATTTATGTGAAAAAATTTGTAGTGAAGATGCCCACTGCCAAGGCATTTGCAATTAGTCCTATGTGCCACAACCAGAAAATGCACTTTCTATTTTATTTAAACATAATGTATACTTAAAAATTCAGCAGTTGAAATTCAGAATGAAAATAATTTGAACTTGAACATGTTTTTTAAGCATTAAAAACTATTCAAAGTGAGTAATTCAGCAGCATTTAAATTTAAAAATCTCATGAAACAAATGATCTTCCATAGAAAAACTTATTGTTAGTGAGCCTGGCCCCACAGATCTGACCTGTGACTTGGCTTGGTGGGGCCAGTTGATTAAATCCATGGAGATTATATCAGAACATCTCCATGGAGAAAAGCAGGTGGTGGCCATTTACCTGATAAGCTATTTTAAATGCATATTTTCTTGAAAAGGACAATGGAATCATGTTCTTTGTAAATTCTTAATTATAGTACTGCTGCATGAAAAATGCAATATGTTTTATCCATACTTGTGATCAGTATTGTGCAGAATTTTAATTGAATGCATTTATAGCTGCAGTTGGTTTGGTAGATCTCTGCCTTTCAAAGTACTTCACATTCATTTATCATCAGCTCATCTTTGTGTCCTCTTCTGTGGTTTGTACAGAGATGGTAGATTCCACATCCTGCTCCAAAGTTGGACCAGCTGCACAAAAACTGCACAGCACAAAAGTACACAAAAGTACACACATCTACCCCCCCGATGCCTCCTCCTGGATTTAAAGGCAGAACTGCAGTGTCCCAAACCACGCCAGACCAGGCTCCAGCACTGAAGACAACAGCTTCTCTGCAGATTACAACAGGTACTCCTGCTACTTCTTCTGCTAAAACTACTACTACTAATACTACTAGTATTTGTCTTAATACTACTAAAAATATAACAACTACTGCTACCACATTAACTTCTTTTACTGATACTTGGATTTGTGTTACTACTAATAAATCAATAACAATAACAACTAGTACTACCACTACTATAATAATGTGTGCAAATATTTAATGAAGAATTGTATCAGACAGTGTACTATGCAGTAGCTTGTAAACTGTTTGAATGAAACTAATTATATGATAAGAAAAAGTGTTTTAATTAGTCAAATAATGTTTTATGTATTGTAATTAAAAGTTCGCAAATCATCATAAAAGTTTATACATATTTTCAATTAATTACTTGGAAAATCATTTTTGAAATCTCTGCCAAAATGTCAGCATTTTTGGTATTTGAAGTATGGGTGTGAACATCTGATGGAGTTGCATAACTTTATTTAGTCACTTTCTCTTGTGCAATGCTTTCTTCTTCTTTTCAATAATTATGCAAAGTCATTCCAGTATCTATGGGCTGCCACCAGTCTCACAACAAAAGGGTTCTAGATTTTATTCATTGACTAAACAGGGACTTTTTTTTTATAAGCACCATTGTAGACTCTCAAATTTGCATGTTCTCTCCATTTTTGCAGAGGTGTTTTTCAATTACTTTAGATTCTTAAACAAAACACAAACATTTTAATCCTCATTGAAAATGTCATATGTGTTGTATAAATGAGTTTCCTTCCTCTGAACAAGCAACAAAACTGTGTCGCTATAACAAAATAATTTAGTAAAATATACCTAAAAATACTCTTGGCGATATATTGATACAGCAGCCCACAATATCGATACTGTATCATCACATTAAACAATATGATATATCAATATTTCAATATTTTTGCACACACCTAGTAGTCATATATTTTTACTTGTCAAATTAATAAGTTTGGAGTAAATAAGGCCATCGTATTTGCTTCTCACAACTTCTGCTCATGTCAAACCAGAAATTAAAATGATAAACTTCACCATCATTGTCAAACTCTGGAAAAATCTGCAAAAATTTTAGCAAAATCTAATAATGTCAACAATGTTCAAGTCATTTGGGAGGCTGTACTTAAAGGTGCACAGTGTAACTTTTCTGGTAAAGAGTTTGTCATATATTTGTCTCCATGGAGATGTTACGTTTCTGACTGTAATGCTCCACAATATGGCATCAAAGTTATGTATTTGCATGAAGATAAGCTTGGCCAAGGTCAAGTTACAGGTCCGATCTGTGGAGATGTGAGTTAGAATGCAAGTTAGTTATGTTTAATGCCATACTGCGGAACAAGCAATAACATCTCTCTTGAGGCAAACAGGAAAAGTTACGTATATATAATAGTGCACCTTTAAACATTGCCTTCTTTCTTGCTCTGTGTTGGACTGGCTGACAGCAGTGCTCAGACGCCAAAATTATGTAACTCTGAGGCAGGTGACCCAGAGCAGCACATAAAACAAAATACGGAATATACCCACCACGTAATTACATAATCCCGTGGCGTCGCCCCCTGTGGTCAAACACTAAACTGTAATTTTAGTTATGGTGGATTTAATGACTCACTGGGAGTGGGACACTGGGGGCTTTGTTGACAGGAGCAGAGCTGAGTTTGTCAAACCCACAACGTTTCCACTCAAAATATGTAAATTTGTCTTGGTTCGCCACAAAAGCCAAAGTAGTAGATTTAGTCACACTGTACATGTTACATTTAGCACATACTGAAGTACATTCAGTTTTTTCCGGTTTCTTCCTATATAATTTTGGTCTCGCATGATTTGGAAAGTATTTTGTCCTGAATGCATATATGTTGTTATGCAAATGTTTGTGTCCAAGGGTAAAAGTGGTATACTAATAATACTTTAAGCAATATGTATGTACATTTATTACTATAAATATGCCTTACTGTTAATTTAAATGTTATCTTAAAGGAACACTATATAATTTTGTTTATGGTAATGTTATTGTTATTATAATGTTATGGTATTAAACATATCTATCTCCATGGAGACACCACACGGCAATAAAAACATCTTTAATTGAATAAATTAATTGGATACTGTGGAATTTCTAGGAAAAGCTATAACATAACCTTTAATGGACATCAATTAGCTTACATGCACCAACTAACCTTTGCATGTATAATGAAATATTTATAGATATTTACAGGTACAAGAGTTACAGAAATTAATGCTCTGAGTGATTGTTTTTCTTATGTTGTCTCCATGTATTCTTAATGTAAACCTATAGAAACTTAGTCAGGCTGGCGCCACCTAGTGCCTCTGCTCAATTTCATTTCTCTCGACTAGGTCAGAAATCAAAATACACTAGATGGTTCGCAAAAACCCCGGAAGTGCAGGAGTCCAGGTACCAGCCAATCAGTGAAGAGCCATATTCTCTGTTGGCAACGATTTCCGAGATCGAGGGAAAAAAGCCGGAACAAAGAGAATGTTTGGTTATACCAGTTAGCCCTGTTAGCAGGTTCATCAGACAGTTTCACTTCATAGAAACCATCTGATGAATCAGCCTAATAAAAACTACCTCCTCTGAATAAAATCAAATAATGATTTTGAATTAAAAATCACTAAATCAAATCATGTCCTGACAACTAAATGCAATCAAGTGACACTATAGGTAGTCACTGAAAGATTCACACTCGTAATACCTCCTGTACTGCAGTATATATATTTATGAAAAACCTAAATAATTACCTTATTTAACAACTGTTAATGCAATACTGTTGTGTCTTGGTTAATGTCAACATGTCACTTTAAATACATGTTGAAGTGTAGTAGCAATGTTGTTTGAATGACGTTAGTGTGTGAGACAACAATGCGTGTTTATTTTACACATGAGGCGACCGCAACCTGTCTTTAGCTAGACTTTCCATACAGAGCACACATGTTTATTATGTAACTCATGCATTTTATATAATGTTGACTTTTAGTACAAACCAGTGGTGAATTAGCTTCTGTGTCATTAACCATTACATCACCAAGACGTTCTATTGCAGTGTTTGAGAAAAGTAACTCTTAACTATTACAAACCAGCGCAAATGCAAACCAAATGCAAACTGTTGTGAAATTTTTTCAGCGTATAGTCATGATTCTCAAGACACGTTTCAATATGTTTGTTGGGCTGTGGTTATTGTTTACTGGCAGAGCAGGGATTTTTTTTTAAACTGAAACCAGATGTAGATAAATAGACCAATCAGGGGCAGTCCCGGGCACAAGAGGGGGGAAGAGGTGTCTCAGTGTAGGATCACCACCAAGACCAATAAGAAGAAAACCAACAATAAGATAAGAGATTGGCTAAAACTTTTCAAAGACTGCAAACCAAATGATTCAACATGTTTTTTGTTTTTGAAGCAAATAGAACACAAAAAAACATGATTCATTTAAAGTGTTTGCCATCACAGTAATCCTAACAACTAGCATGCTAACAGTGCACTTGTTTCTCAGAGGATAAAACACCCAGACTGCACTTGGCCTCTTTTTGACCTAGCTACGATTACAGTATATCTGTACTGTGGCAAAACACTTGAACCTATTACATGAAAAGAGTTTACATTTTAAGCTTTACAACAGGTGTGCCTAACAGTGTATCTAGTGAGTCTTCTGTTTGCTTTTCTTTTTTTCAGTGACTCTGTTCTACCTTCACTATGTCGGACCAATCCGCTTCCACCATCTCCTCTGCCCCTCCCCCTCCTCCCTCCGGGCCGCGCCCTAAAATCAACAGCAGAGGGCGCGCTGCTGGCCCGGCCGCCAACTCAAACGCTGACATTTCAGACATCCCGGAGCTCGAATACTTTGGGGCACCTGGGCCCAGAGGGTACCCACCCTTGACCGGTAAGCCAAACAACGATTGGCCTGGTTATAGGAAAAAAACAACTTTTTTTTCAGTTACGGATGTATTATTCTTTTAATTATTATTATTACTAAGATACTAATCTTAAACTAATATAAAACTAATATTAAAACTAGTATTTACCTAATTACTCCATTCAGGTTGTATTATTTTCCATGGGGCTGCTGATCTTGACAGCAAATAAGTTCTATATAGACTTTCAATACCCCTTAAAGCCTCACAGAGAATTGGTGCATTGTTGACTTGTTGGTGCACATGAACATTGAACATTTCACACACTTTAACCTACTTTATATCATATTTAAGCTGAAAAAAAAATTCAAATTCCTCATTGAAATGATTGGGATTCCTGCTTAACTGGAAGTGTCACCCTAAAGAAAGAGCGGTTTTAATGGCATTTAGAGGAACATGTATAAATACTGAAAAAAAAAATATAGATTTATAGGACAAAATCAGACCTTTCCTGAATAATTTTATAATGGTCTTGATCTATGTCAGAACAGAAGGAAACATTAAAGAAACTATTATTCTTTTGTGTTGAAAATTACATTCTAAAAATTACACTCAATAAATACATATTTTTTTTATGACTGTGTTATCAGAATTAAGTATCGAGTCTTTTTCTTAGTGTAGAGTTTGAAATTTTAGTATCATGACAACACTAGTGGTATCAGGAACTTTATCTTAAAAATAAGCATTGAAATGTATATGGTTTAATATTAACGTTTCATTATTTTTAGAGTTAATTAATTATTTAATTAATTAAAACTAAACCAAACAAAAAAATATAACAAGTTGTTTTCACCTTTTTCAGAGATTAGATATTAGTAGTTCTCCAGATTCAAAACAAATAACTTACTAGCAGTTTGATATATATTTTTTCCTCACTTTGTTCTTAACTCAGAGTTTTTGGACATCCAAAATGTGGACATGAAACATCGTCCTCAAGACAAAAACAGGAGGAGTCACAAAACTCACCTGTTTAACCTGGATGCCCTGGTCGTGAGGCGCGGACAAGAGTTTGAAGTTGAGATCACCTTTAACCGCCCATACAAGCCCTCAGAGGACAAGTTTGCTGTGGAGTTTGTCATTGGTGAGAATTAGATGAGCTGTTTAAAAAGTAGTTGTGTATTTTTAGTGTTAATATTTTACACATCAAACAATGATTGCTCACAAGTTCACTGCTAAAATATCATTAGCTGCAGAAAATGAACAAAGTGAAGAATATAAAAAAAGTTGACTGAATGCTGTGGATGTTGAGAGGCATTGTGGATAATATAGTTTTTACATGTTTTTGCCTTTCTGTAGGCTCCAGTCCTCAGTACAGTAAAGGCACCTACATGCCCGTGTTCACGACCAAAGACCGGCAGACATCTTGGAAAGGTCGTATCGTTAATATGATTGAAAATACCGTGATCATGGGCATCACCCCGGACCCCACCTGCATTGTGGGTAAATACCACATGTATGTTGCCGTGGTAACGCCCTATGGCATCCGCAGAACCAAAAGAGAGCCGATCCGCGACCTCTACATCCTGTTCAACCCATGGGCAGCAGGTTGGTACTAACATAATTTATTTATTTGACGCCTGTTTTTAAAGCCATGCTATGTAGCATTTCACCAAATAAATGTAATAAAAATGTTAAAATTAAATTAATGAAATGAACAATTTATTTTCTATGAAAAGCATGCATGACAGTGGGCTTGCCTCTCCACATACCTGATCTGTAACTTGCATGCCAACTACTCACTAGATAAGTTAAACCATACAGTGGAGCAGTCCAGGAAATGCAGCATGGATCAGGTGGCATGTCCACAGTGGGGCCTTAATGTTTACTTACATGCCTTTTCCTCTGCTCCAGATGACGAGGTGTTTCTGAATGATGAGACAGAGAGGCAGGAGTGTGTGATGAACGAGATGGGAATCATTTACCACGGATCCTATGACGACATCGCAGAGAGGACCTGGAACTTTGGACAAGTATTTACTAAATTCGATCTGCTCTATCTACTCTATTAACTACTACAGGGTGTAAAAACAAGCCTTTCTATTGTGCCATTAGTCTCAATGTATTATTGTAACAAACATTGAGGGTCGCTCCATAACATCAAGTGTGATATATTACTGAAGAAAATATAGACGAAAATTGGTAAAATTTATACAAATTTATGCCACATAATTGCCCTAAAGAGGATTACATTATACTTGAAGACATGAACTGGAATGAAAAGTGAATTAAATGAAACACTTTAGTACTCAGTTTATCGAAGAGTCTTTGAAGTTATTTATTCAACCCTCTTATATCTGGATCCTCACTAGTACAAAGAAAAATTATCTGCGATAAATATTGACCCCCCAAAAAAATATTATTCCATGATTTACAGACTAAAGTAATAATTATTGTGGCCTACTCCATAATACCAAACATTTCAATACTCTTACAGTCTAACTTGTAACTTGTCTAACTTTTTTTGCTGTATTGTTGTCTCCAGTTTAACTATGGGATTCTGGACGCTTGTCTGTACATTCTGGATCGTTCTCAGATGCCCATCACCAACAGAGGAGACGCCGTCAAAGTGGTGCGCCAGGCCTCAGCTATGGTCAGTGAATGGCTCCTTAAAACACAAAAAAATATATATATTTTTTAAATATATGCAAATATAATTAATACTATGTAAAAAGAAAAAATCTGGTTTTGAATATTGAGTATTTTTGGAGTAGTAGTTTATTTTCATTAACTCAAACTGTGCTTTTTACAAAACATGTACTATGAACAATTACTGAAATTGTTTAGGCTGAATTGAACTGCTTTTGAGTTAATTAACATACCAAAATGCTGACATTAACAAATTATGATTAAATTCTTTTAGTGTGACTTGTGACTGGCTGTTTTCTATGTAGTCAAATACAATTAGGGAATCTCTTAGTAGATCAATAGCAGGAAGTGTAGCCAAATGCACTGTAATTTATAGTAGACAATAATTCTCACTTCTAAAATGTTAGACTGTAATATCATGGACCTCACTTCCATATAGATTCTAGTTTTAGTTTTATGTTTCAGTGACACGGTCTTGTATTGACTGGCAGTGACAGGCTGTAATTTAAACAGTAAACAAGAAATATACGATTTATATCTTTTATAGTCTACATGCATGCTATTTTTATTTGTTGGTGTCAGTAATTTTGTCCGAATAGCCACTTTTAATAGATACTGGCCATTACAGACTGGCCATTAACAAGACATGTAAATAATCATCACAAAATATATTTAACTCAGGCATTTATTAATTATTAAATCATGTAATATAATCCTTTTCTTCAGTGCTAATATTTTATCCTTGTTTTGGTCCTTCCTTTGTAGCTGAACTCCCGTGATGATGATGGAGTGCTGGTGGGGAACTGGAGTGGGGACTATACCTACGGAGTGGCCCCCACCTCCTGGACCGGGAGCACAGACATCCTGCTGACCTACGCCAACAGCCAGAGTTCAGTCTGCTACGCCCAGTGCTGGGTCTATGCTGCTGTCTTCAACACCTGTGAGACACAGCCTCTTACTCTTTATGTCACTCACTCTGTTATGTCATTGTTTAACTCATTGAATCATCACCCACCTATGTTTATTTCTAAAAACTAAAATGTGTTTCAGTTCTGCGTTGTCTTGGGATCCCTGCTCGAGTGGTCACCAACTTCTTCTCCGCTCACGACAACAATGGAAACCTGAAAACAGACATCATTCTGGACGAAAATGGCAGAATCGACCGCAAACAAACAAGGGACTCAATTTGGTAACTTTACTGTCATGTATTATGTTAATCAAAAATGCTCCTTTTCAGTGGTGGAAGGTAACATAGTACAAAAGGAAAAGTGCAATACTTAAGTACAAATTTTAGGTATCTGCACTTTACTTACTCTACATTTGAGAGCATATTTCTACATTTCCTTACAGCTACATTTTAGATCTGGGCTGAAAAAAATAAAATGTGATTTTTTTTGAGACCTGCTGAAATGAACAAAAAAATTGCTAAAAAAAAAAAAAAAGAAAGAAAGAAAGAAACTGAATCACTTAAAATCAACAAAAAAAGATTTTCCACATCACAACATTTGAAGCAAATGTCTCTGCAAAAATACTTTTACTTTTTACTCTTTTTATTCTACATATTTACTATACTATACTACTATCATACTTTTACTTAAGTTGATTTTTTCATGTGATACTTTTACTTGAGCAACTTTTTGCTCTTGTATCTGTACTTTTACATAAGTAACAAAGTTGAGTACTTCATCCACCACTGCTCCTTTTAAATCTTTGTGTAGTAATGTTCATTTTTGACCAAAAGGAACTACCATTGCTGGAACGAGTGCTACATGGCCAGAAAGGACCTCCCTGCAGGTTTCGGAGGCTGGCAGGTCGTGGATGCTACACCACAGGAGAACAGTGATGGTAAACGATGCGCTTTCTCTGCCCTTTTTAACGTAGAAATACATAGTTAACGGACTGGAAAGACTATGCATTGACTTCTTGAAGCTTTGAAACATTGTATTTCATAGTACAAAAAAAATTGTTGAGTTCAGACATAAGTGAGTTCATAAAAATGTGTTCATAGAATTTATTATTACTTCTTACTATCTTTTGTTATTATATTATATTGTGATGTGTGAGCTACTATGTCTAAGTAATTTCCCTTGTGGATCAATAAAGTTTGTCTAAGTCTAAGTTAGATGTTTTGTCTGATAAAATAAAGGTTAAATAAAGAAATAATAATAGCTACACATTTGATAGTCTTAATTAAGCGTAAACTAAGATTAAATTGATATTAAACAAATAGTTGACTGAGAATGACTCACGCTTAGTAACCTGATTAATAAGTATTTGTTAGATATTTGTTCATGCTTTATTGAGGCTAATTTAAATGTAGTTATTAGGGGTGTAATTGTTTTTTTTTTTGTCCCTCATACTAACTACAGGCATGTACAGATGTGGACCTGCCTCTGTCTACGCCATCAAACACGGGCAGATGTGTTACCCCTATGACGCCCCCTTTGTCTTTGCTGAGGTGGAGTTTTTAAGTTCTTTTTGTTCAGTTTCTACTTGCAGATCACTTTTAGCTCAATAAATCTTAAATTATTGTTGTTGTAGGTGAACAGCGATGTGGTTTTCTATCAGCGTGGTAAAGATGGGACCCTGGAGCCGGTTAAAGTGAACCA
This sequence comes from Boleophthalmus pectinirostris, assembly GCF_026225935.1. NCBI lineage: Eukaryota > Metazoa > Chordata > Actinopteri > Gobiiformes > Gobiidae > Boleophthalmus > Boleophthalmus pectinirostris. The sequence goes on along the minus strand of NW_026571153.1, from coordinate 11,739,254 downwards.
CACTCATGTTGGACGAGGCATTTTCACCAAAACACCTGGAGAACTAACCCGCAAAGAAATCACTGACCAATACAAGTTTGAAGAAGGTAAATATCATCTGCCACTTTTATGAGAAAAATGTTATCCCAGTCAGTCGACATATGTAAAACAACAGAAGGACAAATATATAGCCATATATATAACCTATAACCATTTTTTTGCCAGTTTATTATTATCAACAGGCTTACTAATTTAATATTTGTGTATAATTTGGTGGTGTTATTGCTATTTATTGGTATGTGTTACACAAACTCTAATGCTTTTGGCTGTTTTTAATAAGCCCCTGTTATTGTTATTAAACATTGTTAGTAATTAGTTCATTAAATTTGAATACTATATAAAATAAGTTGAACAGGTCGGACAAAGAGTTTGCTTGTTGTGCCCCTGATGCTCAGAGCAAAGTCATAGTGTGAGCGGCAGAGACAGCAGTGGCCCCTAAACACCACAGCTTCACTCACTTGTGTCAGGACATCTGAACTCATGTTTTATGCCACTTTTCAAGAGAATAGATTTTGCTCCTTTTCTCAAATCACATAAGCAATATGCTGCGTGTGTCCTCGGTAAATGCTTTGATGGCACTGTATGAAAATGAGCGTCTCTTTTTCAGTGAGCTAAAAAATAACCAGAACTACGTGAATATGCTCTCTGTCAATGTGAAATAAAAACTGACGTGAAGATTGAGTAACTGGAAATGCCTTTACGGACTTGAAAATGCTTTAACTTCAATCTGATTTCAATGAACAGACTCACGACCAGCAGTAGTTCTGAGCGTGCTGCCACTCGGGACCGGGGCTGGCACTCCTGTCTCAGCCTTGCCCTGAAGTTTTGGGCCAGTCCGGCTGGTAAATTACTGGGCCAGGAGCACATGTTTGTGGGGCAAATTAGAGTTTATACAGGCAGTGAAAGCTGAAATAAGAGCAGGTCACTGGCACGGGACATCCGGTCTGTGTGCACTGGTCTGACAGTGACCAGCCCAAAAGTACCTTGAGCTCCTGGAAAACTCCCGGTGCTCCAAATCGTCAGTCCAGCCCTGCCAAACTACTCACTTGGACTTAATTGTAATTATTCCAAAACATCTGACTTCGGGTCATACTTGGACGGTAAAAAATCTCAATTTTTTTTTTAAAACAAGAACATGTAAGTAAAATCTGAGAAATTTCACTATGAAGAGGTGGATTTTAGATCAACATAGTAGTAATTTTAGATCAACATGGTGGTTTACAATGAACAAACTGTAAATAAATAATCTATTTATGTTAGTAGTAATAGTTTAATATTCAATACTATAAAAAGTATAATTTCTCTTGTTGCCGGGCATTGCCAAAACAACATACTAATTCTTTGTATTCAAAAGTAAAAGAAAAATATTTTGAAACTAAGAAACACATATTTTGGGACCACATAATTTACTATGATAATGACCGGTTTTGTGGCTGGTTTTGGTTGGTTGTATTGGCTCAACCCCCTAAGGTCCTCTGGCACATCTGATGGTTTTGGTGAATCATTTTTGCAAATTTTCCACCAAAACACAGCTCTAGTTGCCATTCATTGGGCCTGAATCACTGCAAAAGTTGTGCGTAAAAATAAATGTAGTACAAAGTGTATAATTACTGCCAAATCAATCAAATTTGACATAACTGTAGTGCCATGTTTTGCCACTATGAGTCATCTTTTTTACTATTTAGACCAAAACACTTTGACCAATGGAAATAACTAGACTCACTGTCAAAAGTTCATACTCCTTCCTTCTTCTTAAGCTGTACACTATTGAGGACTCCTCATATCATATCATTCTGTCATATAATAATATTAATAATAATAATTGTACAGAAAAAGATAATACTAAATGTTAAGAAACAGCATATTCATTTTTATTGTTTGAATTATCTGTGATATCAATATTGGATTGGACTTTGTTTAATATCTGAGCTCACCGACAGCTAATATTAGAACAAATTCTACATTTACAACCTTTAATAATCTAATAACAATCTATTTTTACTGAATTAGAACCCCAAAAGGTTTATATAAAGGTTTTTATAAAATCACAAATAAGGAATGTGCTGTGCTCATTTGGTGCACACATAAATTAAAACATCTAAGATAAAATTAGTACTGACTGAACTCTCAGAACAAAATAAACAATATGAACAAATTTAACCTATGTACAAGTTAGTGGGCCTTTTTGGTATCACTTCATAATATAACTAGCTACACCTTAATTAGTCTTAATAAAGCATGAACAAAGACTTAATTCATAATATAGAATTATTCAATCTTAGTAATTTGGTTTGGGAGTTAGGGTTAGAGTATTATTTATATTTATATAAGACGTTACTAAGCCTAAATCATTCTTAATAAACTACTTGTTTAAGTCTTTGTGCATGAATAAATGTACTTATTATAAAGTGTTACCCGCCTTTCTGTATTTTTGTATTAGTTTATTGTTTTAAATATGTAATCTGTAATCTCAGGCAGCACAGAGGAGCGTACAGTGCTGGAGAAGGCCGAGGTGTACGGGTGTAAGCGCGAGCTGTTGGACCCCCCTCCCGCGGATGTGGATCTGGTGCTGCCCTCTGTGGAGCTCGCTGTGGGGCAAGACCTGGAGCTCAGCGTGGAGTTTGTGAACCACAGCCAACAGCGCCGCACGGTGGACGCTTATGTGAGCGGCAGCGTGGTCTACTACACCGGAGTCACCAGCTCTGAGTTCCTCTTCAGGACCCCCACTGTCACCATTGGGCCCAACAAGAGTGAGTGCAGCATTTCTAAATATTTACACGGTTAATGTTAATACTTTCACAGTGTGATTATGAATATACAAAAAATTTTTCTCTTCCATCTACAACAAATGAGAGAAATTTGTCTTTGCCTGCACATTTTCTAAACAAATTAAATTATTTTTATTACTTCTTATAATGTAATATACATCATTACTACAGTATAAATTCTCTTCAAATCCCTTAGTCCACTTCTTTATAAAGTCAATCGTTGGTGCTAAATAAATTATGATTATTCTTCTGAATCCTGACATAATGTAATTCATACTTTTTTAACTTTTAACACCTCACATCTTACTGTATTTCATAAAAAATAGCAAAAACCTCCCCACTATTGCAACAAAAATAAACACATGATGAATATTGATCCCCAAAATATATTGTTCCAGCTTTCATACACTGAACAATGAGTCTTGTCATGGACATTTCTGTTAAATAATACCAAAACATACAAGAAGAACGTCTAGGTTGGTTTATTATGTTTGCACCGGTAACAAATGGTCTCACTACTGACGGACAGAGTTTCTGCCAGCAGTGAGCCCAGAGCAACGGGCTAACAACACAGTCTATGTAGTATTTATCATGACAAGCCTGCATGCACTGTTACTTACACTTCTAATTCTGCAAATAATGTTTTCACAAAGAAAATTCCCTCAGTGTAGAACTAAACACAGTATATTAAGTTCTTGTGAGTAGGATATAACAGTTTTCCTCTGTGTCCAGGTGTGAAGGAGCTCGTGGACATTGAGGCTCGGAGCTACATGAAGCACCTGGTGGAACAGGCCAACCTCAACTTCATCGTGACCGGAAAAGTGAAGGAGACCGGGCAGATCGTCACCGCCATGAAAGTGGTGACTCTGCACAACCCCAAAGTCAGCATCCAGGTCTGGGCTAAATCTAATATAAACCGTATAAAACTAATATATCTGACATAACTTTAAATAAAAATACTTCCCTGTCATGTGAGCAGGTGTCTGGAGTGGCCAGAGTGAACGAGGAGATGTTGGCCACCCTGCAGTTCACAAACCCATTCAACTTTAACCTGGAAGGAGTCTACGTGAGGATGGAGGGGCCTGGAGTCATGCTGCCACACTACAGATACTACAAGTGAGTGCAACTATAGCATTTGGTTTGTAAACATCTCATTCAGTACTTTGTTTGTAGGGCTACTTATACATATCTTAAATAAGTTAAAGTAGCTTGAATTTGACAGATTGTCTTGATTTGAGTAGATGCTTTCATTTTCAAGTACTTTAGTCTGTTACAAATTAAACTATGTCACAGAAATGTCAAAAAACGTATTGTTATTTCAAAATAAAAGAAACACATATACATACCTATTCATTTGTTTCTTCCTGTTTCCACAATTCAAAAGATATAATGCATTTTGGTTTCATTTATCAATTATCAATTATCTGACACATGGATTCAGTACATGACCAGCTTTACTGACTGTTGACCATCAGTGAAAAATTATTTAGTTACAGATACTGAATACCTGAATTACAATGTATTTTGCAACATGGTCCGATCAGAGTACTTCATCTGAATATCAGTTACTCAAAATTATTAGTATGAATATGTTTTCTCAGTATATGTATTCAGTTACTCCTAATTACCTTTTTTCTTTCAAACATTTTTCTGTGGAACTTAAACTGATTTCCGTTTAGGTCTATTATGTTTGTGTACAGATTACATTTTACCTCAAGTAATGTTGCTGCCAAATAAATTACAATTATTCCTTTACCAATCTTATCCGCCCATTTGTAATTACATACATTTACATTTTTTTCTCTCTGTTTTTCTTCAGTATTGTGACCCCAAACTCGTCTGTGGTTTGGTCTGAGAAATTCAGTCCACAGAGACCCGGGACCACCAGGATCATTGCGAGTCTGGACTGTCCCGCGCTCAGACATGTCTACGGAGAGGAGTCCTTCACTGTGGAGCCGTAGGGAGCTCACAGGAAGTGTAAAGTGCATATGACAGGTTTTCAGGTTTTTCTCATTATTACTTCATTTGGTGGGATAGATAAAATGTGGTAAATATTTATCATAAAGGAAGGAGTCCTAAAACAATACCAAAAACTCCATCCAAAATGCAGGGAGCAAGGGACACATTTTATTGTAGTTTAAACCTTTATTAAACAAAATAAAGATGCCATTTTTTTAATTATTTGTCTAATCACAGTTATTTTGCAGTTCAGACAAGCTCATGTGGTTGCAATGTCACATCTGTATTATAACTTTGCCAAATTGTTAAAAACTAGGAAAAACTAGGCAAGCAAGATGTTAGACAAATCTTAAATTACTGATATTAACTAAGTTTTAGTGAAATGAGAAATCTAATCTGTCATATGCACTTTAAATAAGGGCTTTTATATGCAGCCCATTAACAGTAAACACCATATAATCTTTGTATTTGCTTTATAAGAGCTTATTAGTGTTATCCATTTATGCAATAGAAATGAATGCAAAAACCTTTTCCTGAACATGTATAAGGAAAAAATTGCTTTGCTCAAATTTGAAGTTGTTTAGTAAATCATGTTTATGCAGATTTTTTTTTAGATATTACAGCTATAAATTGCACTGTTACTAAAAGACAGCTAAGAACTTTGAAAAAAAAATTGATAGACTTCAACAAACTTGAATATTTTTTGAACAAAACAAACTGGAAAATATATCTGGCTTGAATAAAAATAATGTTAATATATTTAGCAAACAAATGCACAAATCAACTTGAATAGAAGATTAAAGCATCTCTCTTTGACTGATCAGTGTTCTTGAATTCATTCTTTTTTTTGGTTTTTACTGAGTTAGAAAACACTTGTCTGTGATCCAGAATATGCACTTCTTTAATTCGCACTTCTTTACAAAGATGTGAGTCTGGTCACCAGTAAATCTCTGGCAGTGTAAATGGGAAAAAGTAAAAGAAAAAATATCACGGGACTGAAAAACATTGTAGAGTTCTGCACAATTAATGAGCACTAAACTGTTCATGTGAGAGGAGATAAATATTGTAAATCTTTGTAAATGATATGTGACTATGAGCTCCTTCGTTTCACACGCATCACTGAAAAAAGACAAATCTCATTGCACGATCACGTTCGACTGGGCTTGAGACACAAAAGAGGGTGTGGTGACCAGTCTGCAGAAAAAATTGAGATCTAATTCTAGACTTTCCATGCAAAGAAAATGCAGCATAAGGTTAATAATAATGCATTAGTCTTAAACAGCACTTTTACAGATGCTCAAATTCGCTTTATAGTTTGGTGCGTTATTTATTCACTCCACACTCCGTGCTGTTAAGATTCTATTATAGCCATAGACGGAAGCGAGGCTGCCAATATGTGCCATTTGCTTGTCTGGCTACCACCCACACTTACACTCGCACCACTTTCATACTAGGCAATGTGGGTGAAGTGTCTTGCCTAAGGGCACAGGAACAGTTTTTGCCAATAGCGCCCCACTGTGGCAGCTGATATTTCCCAGTGGCCTCCCAGCCAAGTATTAACCAGGCCTGGCTTTGCTTTGCTTCTGAAAACCGATGAGATCAGGCATAGACAAGGAGGTTTATTATTTATTATAATTTATTACATCATCAGAATAATCCAAACATGAGAAGAAGTCCCTCCTGCAATAATAAAGTGCTAATGAAGAAACTGTCAGAACTTTGTAAACAGCTCAACACATTTTAAAACAAATGTATTCTCTATTATATTGTGCTTTCTGACACTTTAAATTACAGTACATTGCATTTCCATTCACTCACTCATTCATGTAAGGCAAGAAGTTTTTCCCTGAATTTTCACTGCAACTGGTTACGGCATCTTAGCCTGATTCATCAGCTAGTTTCACTTCGTGGAAACCATCTGACCTCGCAGCGTTAGAATTTGCAATACCATTAAATAAAAAATTAAATTAAAGCAAATAATAATTTCTAATATAATACAATCTGAAATTACAACAACAATTTACTGTATTTTTCATGGATTGCAAAAATACTGTCATCAGGATATTCAAAATAAACCATATATACATTTTTGTCAGTAGTTCCCTCATCCCTTTTCTCTGTACAATCATTTAAAGGTGATGAGGTAGTCTGGGTAGGCACGGTGGTCCTGGAAAACTATAAACATACTGGGCTGGTTCATGTTGTCTACCACACTGTCAAACCGATCATGGGGCATTTGGGGGTCTCGGGGAGGAGGTACTCTCATGTTCGGCTGTCCCAAAGTGTGGAGACCCGTCAGGACTCGAGCCAAAAACATACGCTGTATCCCATCCATAGAAGGTTTAGAGTAATTGGCATGGGCGGAGTACTTGGCGCAAAGGGCGAAGTAGTTGCCTTGACCATAAGAAGTGCCTGTAAACAAGAAGTAATAAAATGTATTTACAATAGACTTTCTCTAGCGCTCTGTCCAATTTTCTCACATGTATTTCAGCAAAGTTTGTCTTGCCCCACTACAGATATAGTCTATAAGCTGCTCCTCAGTTTAAAATAAGTAAATTAGGAGATGATACAAGATGAAAAACATGAAAATATAACGAAATATATCTGTATATCTGTCAGTAATTATGTGTGGTACATTTTTCCACTAGAGAGGATTTTTTCATGCGCTCACTAGAACTATTGACTCTTGATCAATTAAAAATCTATTGGTGTGGACTGCAGTATTGTGGTGGGCATGTTACACTGTACTAGGGGTGTGCAAAAATATCAAAATATCGATATATCTTGTTGTTTAATGTGATGATACAGTATCGATATCGTGGGCTGCTGTATCGATATATCACGTCAAGAGTATTTTTGGTATATTTTACTCAATTATTTTGTTACAGTGCTACAGTTTTGTTCCTTGTTTAGAAGAAGGAAACTCGTTCACTGTTTTGATGATTAAAATGTTTGTGTTTCATACGAATTTTGCACAAGAAGTGGTTTAACAAAGACTTTTAGTATCACAGCCATGATATAGCCTTTATTTTTTATTGAACTGTATTGAATTGATTTGAAATTTATCGTATCGAATCGAAAGCTCACTGTATCAAGGTATGTATGGAGATATGTATCGTACCTTGGCCTATGTATCGAGGTATGTATTGTATCAGTAATTTCATACTTATTGTTATTGTTGTTGATTGTGAATGAAATATTTCTTGTGAATAACAAATTGTTGAACTATGTTGACTATCAAACTTGAAAATCTGCAGATTTGTAAATATTTTTCACTTTTGCACTGTTGCTGATACCTTGGCTTCTGGTGTAGACTATAAGTTAACCTCTACTTTAACTCTTTTGGCAGGCAGTACCTATATGCTACGTATGTTTACAACTGTTCAAAAATTCTTACCATTTTGTCCGGAAAAGCGCCAGTCAAACCCTGTGTTCATGATAGATTTTGCGTTTCCCTTGGTGGTTCCATGATACAGCAGTCTCTCATTGGCTCCTCCAATTTGTTTGTTTTTTTCTGAGATGTGCTTCAACTGGGCCTCATAACATTTGCGCAGGTGAACGTTCTGCACTCGCTCAATCTGAAAACAATTGAAGTACACAATATTAATAAAAACCTAGTACGAGATCAGTTAAAATTTTATATTTTCTAGTCTACCTTAATAACATTTTTGGTGCAGGTTTGTTGAAATCCCAACTTGACTTTCAGGTACTCTGCACACGTTGGCAACAATGGGACGACTCTGAGATTTTGATCAGACGTCATGTTGTCCCAATACAGAGGGAAGGTGAAGTCTGGAAACATAAAAAGTTTATATAAAAGGAGGGTATGTAAACACACACAACAGCAATGCATCACCTGCTTTTATTGTACAGCGCTCAAGGAAAATGCTGATTGTGGTTTAAAGTGACTAAATTGAACATTAAACATTTTGATTTATATTAGTGATGTGTCAGTCACTAATGATCCGGCTCTTACAGACGGCTCTTTAAAGTGAACAATATGACCCAGTTTAGTTTTTTAGCATGCCTTTCTAGTTTTTTTTCCTCTGCTTTTTTTGTGTGAAAACTACGTGACTGGTCAAGATGTGTGGCGGCATCTGCGTGTCCACTGAGCTGAAGAGTGGAGGGGTTACAGATGCACACAGCAGCGAGCGCACGATACGAGGGAGACAAAAGACCGAGGGAGAGAGAGAGAATGACAAATGGTGAGAAAATGAGCGACAGCAGCAGGAAATGCAGTAAAATTTTGACACATTTCAATGCAATATGCAGTTCAAAGGCAGAGTGTGAATTGTTCAAATAAATAAATTAAAAGTTTGTCTAATTGAGATGGGTCTTTTTATACTGTTTTATACTTTATAATTTATTTCGTAGCACTCAGTTCAAGGTTGAGAGTGTTCAGAAAGCCATATAAGGATAAACATCTGATGTCATGTATCTTTTTTACATTAGTAATTCATTTTATGCACAGTTTTGCATTATTTTTGATAAAGTAATTTAAGAAGCAGAAAATCTAAGGAGCCATTTGGGAGCTGAAAGGAGTTCTTTATAGTAAGCAGAGCCAAAATAACTGGCTCTCCAGAAAGAGCCAAAATTCCCATCACTAATTTATATAAAATACTGATAAAAAATCATGACAACTCTTCTTTAAACCCACCTGGCAGATTTTCCAGTCTTTTCAGTGCAGCTTTTTCAGTTGAAGACTTTCTGATGAGCTCCATATTTGTGAAATCAACGTCCCACTCCAGCCCATGTGCGTCTGCTACTCCTGCATCTGTCTCTTTATTCTCCAGCTCGTAATTTGCAGCTTTGGGCAGCCTTTCCCACTCTCCATTGGATCCTTGAATGCACCATGCCACTTTTCTGTACAGTTCTTCCTCCTCCCTTGTCCGTATCTCTCTGGTCAGTGTCCCGTACATGAAACTTTTAACTAAATCTATTACTTGGTTCACTTTAACAGTTAGTCCTGTCACAATCCAATCGCCTTCACTCAATTGTACATTTAGTCCGAAAGACTCCACTTTTTCCTTCAGTGTTGCAAAATCTGCAGGCGTTAAAGCGTCTAGTTCTTGTTTTTTGAATGTTTGTGAGGAGTTTTGGGCTTGGTAGCCTTCTTTCATGGCTGCCGTGGCTTTGGAGATGTTGTCTTGAGATAGACCGATGATTTTAAAGACAGATTTCTGATCAGAAGAGCTTGTCCGAGATCTGGGTATGGCGATGCTGGCGGGAGGAGGAGGAGCAGGTTCAGGAGGAGGAGGAGGATAAAAAGGGGAAAGAGGGACCACTGGAAAAAATATAAAATAAAATAGTTCATGTAACTTGTCATAAAATAACCAACTTGAGTTTCAAATAAGGGTGTTCTGTGCCACTAATCGCAGCAGTCTTTGTGAAACACTGGAATTAAATGTTACTTATTTAATTGTACAGTGTTGATGTTTTAGAATTGATGAAAAAGTGTTATTTTATTTGAGTCTGTTTTTGACAAAAAATAATTACATACTGTGGCTTTAATTAGTAAATATGAAAATGTATTGTGTAACATATATAAATTATACATATACAGTAGTTTATGTAATATATCCCTATAGTTAAAGTATTACAGTATTATTCTTTTTACCTCTTTGAATGCCTGGAAATATCTGAGAAGCTTCCTCTTTGAAAGCCGTAAAGACATTGGCTTTGTTGAGGACGAGCCTGATTTTGACCAGACTCATAAGAGGGATGGACAGAGCGTCACTCAGGCCTTGAAGCATCGCCCCTGCAACAACTCCAGCTGAAAAACCACAGCCTCCTGAAATAATGATGTATTATTATTATTATTTTTATTTTTATCTGTTGTTAAATCTGTGAAATGTTACTGTTAATGACACGGTGGAGAACCGTGGACCTGGACCCTGGGCATTCACCAGGACCAATTATCAGCTATCATGACATTTATTTAACAGCAACTAAATGAAGCAAATCACGCATTCACTTCTTTCATATATTTGTTTAGTAATTATTAGCTACTGTTCAACAACTACAGATGGATGGATCTGAGCTCCGCTTCTTGGGTCTTTCTCTATCTTCTTCTTTCAGACGTCTAGCGTGTTTTTTGACTCTGCAATCTCATCTCATTTATATATATATCCTATCACAGGGTATTCGCGAAGGCCCGGAAGATGTCATGATATGATCCTACCCATAACTCAGTGAAATATGATTGGCTAAGACAACTGTCAATCTCAAATTCTTCCTCACATTGACATAAATTGCTTTGTTTCAGCCACCGAAGGCCCTGAAGGTGTTTCTTTAGTTCAGTGCTGCAGGGGGAGTTTCTGATTTACCCAGATACCATTGGAAGAAAAATTGTGATTGGTACATTTCCATTCCATTATATTAACCCTTTGTATCCCAAGAAATATTAGTTCAAATTTATAACAATGATCTAGAAATTATTACTAGTGCAGTGTTTATTACTCACTGAATAAAAATATATTAATTGTACAAAAACATTTTATAGCTTGTTATGATAACTATGAAAAATCTGTTGTTAAAGGTGCACTATGTAACCTTCCTGCAGGAGAGCCACCAGCTTCTCTCTAAGGAGATGTTATTGCATTGCTCTGAATGTTCCATTAAACTTGCATGCGACACAATGCTAGGCCAAGTTACAGGTCAGATCTGTGTAGAGACGACCCCTCTCACAGAATGAGTGCAATGTTTTTTACTCTATTTTTTAGCTCTAAAAACTATGCAGTTCAATCAATGCGAGGCAAAGCAATAACATCTGAGTAGCAATAGCACCTTTAAAAAGTCCAAATATCAATATTAGCTGATTCTGAATTGTGCTGTTTAATGCCCCAGTCGCCATGTTTGCAAATGGAACTAGAAGAGCGATGTAAAAAGCAAACAACAATAAAACAACACTGGACCACTGTTTTCTTCAATAAAAATAAAAAATATATTTACCAGCTCCGATAGCAGGTACAGCCACAGACGACCACTCGTACGCTTCACAGTATTGTACAATGCTGCCCATTAACTGTCTGATGAGCACTATGTCCCCTTGTCCACAAAGATGTAACAAGCCCTGACAGGGGAAGCGGCCAGGCTGCGTTACAAACACATCCCCTCTGTGTACTCTGGCTAAAACAGACACAAAAATAAGCAAAACTTTTTTTTTTAAAATAAGAACATGAAAAACATTTTTTTAAATAAAATTACATGTAATATACTATTTCACAATACTAGCTCTGAAACAACTGAATATATAGTGGGAAATCACTGTAACATTAATTTACTTTTTCAGTTTCTTTGATTCAATTCAACAAGATTTAAAGCAAATAGTTGAGAAATTTGTTTTATATGTTTGTTTGTATTTATCCATCCATCCATCCATTTTCGTCCGCTTATCTGGGGCCGGGTCGCGGGGTTTGTATTTATATTTCATCTATATTTATATACACAAAGAAGGACTAAATTCATAATGAACAAACAGTTAATTAAGAATGTCACATGCATGATTCTCTAGAAATATATTATGGAATATTAAAGCCAAAGTAACATTTCTAAGGAAACTGGAAGAATTTAATTTACCTGATTGGAGTTCAGCTTCCACTTCTGGTCCCGCTACAGCCAATATATCTTTGCATACTCCAGCTTTAAAAGAGTCAGAGTCAGTATTATTTGTATTGTCAGTCTACAATACAAATAATACATAATTATGTATTTGTGTCATTTGTAAATCACATATGTCTTACTGTTAAAGCTCTCAAAGTTGGTGGAGTTGACCACAGCGTGCGTCCTCTCATTTGTGATATCTCCAAAAACAAGCTCCAGTTGAACTCCATTCACAGTTATGGACAAATCATTTAATTCACTGCTGACAGACCTAAAGCTCGCTATAAAAACACATGGAGACATGTAAGGTTTTAATCATTTTCAATTGTATATTAAACCAGAACTAGAACAGGACTAAAATTTGTTTTACCTTGTCCTCCCTGGTTCTGGATGAGCTGTTTATGAACCTCATGGCAAATCTGTGGGAAATAATACACATAGAAAATATTAAAGCTGCACTATGTAACTTTTCTGGTGTGGACTTTGCCACCTGCTTGTCTCCATGGAGATGTTATTGTTGGAATGTTCCACATCTATCTTTCATGTATTCCAGGTGCATTTATAGGTAAAAATAAAACCTTGACAAACCTGCAGCTTAACCTGGCAGCGCCATATGCTTGCACCATATAACTTAAGAAAAAGAAATAACATTGCTCTAGTTACAAGCAGGTGACAGACCCTGCACCAGGACATTTACGTAGTACACCTATAAATAAAACTGTATACTAGGACTGCATTGTGATTGTATAGGAGGTATTGAAACTCTATAATGTAATTGTGTCATACTCCCAGTGTTGTATTTGTCATGAAATATCCAAAAGATAAATGCACAAATGACTGGAGCCAGAAACTGACTGTATTACAACACAAATCTGCATAACTTTCTGTACTGTATCATATTATATTGCATTCACTTTGGTTTTTACCAGAAAAATGCAGGTTTGGTACATATTTGGAAGCTAGGATAATGTGTTCTATTTTACCTTTATTTTACCATGCAAAGTATTCAAATATATAACAAATTCTTATTCACAGTGTTGGCTAAGGTGTGCTAGGGAGAACTCAAGGGAGAGAAAAACTATTTGCATTACACTAGGATTAAATTATTTGTTAGTTAAATATTTACAGACTTTAGAAAATGTCCTTTAGTTTCCATTTAAAAGCAAAGAGTCAGTAACAGCAGAAAATCAAAATTAGTGTGAGACCCATCCTAGTTTATATATGAACATGACCCAGCAATCCAGTGCACGCACACAGTGTCCTGTAGGGGGCATTTGAAACTAACAAATCCCAAAGTAACAGGTTAGATACAATTTTTCAAGGTTTCAACAGTGACTTGATTAGCTGAAGTAGTAAAGGAGGAGCAGTTTCTGTACAAAAAAAGACCCACTAGTACTAAAATTTGGGGTAATCCCTCAGCCGTCCAGACAGGATCCATATCAAAAGAAAAATTCAATTCTGTCAACAGGACAAAGTTTAAGAGTGAAGACTTTGGCAGCTCATCCAAGCTGCTTCTTCAGTTCTGGTCAGATCCTGTGGACACGGAGCTACCTACACTGAAACTATTCTGACACAAACACGTAATTATTTACAGTTTCTGTTGGTTAGCTAGGCCTACTGAACTACATTAAGTGTGAACATACTATCACTTTTGTTTTCCTTGTTTTGAGTTAGGTCTGGAGTCATAGATAGGAGATACATGATATGAAAAATATGACTCAGGCACAGTTCACATTTAGTGTAGTTCAATAGGCCTAGCTAACAAACAGAAACTGTAAAAAAAAAAAAGGTGTGTTAATTTACGGTAAGTGTAGTTAACTCACTACAGACAGATATAAAGCAGTGTCCACCGGCACACAACATGTCACAGTCTGCTCTGGTCCAGTCCTGCTTTTCTTCCATCTACACTTTACCTCAGTATAAGAAGAGCAGCTCCACAGTCACTCCTCACCAGTCTGTTTAATCTACACTACTAGTTGTTAGATATTCATTTAGCTTTTGTTCACTATTTTGGATTTTTCTCAAAAGTGCTATTTCTGTGCTCAGGTCCAGCCTGTTCACCTGCCGGCCCTGCTCTCCTGCCCTGCTCACCTGCCTGCCAGCCCTGCTCTCCTGCATGACTGCAAATAAATCATCTTGACTAGCTTTAGTGTTCTGCTTTTGGGATATCAAACAGTAACAGAACAGTTCCTTTGTTAATAGGCAGTGGGACATCATTTACAGTATTTAAACGAAAAAGAGAAAGCTGGTCCAAAGATGTATCTCTGAGGCACACCTGAAGCTCAGAATCAGTATTTACCTTTATAAAGTGAGAAAACCAATGCAGAGTTCCACCCAGTTGGTATATCACCAGTTTGAAAAGATTAAAGATTAAAAATACTAAGCAAGCAAAGCTGCAATGATAGGCACACCTGTTTTGAAAAAGAAAAAAGCAAGCCCATCTACTACATGTAGCTGGATTTTTAGAAGGCAAAGATAACAGCTCATTTACAGAGAAGGGTTTTAGAAAGAGTTTTTGGGATGCAGCAGTTAGGAGTTTTGACACTAGAGATATCATGGCACCTACTTGCATCAAAAGGTCTTGATTTTGTAAAGTGTTGGTTAAACAAATTTGCCATACTAAACATAACACAAACCACTATAGTTTCTGATGTAATCCAGACCAGTATTCCTCACCTCCTCAGTGTCGTCCTCATCAGGTTTAATGACAATATGTACGGTACAGGGCGCTGTAGCTTTTCTTCCAAACTGATGGAGCTTCTCTGTCAGCAGCAGGATGGCCTCTCTGAGTGGATATTTGAGCACTTTTCCAAGACCGATCACAGTAAGCGCCACTGAGCTGTGCCTCTGCTCCTCACACATCTCCAGGCAGCGCTGCAGACCGGAGCTCAGGGCCTATAAAAACATAATGAATGGAGAGGCACATAAACATACTTCATTCATGAGAAGAGTGGCACAGGAAATGTCTAACACTGAAACTTTGAATAGGCCTACTCTGTATATCTGAATTTATTAGCTTACTAACTAAAGCAGAACTAAGTAACTTTCAGCAACTCCCCCTGCGGCTCCCTGCACAAGAATACATAGCCAAGGAACAGACTCAAAAGTGTTTTTTCTTCTTTTCTTTTTTATCTTCAGTATAATTATATATGAATACAGTGGCGAACCATGCATTTCACACCAGGCCTTCAGTAGAGCTCCATCTAACAAGAGTCACAATCAGGTGTGTAGTAAGCAAATCGCATATCCCCACTTTAAAAGTCCCCACTGGCAATTAATAATAGTAATACAAAGTAATAATTTCGATTTGTGTAGCTGCTATAGATGCGGTTTGGCTGATGCGCTCTCTGACTATCCAATCAACTGGTCTGAATCTGGTGACGTTTCCGTACGTCTGCTAGAAGGCCCTGGTGACACCAACTCAAAATCTGATTGGTTGAAGCAACAGTTTCATGGACATTTATTTTGTGTTCGAGGGCCTGCAGAACAGATTGTGAAGGCCTCAGGTACTTCTTTGACTTTGACTCTGCCTAGCAACAAATGATGACTGAAATGTGATTGGTCAAATGCTTTAATATGAAAATACTACTACTAAATGTCTCAAAGTAGCACAACCATCGGAAAAGCTATGAAAGGAAGCAGACAGACCATTTGGAAATAATTAATAATTATAATATAATTAACATCAGTCTGTGATTCAGATATTTTTTAGGCCAGCACAGATTGTCAGCCATGTCTCCTAAAGAGAGCTCTAGAGCAGCTGAGAGTAGAGAAATGCCTTACACCACCGAGTGTGATGAGTGAATGTATAATGCAGTGTAAAGCAAGTTTTAGTACTATGCACTACTAATATCTGCAGACTCTGGGCTCACTGGCAGCTTGTTTAACCAGAGCCAAGGCAGCTCAAGCAGGACTGGCTCTTGTGTGTTTCAGTGGGAAAATATAGTCTGTAGCCACTTGTAATATGTCTACAGTGAAAGAGCCCTACCTTTATGCTCTGCCCTCCCATTCCGTCCCAGGGAAGACACTCAATGAAGAAGAGTTTGGAGCAGCCCACAGAGGCAGGGGGAATCACCTCCAGGACCTTCCCAGGCGTCATGGACTTCTTCATTGAAGAGCTAAACTTTATCTTCATCTGCAGTCCGCCTTTTTTCACCAGACTCTTCCCAATCTTAGTGGACTGTAGACTCTTATTCACCATCGGGACCACCCGCACATCCACCTATGGATTACATAAAAATGTTACTTTTGTAGACATTTAAAACATGAGGGAGCTACTTAACTGGCTTGCCTAAAAATGTTTAATAAAAAGTCCAGGGGTCTTAAGATCAGTTCCCAGGCTATGATGAATTTGCTAAATGTCTAGCCCTACTCTTCATCCCAGCTTTACACTTCTAATAACCTTTTTAAAAAAAACTCCATCACTTTGCACATTCATATATTAACAGTAGGTCACTGAGTTATTACACACAAACATACAAGACAAATCCACATCCTGTCACAATGTGCACAAGCTTCCTGTCAATATATTTCAGTTCAGTGCATTGAATTTTGTTTGTTTTGATTTGTGTTGTGTCCCTTATATGTACAGTTGTGAGTGCAGACTGCTATCTTTTCTTACTTGGAGTTCTGTCATAGTTTAGTAGGACCCTTTCTGTCATGATCCATGTAGTTGTGGTCTGTTTTCTTTTTGTTTTGTAGTGCTGCAAATTGACCCAATTAAAACAAAAATAAAAAAGAAGTCTCACCTGTTCATTGATCAAATCTCCCAGCTTGATTTCCACACTGACGTTGCTGAATGGAGTTTGCGTGTCCGCATCACTGCTCCTTCTGGCTGCTCCTTCAGCGCGGCTTGTTGATGAGGTACTCAGCTCAGTATAAAGAACTTCTTCAGTTTTTTCCATTTCTTGTATGATGACTTGATTTGATCTTTCAATCAGTTCTTTACTAGGTTTCCCTTCTGCCTTGTAGTACTGACTCGCTCCTGGTCCATCTATTACTAAAGTATCTGAAATCAAACTTTCAAGTTCTTTGTGAAGTTCCAATTTGGTTTTTCGGACTATCTGCTGAGGCCCTGAAAGCAGCACGCGTGGATAGGGGACTAGCGATGCGTTCATGGACACTCTGCTATCCTTTGGTGCAAACAAAGTCAAAACTTTACCAAAAAGTTCAACCATTTCTGTATTAGGTAGGTCTAGCGTATCTTGTACTGTTACATGATTCAATAGATAGTTGTGTAACTCCTCTTTTAATTGGTTTACACATTCGCTGTAGCCCACAAGTTGGATTTTGGTTGTACTATTTGGTGCAGGAACTAAATTAACATCAATCCTACGTTCCTGGATATTTGCTTGATCTTTACTTTTTGTTAAAAGTTCATTAATTCGATCCAAATCTGGTGATACTGCAGCATTTCCCTCCAAATGTACAATAGTCATACTGAAATCTCTTTCTAAAATAGCTGTGGCCTCGTCAACAGCTTCCATTGACAAACTTGACAAAACTAAATCCAAATTGAGCATTTCTAAGCAGACTGGATTTCTCAGACATAGCTGGAATCGTGTTTTATACTTTGCAATCGCATCGCTGGTGGTGAAGAAATTTTGTAGCTCAGGTGAAAATGGTATGTACTTTTGTTTAATGTTTTTGAGTAAATTCTCATATAAATCCAAACCTAACTGCACCTCGTGATCAAGACCCTCTAAGACTGTAACATTATTACTTTTTATGATTCTAACGTTTGGCAAGTTTGTCCGCATCTCTCTTGAGAATTCTTCCCCAATCAAGGCATACTGTCTTTCATCTACTGACAATTCTGTTTTGGTCGGTAAATTTCTGTTTAAACTTTGTATTTTTTCCTCGACAATGCTTTTTTCTCCAACTACAACCAGATATCCAAGCTCATTGTACACTTTCACGTCGTCATCTGCGAAACTTTGATCCTGCAAAATGATTTTAACTTTCTTGGGATCAACCACATTAAAGCAAATGAAGCTCTCCTTGAAACTACTCAAAACACGGTCAACTTGCATTTCCCATTTTTCCGGTACGCCACTGAACGCACCACCAAGTCCCTTCTGTGCATCTGCTTTCACTACAATAATTTCCTGATCAAAGTTCAGTTCGACAGTGCAGCCAATGCAATAGACCTGCTTCTCTAAGATTTTAAACGCTTTACTACAGTCATGTAGATACTGTAAAAGGTAAATATCCCATGAAAAAGTTCTCTCCAGGTAATTTGATGCTTTTGAAGGCTTTGGCGATGATTGATTTGGTGTTGTCTGTAAGAAGAAGCAGGAATAGATTTTCAAGTCAAGGAAAACTAGTTGGTTCACATAACTGAGACTCTGCTGAAGTAGTTACCAGTAAATGACATTCCCGACAGGGTGATGTAAGATAAAGATATTACAAGATGGAAATCCCTTAACTAACCCTAACAAAAATACCAGTAACATGTTCAAATATATTATTGTCATAGTACAGCTAAATTTCAATGCCTGTAAAAGTTATTTAATTAAATCAATATAACACTAAATCTGGAAAAACATTACAAAATAAATAGTATTCAAAACTGAGTCAAAATTGTGCAAAAGTGTGTGTAATTTTTTTGTGAATGTATGGTACCTGCTTGTCTCCATGAATATATTATTGATTTGCATGGCCTATTCCTAAACATGGCATTAAACTAAGCTATCTTAACTATGTAATCAATTAAAGAGGTTTTATGGTCATAGACATATACCTTAAAAATGCATTTTGTTGCTACCTGCTTGTCTCCATGAAGATAGGCATGTATAATGCCATATTGTGGAACATTCCAGGCAAAGCAATAGCATCGTCATGGAGACAAGCAGGTGGCAGATAGTCAGATTCAGCATTGCCGCATTAGGATTCATTTGCTCGACGGTAGGGGGGTACTTTTTTTATTTAACCAATCGCTGCTATTTGGTAGTGAGGTATGTAATGAGTCGCTAACAGGACTAACTGGTATATTAAGTGTTTCCCAAATCCCGTAGGAAGAAGGGCAATAACGTCTTTCCCCTTGATAAAATTCATCAAACATTTTCTTTGTTCCAGCTTTAAATCCTCGATCTCATGAATTGTTGCCAACACAGAATGTATGGCCCTTTGCTGATTGCCTGGTGCCCAGACTTGCATTTCCGGGATTCTTACAAACTGTCTAGTGTGTTCCGATTCCTGACCTAGTTGCTGGAGAGAAATGAAATGGAGGCACTAGGTTGCGCCAGCCTGGCTAGGTGGCAGACCTTCCACTAGAAAAAATACACAATGCGTCTCTAATTATTGTCCTAAAAAAAGAATTGAAATTAGTCAATTCGCTAAAGTAGTAATAAAACTTTAACTTAAATATAGATGAGGAAGTTAATGGCTGTCATGTACTGTAGCACTTAGTGTGTATACTATATGTGCTGTGCAGTAATCATACAGTCTCTTGTTGCTCATATAATCAAACTATTATTACAAATAACATCCAAGCTGTGTCATCATGTCGGCTGTGGAACACCTGTATTCACACATGTCGTCACTCTTCATTCTTTTGTTCATAGGACAATAGTATAAAGGTATCAACTTAAAATGGGATTTGTTTATTTCATTGACTATCCGCTCTCCCATTCTATATACTCTATGTGGTGTGTTCATTTAAATGTGGATTGGGCACACTGGCATTTAAGGAGTGGCTATATTTGGCCTATAACTCACTTGTAAACCTGTAGAGCGTAGCTTATATTTTATGTTGTTTTTCACATTGCTCAGATAATGTATTCAGCAGACCAATATACTTTTCACATCTGAACACACCTTCTAGTTAGGAGTTCATTAAGTTAATACTCTGTAAAGTACCTATTTAGTAGTGTAAGTAAATGTGGCCTATATCCTATGTTTTAGATTTCCATATTGGTATTGCTTAAATCTTGTAGTAAGCCTCCATCCTCTAGTATTAAGAGTATTAAGTAAGTATTGGACACCTAAAATAAGTATGAAAATGAATAGCTCTGATGAGGGATACACAAAGGCTATTGTCATACTATTCGAAATGTTACTTAATAAATGTAATGAATGGTAAAAAATATTATTATCCATATTATTAGTTTACCTCTAAACTTCTGGCTTCCGTCTCAGTCCTGGCCACGTTCAGATTTAATTGTCCTGACGGTAGTGAAATTGTGTGACTTTTTCTATTCAGAACCCTTTCTTGATCTGCAAAACATTTAAAACGAGCATTAGGCCCTATTTAACTTGTATATATAACAAATAAAAGTGCGCAGGAGTCTTACCTTCTTGTTGCTCGAACGTAATTTTGTGAAGTTTCTCGCCAATTTTTTGTATCTCTCCACAATTACCTCCCCCCGAGTCTCGTCTTTTCATGAAATATCTTCTTATTTTCTTTTTCGCCTGATCCTCGAGGTCGTCTGCCACAAAATACAGCGAATGTTTATAATTTTGATCCATTGGACACCTGTGCTTGACTTTCTGACTGAGCTTACTTTCACTTTCAGTAAAAATGAAGTCTATTTATGCTTTCAGGAAATAGGGCGTGAAGTTTCCAGTATGGATCTAGGTAATGTGCCCAGGCAAGTTTTATTTTACCGGCAGCCCAGGTCAATTTAATCACATTTTCGGTGTTTTAATAGTTGCTGAGCCTAATTCTCAAGATACTGTCAAAAGTAATGGCTTACACTTTGTTGTAGTATCATTTTTTTGCCACTAGATGTCCTACGCAGACTAAACAAACTGTAGGCCTATTATTTCTCTTTTTTGTTTTTGTCTATTTGTCCACAGCGGGAAATTCCAGAGCTGAAACGCAAAGTGACAGCCTTCAATAATAATAAAAATAAATAAATAAATAAACAAAGATAAATGATTAACTCTATATTAATCCAATAACCATTTCATTGGATCTACGATTTTTCTTAAAACACACTTTTACACACTGGCTGTGGTCCTCTGTGTCTTTTATTTATTTTATTCATTATATTTTTTATGTATTTTGTTGGTTTTATTTATGTATTGCTATTGCAGGGTTTTAGTCTTATTTTATTTTACTGTTTTTATTGATTTAGGACTAGTATGATTAAATCTGAACGTTTATTTTATCACTATTATGTTTTTCATTGTTATTAGTAGGTATTTGTACAGCGCTTTGGAAACTGTTTGTGAAATGTGGATTGGATTGGATATATGTTTTTGCGTGTCTCAAAAAAATACGCTGACATAGTCCAAGTTGTGCAGACCAGAGAAAAAACGCGCAGAAAAGGGTACGATTGCACTGTTTACTCTCTGTAGTGAATGGTTCTGTCGTGTCAACAAATTCAAGAGGAATTATCAGAGCACGAGAAGAGTAACACGGCCTAACCTGCCTAATTTAAATCTAATTAATTTGCTAAAGGCTGAAGTTCATGTTGGTTAGAAAGGAAAACATTTCGTCCCTGGGTGGGCTCGAACCACCAACCTTTCGGTTAACAGCCGAACGCGCTAACCGATTGCGCCACAGAGACCTGAAAAACAAACTATTAATGGCAAAACAAGATCAGCTGACCCATGTCATTACAGCATTAACGTTGGTTAACTTACTTCTGAGTAAATATTGACAACTAACACTTTTTTGTTGCAGTACCATTCAAGTCCATTAGATGTCCTACTTAAACTAAACATGATCACTGAACAAGTTGGATTTTTTTCTCTTCTCACAAACAATAGTCTAAACATGAAACGAATATGTCATTTCTGTATTAATTTTAGTTACAACTAAAATGAAGATTTTGCCTTCATGCAGGCCTAAAATATATTGTGAAGGCTACAATAACCACCTGTTATAGCTACGGTCAAATGTATTTGTTAATGTTTTCTAAATATATTTTGATATCACTCACCTGTCTAAGTGGGCATGGGCCTGATTTGCAAAAAATAAATACATAGTTATGATAGCCTAATCCAAACTTTTACATTAAAATAAAATAAAGTGGGCACTTTACTTTTTTCTCCAATCTCCTTCTGTTCCGAAATCTTACTGTATTTAATTTGTGTACTTAACAAGGACAATGAGAGCCAGAGAAGCTATTTTTCGCTATTTACAAGCCTTTTAAGAGTTTATAACTATACAAATTCGTATTTATCAATGTACATACCGCTGTGAAAAGCTCTCCGTCCCTGGGTGGGCTCGAACCACCAACCTTTCGGTTAACAGCCGAACGCGCTAACCGATTGCGCCACAGAGACCTACATTGAATCAAGAAGAAGTATTTTTTTCTCTGGCGAACATAAGAGTCTGTATTCATTCACTTCTGTATTCCAAATAGGCCATAATCGACTGCACTGCCCTAAGCCTACAGTACACTACACTAGTGTTATCTGGAAGCAGGGATCTGAAACAAGTTATTTCAGATTTGCTGTGCTAATTGACACTCTTTTTATTCATGTAATGGAGCACCTGTGCTGCATCGCTTAAACAATAGACAGTTCATAAAAGGAGTATTTGGAATTTGTACTAGCTGCTGTTGTCTGCTGTCCTGGTTGCAGAGAGTTCCTAAGTGCAGTCAGTCCTGATCAAACCAGGACCTTCAATGTGTGTTGAGGTGATTTGCAGCTGACTGTAAAGCAGCTCCAAATCCAAGGCCATAGTCTCAACCAGGACAAATGTAGCTCACCCTATGAAATCTCTTGATTTACAGTCACAGCGGAGGAACTCAGAATAGAGCTGCTGCTCCTCCACGCTGAGAGGAGCCTCCTGGATGTGTCCATGAGGAGGTGTTCCTAGCATGCCCCATTGTGAGGAGGCCCCGGGGAAGACTCATGGTAAATATGCATGTTTTTCAAGGTATTTTTTGAGCAGTAAAAACTTCCATAATTAAAGCAATTTAAAAATAATTGTCAAATTAATCAATTAGCAAAGTAATGTTAGTAGCCACAAGTTGGAATGCGTTATAAAAAGTTTTGGTAAAGCAATCTCAAAACAATGTATACTTTACATTCATATTTTACACTGCAATCCCATGAGGAGCTTTGAATGTTTCTATATTCTATGACACAATAGAAATGAGGCAGTCACTGCAGGTCCTGACTTGAACTTTTCCTGGATCCCTATTAGGAAGTGAAACACTATATTCGGAGGAGAGACATTTAGTGAATGGTGAAGTGTAGCAGAGGAATTGTTTTACGTGGAAATTTGACAGAACTGCTGGAGTATAAAGATGAGGCTGGAGATGTCAGGGACATTACAAGCAACAAGTGGAGAAGAAGACAGCCATACCACACAGAAGTCTACTTACAAGACACTCAACAGTGCAAGATGAAGATCCACTTTGTCTTTCTTTCATGTGTGCTGCAATGTGTGCATCAAAACGTAAGTACCAAATATGTTGTAGAAGTTTATTCTTTGTTTTATTTTGAATTTTAAATTATGCCTATTTATTTCAGCATTAGAACCACGTTGCAGATGTGCTGAAACAGACAAATCAGTGAAACTTAACCTAATATTATCCTATCGGAAGACAGCCCCAACCATTTTCTGCAACAAAACTGAAGTCATGTAAGTACTCTGAAGAAAGTTGCCTATATGTAAAATAAAAATACCTAATAACACCAGTCATTGTTCTATTTTGCAGAGTGACCCTCAAAGACAAGAGAAAAGTGTGTATTGATCCCAATGGAAAATTCTTTCATTTTCTTGAGGAGTTGAGGAAGTAAGATTATTTTACTACAAAAACTACTACTACAAAAACTATTACTACTGCTACTACTGCTACTACTACTACTACTACTACTACTACTACTACTACTACCACCACTTCTACTACTATATCACTACTACTACTACCAGTACCACTACTACTACTATCATCACTACTACTACTACTACTACTACTACTACTACTACTACTTCTGCTGCTGCTGCTGTTGCTATTCCTACTACTATTAACTATTACTGCTACTGCCACCTTTCTGAAATAATTTCAGATCATGCTCTCTAATTATTATTTAGTCATGTTTAGTCATGTACCACAAGGACTCATCAAATACTTTGTGATTGTTTAGGAAATTGTCACAGACTCGAGCCAAGAAAAACTCTGCAATAACAACAACTGAACCACCAGCAGAATATTCAACTGCATCTGGCAAAACTCTCCAGACCTCATCACCTTTAATGTGAACTAATACTACTTCAAAACAGAAATAGCCACGGGAAAAATGGTTAAGACCTGATTTACTTTTATTTTTACAGGAATCAAAACATGCCACAGCTAGAAATCTTAAAGTTTTGTCTTTTAAATATATATTTTTTTATCAAAGGTACAGATCATTTTCTACTGACTGAAGTATATATTTTTAATAATATTTATGAGAGATTTAAGTTATGTTTGCATTTTATATCGACCATGTGAATGAAAAAGACTGTGACTTTTGAAGTGAATTTTGTTTTGTACAATATTTTCATATATAAAAGAAGATTGACAATGTTATTTCTTGTTTGTTGACACCTTATAAAGCCAGTAAATTGTATGTAAGTTTTGTAATAAAAACTAGTTAAAAATAATTAATAGTTTACTCATAATTTTTATGAGGGAATTATATAGACCAAAACAGAAAGGAGCTGGTAAAGAGCTGGTTAGCTGGAGTTTTGGGAGTGAACTGTGAAAATAATGATACATACTGTGTATATTATTTGTGCATTCAGAGTATACTGCATTGGTTTAAACTTCCTGAGTAGCTTTTCAGTTCCTCAAAAACACAAGCATTTATATAAGCTATAAGCTATTTTTATACAAACAAAGTAGTTGCAATGTGTGCACTTAATTGTACTTCAAAAATATCATGCACAAAATACACTATAGATTATTCTCTCCAATCTCCCAAGATATTACAGTTTTGTATTTCAGAAAAGTAGCACTTGAACTTTATACTCAAAGCTGCTGTTGTCTACTGTCCCGGTTGCACAGAATTCAGTCAGGGACCAACTGGGGTCCGGTTTGAGGGTTCGGTTTGCGGACCACAAGATCTCATCTCTGTTGTTTGCAAATGATTATGTCCTGATCAAACCAGGACCTTCAATGTGTGTTGAGGTGATTTGCAGCTGACTGTAAAGCAGCTCCAAATCCAAGGCCTTAGTCTCAACCAGGATAAATGTGGCTCACCCTATGAAAGGCAAATCTCTCAATTTACAATCATAGCAGAGGAACTCAGAATAGAGCTGCTGCTCCTCCATGCTGAGAGGAGCCTCTTGGATGTGTCCATGAGGAGGTGTTCCTGATGCCCACTGGGAAGAGGCCCAGTGAAGACTCATGGCAAAAATGCATGTTTTTCAAGGTATTTTTTGAGCAGTGGAAACTTCAATTTAAAAATAATTGTCAGTAGTGTTGGGGAGTAACAGATTACATGTACCGGAGTTACGTAATCAGAGTACAAATTCTGAGAAACTGTATTCAGTTACAGTTGCTGTTTCAGTGAGTGGTAATTGGATTACAGTTGCTTTGTTGAAATAAATGGACTACACGGCGGGATTTAACGGTTTTCACATTTTGGGCTATACCCCCCACCCCACCCTTTTTTTTTTTTTTTTTTTTTTTAGTAATTTCACTCATTGCCGGGAAACTAAACCAGGTCTAAAACTGATCTAAACCAGGACTAAAACCAGGTCTAAACTAGATCTAAACTAGATCTAAAACAGGACTAAAACCAGGTCTAAACTAGATCTAAACTCGATCTAAACCAGGTCTAAAACAGGTCTAAACCAAGACTAAACCAAGACTAAACCAAGGACTAAACCAGGACTAAAACAGGATTTAACAGGACTAATCCATGCTGTGCGGACGTGTCTCCTCCTCTTCTATCAATAATATTTTTTATTTGGTTGAGTAAAGTCTGAGCTTTTCATTTTCTTTTAGCAAACAAAACTTCTTATGTTATGATATCCGAGTCTTTGCTTCTCTACAGCAAATCAAGTAATCCAAAGTATTCAGATTACGTTACTCACTTTAAGTAATTTAATGGATTACATTACAAACTACATTCTGTGGTATGTAATCTCTAATCTGTAGGGGAATACATTTTAAAAGTAACCTTCCCAACACTGATTGTCAGATTAATCAATTAGCAAAGTAATGTTAGTAGCAACAAGTTGGAATGTGTTATAAAAAGTTTTGGTAACCCAATCTCAAAACAATGTTTACTTTGCATTCATATTTTACACTGCAATCCCATGAGGAGCTTTGAATGTTTCTGCATTCTATATGACACAATAGAAATGAGGCAGTCACTGCAAATTCTGACTTGAGCTTTTCCTGGATCCCTATTAGGAAGTGAAAAAGCATATTCAGAGGAGAGACATTTAGTGAATGGTGAAGTGTAGCAGAGGAATTGTTTTACTTGGAAATCTGGCAGAACTGCTGGAGTATAAAGATGAGGCTGGAGATGTCAGGGACATTACAAGCAACAAGTGGAGAAGAAGACAGCCATACCACACAGAAGTCTACTTACAAGACACTCAACAGTGCAAGATGAAGATCCACTTTGTCTTTCTTCTCATGTGTGCTGCAATGTGTGCATCACAAAGTAAGTACCAAATATGTTTTACAAGTTTATTTTTTGTTTTATTTTGAATTTTAAATTATGCCTATTTATTTCAGCATTAAAACCACGTTGCAGATGTGCTGAAACAGACAAATCAGTGAAACTTAATCTAATATCGTCCTATCGGAAGACAGACCCAACCATTTTCTGCAACAAAATTGAAGTCATGTAAGTACTCTGAAGAAAGTTGCCTATATGTAAAATAAAAATACCTAATAACACCAGTCATTGTTCTATTTTGCAGAGTGACCCTCAAAGACAAGAGAGAAAGTGTGTATTGATCCCAATGGAAAATTCTTTCATTTTCTTGAGGATTTGAGGAAGTAAGATTATTTTAAGTTTTGTTTATTTTAACATTAAAATGTATAAATTTACTAGAGCTACTAAGTTACTTATCTTTATGAACTTGTACCACCATCACTTCTGTATGATACTATGACTAATACTATCTACTGTTACTTCTACTTCTGCTGCTGCTTGATAAAAATATACAAATATAATCACTATACTTATACAAAAACTACTACTACTACTATAAAAACTACTACTACTACTACAAAAAACTACTGCTACTACAAAAACTATTACTACTACTACTACTGCTACTACTGCTACTGCTACTACCACCACCACTACTACTACTACTACTACTACTACTACTACCACTACCGCTACTGCTACTACTACTACTACTACTACTACTACTACTACTACTACTACTACTACTACTACTACTACTACTACTACTTACTGCTGCTGCTGCTGCTGCTGCTATTCCTACTACTATTAACTATTACTGCTACTGGCACCTTTCTGAAATAATTTCATGTCATCCTCTCTAATTATTATTTAGTCATGTTTAGTCATGTACCACAAGGACTCATCAAATACTTTGTGATTGTTTAGGAAATTGTCCCAGACTCGAGCCAAGAAAAACTCTGCAATAACAACAACTGAACCACCAGCAGAATATTCAGCTGCATCTGGCAAAACTCTCCAAACCTCATCGCCTTTAATGTGAACTAATACTACTTCAAAACAGAAATAGCCACAGGAAAAATGGTTAAGACCTGATTTTCTTTTATCTTTGCAGTAATCAAAACATGCCACAGCTAGAAATCTTAAAGTTTTGTATTTTAAAATATATATATATATATATATATATATATATATATTTTTATCAAAGGTACAGGTCATTTTCTACTGAATGAAGTATATATTTTTTATAATATTTATGAGAGATTTAAATTAAGTTTGCATTTTATATTGACTATACGAATGAAAAAGACTCTGACTTTTGAAGTGAATTTTGTTTTGTACAACATTTTCATATATAAAAGAAGATTGACAATGTTATTTCTTGTTTGTTGACACCTTATAAAGCCAGTAAATTGTATGTAAGTTTTGTAATAAAAACTAGTTAAAAATAATTAATAGTTCACTCATTATTTTATTATATTTTTATGAGGGAATTATATGGATCAAAACAGAAAGGAGCTGGTAAAGAGCTGGTTAGCTGGAATTTTGGGAGTGAATTGTGAAAATAATGATACATACTGTGTATATTATTTGTGCATTCAGAGTATACTGCATTGGTTTAAACTTCCTGAGTAGCTTTTCAGTTCCTCAAAAACACAAGCATTTATATAAGCTATAAGCTATTTTTATACAAACAAAGTAGTTGCAATGTGTGCATTTAATTGTACTTCAAAAATATCATGCACAAAATACACTATAGATTATTCTCTCCAATCTCCCAAGATATTACAGTTTTGTATTTCAGAAAAGTAGCACTTGAACTTTATACTCAAAGCTGCTGTTGTCTACTGTCCCGGTTGCACAGAATTCAGTCAGGGACCAACTGGGGTCCGGCTTGAGGGTTCAGTTTGGGGACCACTGGATCTCATCTCTGTTGTTTGCAAATGATTATGTCCTGATCAAACCAGGACCTTCAATGTGTGTTGAGGTGATTTGCAGCTGACTGTAAAGCAGCTCCAAATCCAAGGCCATATGTCATTTCAACAGTGTTGTGTCAAGTGTCACACTTGTGTTCATTGAACTTAGTTCAAAGTTCAGTTTTGCATTTTCACAGACGTGATTTAAAGTTCATTCAGAACTAGTTCAAAGTTCAGTGTTCAAATGAAGTTCAGTTCAAAGCTGCTTTTATTTTTCAAACTGACTTCTAGTTTACAACAACTTTACAAGATACACTGTTGGACAAGTGACTTTAAAACTGTAATGTGTTATTTATGACTTGTTACTGTCATTTCAAAGTAATTTGTTACATTACAATATTACTGTATTTAAAATGTAAAACATTATATGACTATTGCAGCACTTTTAATTTACTCTCACCAAAAGAACTGTTAAGATGCTGAACTTTTGCGCCATATATGGACTGAACCAGGACTGAACCAGGACTAAACCAGGACTAAACCAGGTCTAAACCAGGTCTAAACCAGGACTAAACCAGAACTGAACCAGGTCCAAACCAGGAATAAACCAGGTCTATACCAGAACTGAACCAGGACTAAACCAGGTCTAAACCAGGACTAAACCAGGACTAAACCAGGACTAAACCAGAACTGAACCAGGACTGAACCAGGTCTAAACCAGGAATAAACCAAGTCTAAACCAGGACTGAACCAGAATTGAACCAGGTCTAAACCAGGACTGAACCAGGACTGAACCAGGTCTAAACCAGGAATAAACCAAGACTAAACCAGGACTGAACCAGAATTGAACCAGGTCTAAACCAGGATTGAACCACGACTGAACCAGGACTAAACCAGAACTGAACCAGGACTAAACCAGGACTAAACCAAGACTAAACCAGGACCAAACCAGGACTAATCCTGGACTAGAACTTGGAATCTAGGACCGCCCCTGAGAGAACCCCGAGTGCGATCGGGCGTCAGCTGCGTTTAGTTCGGTGGAGCGCGGACTTCTGCGTCGGTCCTTTCGCTCAGGATCACGGTCTACGCGGGCGCACCTCCGGCGTTTCACCGCTGCTGATATCGCGGTGATTTTAGTAAATTTGTATGAAGAAAAACGAAAAACCCACCATTTCAATCCAGGTTAAAAAAGCATTGTGACGCGCGTTACTGACATTTGTACCAAGTAAAATAATACGTGCGCGGAGCAGCACGTCCTGTGCGTGTAGATTTCAGAAAATAGGATCCATCCTATTTTTTGACGCTCTACACGAGCGTAGGCGCGTATCTCCGTCAAAATACACAGAGAGCATGTATCTATTGTTGTATTTGTGCATTTACCATCAGCACATTGTGCTCCCTGGGCAGTTCTGTACAAGCAGCTAAACGCGCCCAGTCAAGTTTGATTGACTTCCCATTGAGAGACACAAGAGCCCGTACGTTCCGCTAAAGCTGCCGGTGGAGTCGCCTTCGCGTTGACACGCGGCTGTGGTTTCGCGAGGTGAAGTGCGAGCAGATCGTCACTCGTCAGGTGAAAACACATTCCGACGTTTAACTGAACCCCAACAGTGACGTACGTCGTTCATTACACATAATTTGAACAAATTCACGTTCAAGTTCTTAATTTACAAAAGTGTTGTGTTCAGTTCAAAGTTCACTGAAAAATGAACGTGTTCAATGAACGCGTTCTTTTGAACTCGTTCATGCACAACACTGAGTCTCAACCAGGACAAATGTGGCTCACCCTATGAAAGGCAAATGTCTTAATTTATAATCACAGGGGAGGAACTCAGAATAGAGCTGCTGCTCCTCCACGCTGAGAGGAGCCTCTTGGATGTGTCCATGAGGAGGTGTTTCTGATGCCCCACTGGGAAGAGGCCTCGGGGAAGACTCATGGTAAAAATGCATGTTTTTCAAGGTATTTTTTGAGCAGTGAAAACTTCCATAAATAAAGCAATTTAAAAATAATTGTCAGATTAATCAATTAGCAAAGTAATGTTAGTAGCAACAAGTTGGAATGTGTTATAAAAAGTTTTGGTAACCCAATCTGAAATCAATGTTTACTTTGCATTTAAACCTTCATATTTTACACTGCAATCCCATGAGGAGCTTTGAATGTTTCTATATTCTATGACACAATAGAAATGAGGCAGTCACTGCAGGTCCTGACTTGAGCTTTTCCTGGATCCCTATTAGGAAGTGAAACACTATATTCGGAGGAGAGACATTTAGTGAATGGTGAAGTGTAGCAGAGGAATTGTTTTACTTGGAAATCTGGCAGAACTGCTGGAGTATAAAGATGAGGCTGGAGATGTCAGGGACATTACAAGCAACAAGTGGAGAAGAAGACAGCCATACCACACAGAAGTCTACTTACAAGACACTCAACAGTGCAAGATGAAGATCCACTTTGTCTTTCTTCTCATGTGTGCTGCAATTTGTGCATCACAACGTAAGTACCAAATATGTTGTACAAGTTTATTTTTTGTTTTATTTTGAATTGTAAATTATGCCCATTTATTTCAGCATTAAAACCACGTTGCAGATGTGCTAAAACAGACAAATCAGTGAAACTTAACCTAATATCATCCTATCTGAAGACAGATCCAACCATTTTCTGCAACAAAATTGAAGTCATGTAAGTACTCTGAGGAAAGTTGCCTATATGTAAAATAAAAATACCTAATAACACCAGTCATTGTTCTATTTTGCAGAGTGACCCTCAAAGACAAGAGAGAAGTGTGTATTGATCCCAATGGAAAATTCTTTCATTTTCTTGAGGATTTGAGGAAGTAAGATTATTTTAAGTTTTGTTTATTTTAACATTAAAATGTATAAATTTACTAGAGCTACTAAGTTACTTATCTTTATGAACTTGTACCACCATCACTTCTGTATGATACTATGACTAATACTATCTACTGTTACTTCTACTTCTGCTGCTGCTTGATAAAAATATACAAATATAATCACTATACTTATACAAAAACTACCACTACTACTACAAAAAACCTACTACTACTACTACAAAAAACTACTGCTACAACAAAAACTATTACTACTACTACTACTGCTACTACTGCTACTGCTACTACCACCACCACTACTACTACTACTACTACTACTACTACTACTACTACTACTACTACTACTACTACCACTACCGCTACCGCTACTGCTACTACTACTACTACTACTACTACCATTTCTACTACTATCATCAGCTACTACTACCACTACCACTACTACTACTACTATCATCATCGGTACTACTACTACAACTAGTACTAACACTACGACCACTGCCACCACTACTACTACTATCATCACTACTACTTCTACCACCACCACTACTACTGCTACTGCTGCTACTACTACTACTACTACTACTACTACTACTACTACTACTACTACTACTACTACCACTACCACTACTACTACTACTACTATTACCACTACTAACAGTACTAACCCTACTACCACTACTACTACTACTACTACTACTACTACTATTACTGCTGCTGCTGCTGCTATTCCTACTACTATTAACTATTACTGCTACTGGCACCTTTCTGAAATAATTTCATGTCATCCTCTCTAATTATTATTTAGTCATGTTTAGTCATGTACCACAAGGACTCATCAAATACTTTGTGATTGTTTAGGAAATTGTCACAGACTCGAGCCAAGAAAAACTCTGCAATAACAACAACTGAACCACCAGCAGAATATTCAACTGCATCTGGCAAAACTCTCCAGACCTCATCGCCTTTAATGTGAACTAATACTACTTCAAAACAGAAATAGCCACAGGAAAAATGGTTAAGACCTGATTTTCTTTTATCTTTGCAGTAATCAAAACATGCCACAGCTAGAAATCTTTAAGTTTTGTATTTTAAATATATATATATATATATATATATATATATTTTTTTTTTTTTTTTAATCAAAGGTACAGGTCATTTTCTACTGAATGAAGTATATATTTTTTTTTTATAATATTTATGAGAGATTTAAATTAAGTTTGCATTTTATATTGACTATACGAATGAAAAAGACTCTGACTTTTGAAGTGAATTTTGTTTACAACATTTTCATATATAAAAGAAGATTGACAATGTTATTTCTTGTTTGTTGACACCTTATAAAGCCAGTAAATTGTATGTAAGTTTTGTAATAAAAACTAGTTAAAAATAATTAATAGTTCACTCATTATTTTATTATATTTTTATGAGGGAATTATATAGACCAAAACAGAAAGGAGCTGGTAAAGAGCTGGTTAGCTGGAATTTTGGGAGTGAATTGTGAAAATAATGATACATACTGTGTATATTATTTGTGCATTCAGAGTATACTGCATTGGTTTAAACTTCCTGAGTAGCTTTTCAGTTCCTCAAAAACACAAGCATTTATATAAGCTATAAGCTATTTTTATACAAACAAAGCAGTTGCAATGTGTGCACTTAATTGTACTTCAAAAATATCATGCACAAAATACACTATAGATTATTCTCTCCAATCTCCCAAGATATTACAGTTTTGTATTTCAGAAAAGTAGCACTTGAACTTTATACTCAAAGCTGCTGTTGTCTACTGTCCCGGTTGCACAGAATTCAGTCAGGGACCAACTGGGGTCCGGCTTGAGGGTTCAGTTTGGGGACCACTGGATCTCATCTCTGTTGTTTGCAAATGATTATGTCCTGATCAAACCAGGACCTTCAATGTGTGTTGAGGTGATTTGCAGCTGACTGTAAAGCAGCTCCAAATCCAAGGCCTTAGTCTCAACCAGGACAAATGTGGCTCACCCTATGAAAGGCAAATGTCTTAATTTATAATCACAGGGGAGGAACTCAGAATAGAGCTGCTGCTCCTCCACGCTGAGAGGAGCCTCTTGGATGTGTCCATGAGGAGGTGTTCCTGATGCCCACTGGGAAGAGGCCTCGGGGAAGACTCATGGTAAAAATGCATGTTTTTCAAGGTATTTTTTGAGCAGTGAAAACTTCCATAAATAAAGCAATTTAAAAATAATTGTCAGATTAATCAATTAGCAAAGTAATGTTAGTAGCAACAAGTTGGAATGTGTTATAAAAAGTTTTGGTAACCCAATCTGAAATCAATGTTTACTTTGCATTTAAACCTTCATATTTTACACTGCAATCCCATGAGAAGCTTTGAATGTTTCTGCATTCTATATGACACAATAGAAATGAGGCAATCACTGCAGGTCCTGACTTGAGCTTTTCCTGGATCCCTATTAGGAAGTGCAAGATGAAGATCCACTTTGTCTTTCTTCTCATGTGTGCTGCAATGTGTGCATCACAACGTAAGTACCAAATATGTTGTACAAGTTTATTTTTTGTTTTATTTTGAATTGTAAATTATGCCCATTGATTTCAGCATTAAAACTACATTGCAGATGTGCTAAAACAGACAAATCAGTGAAACTTAATCTAATATTGTCCTATCGGAAGACAGCCCCAACCATTTTCTGCAACAAAATTGAAGTCATGTAAGTACTCTGAAGAAAGTTGCCTATATGTAAAATAAAAATATCTAATAACACCAGTCATTGTTCTATTTTGCAGAGTGACCCTCAAAGACAAGAGAGAAGTGTGTATTGATCCCAATGGAAAATTCTTTCATTTTCTTGTGGATTTGAGGAAGTAAGATTATTTGAAGTTTTGTTTATTTTAACATAATTACATTAAAATTTATAAATTTACTAGAGCTACTAAGTTACTTATCTTTATGAACTTGTACCACCATCATTACTGTATGATACTATGACTAAGACCATCTACTGTCACTTTTACCTCTGCTGCTGCTTGATAAAGATATACAAATATAATCACTATACTTATACAAAAACTATTAGTGCTACAAAAACTTTTACTACTGCTACTACTGCTACTACTACCACTACCACTACCACTACTACTACTACTACTACTACTATTACTACTACTACTACTACCACTACCACTACTACTACTATTACTACTACTACTACTATTACTATTACTACTACTACCACTACCACTACTACTACTATTACTACTACTACTATTGCCATCACTACTACTCCTATTATAATCACTACTACTACCACCACCAGTACTACTACAGCAACTACTACTACAACTACTACTACTATTACTATTTCTACCACTATTACTATGACTACTACTATCTACTGTCACTTCTACCTCTGCTGCTGCTTGATAAAGATATACAAATATAATCACTATACTACTACAAAAACAACAACTCTCCAGACGTCATCGCCTTTAATGCCAACTAATACTACTTCAAAACAGAAATAGCCCCAGGAAAAGAAATAAAGACCTCAATTTATTGTTGCCTTTACAGCAATCAAACATGTCACCGCTAGAAATCTTGAATACAGTTTTGTGTTTAAATTTGTTTAATCCCAGGCGCAGGGCTTTTCTACCGATACAAATAACAATAAGTATATTTTTGTAATAATATTTATTAGAGATTCAAGCTAAGTTTGCATTTTATATCACCATGTGAATGAAAAAGACTTTGACTTCAAGTGAATTTTGTTTTGTACAATATTTTTGGATATAAAAGAAGATTGACAAAGTTATTTCTTGTTTGCTGACATCTTACAAACTCAATAAACTGTATGTAATTTTTTGTAATAAATAATAATTAACAATAATCAGTAGTTCACTTTTTTTTTTTTTTATGAGGGAATTATATAGACCAAAACAGAAAGGAGCTGTTAAAGGAGCTAATTAGCTGGACTTTTGGGAGTGAATTATGAAAATAGTGATACATACCGTATATATTATTTGTGCCATCAAAGTATACTGCCCTGGTTTGAACTTCCTGTGTAATTTTTCAGTTCCTTAAAAACACAAGTCATTATATAAGCTAGTATGTTTATACAAACAAAGCAGCTGCAATGTGTGTACTTAATTGTACCTCAAAAATAATACTAAACCCCCAGCATCATAAGGATATAACATGACTTAAGCCACTGTAGGTGACTTCTTGTGCTTTGGACCACAAAAACAAAACAAAAAGTTATATTATTCATAGTATAATCATGTGCTTTGTGCATTGTGACCTATTCAAACCCAATCTATTTAAATCAATCTGCCAGAAAAACCTCTCATTTAAGTCACAAGATTTCGTTGTTTATGACTTGTATGCAGGGAGGTACAGTGTGCTACAGTAGCTGAGTTGTCTTATGTTCTGGGTCAAATAAAAAAGTACAGAAACTTCATCAACAGTAATAACTTTGGGGCTAAAGAAAAAACTGCTTACACAACTCAAAACTGCTGATGGGTTAATTCTGCATAAGGGCAAACAAAGGTGACTAGAGATAGCTGGGAAAAACTGTATGTGGGCTACTAACAGTCATACCAAGATTAAATTCAGAGGAAATGCACTCATAGTAACTCATAATAATAACTCATAATGACAAAGGGCATTATCTGGTTTTATTACTATCATTGTCATTATCTAGTTACAAATCATCACAAAACAGAAAACTATCCTGAAATTCTGATTGAAGGGCAGAAGATTAATAATGCTGATGAGTTAAAATATCTAGGAATTACTCTGGAACCAAATTATGTTTTAAAAAGCACATTAAAAAGTTAATGAACTATAAAATTCAACATGGCAAATTTCAGATACATCAGAAACTCCCTGACTACTGAAGACTCAGGTGCCTATCGAAATGCAATGATAATGCCACACTTTCTTTACAGCATAACACGTTGGTCACAAGCTTGTAAATCAACTCTGAGGCCTCTCGAATCATTATATAAAAGCGCTCTGAAGACCCATCCATCCATTCTCTTCTGCTTATTTGGGGCCGGGTTGCGGGGGCAGTGGTCTAAGCAAGGACTTCTAGACTTCCTTCACCCCAGACACGTCCTCCAGCTCCTCCGGGAGGACCCCAAGGTGTTGCAGGCCAGCAGAGAGACGAGAGACCCTCCTTACGGTGGGACATGCCCAGAACAGCTTCTGAGGGAGGCGCCCAGGAGGCATCCGGAACAGATGCCAGAGCGGCTCTACTCCGAGCTGAGTTTCCTCCTCCGAGTGACTGAGCTCCTCACCCTATCTCTAAGGGAGCGCCCAGCTACCCTGCAGAGGAAACTCATTTCGACCTCTTGTATCATCGATCGCGTCCTTT
Source organism: Boleophthalmus pectinirostris (assembly GCF_026225935.1). Lineage (NCBI taxonomy): Eukaryota > Metazoa > Chordata > Actinopteri > Gobiiformes > Gobiidae > Boleophthalmus > Boleophthalmus pectinirostris. Next base: position 11,702,196 of record NW_026571153.1, on the reverse strand, counting down.
TGGTCATTACCCAGAGCTCATGGCCATACGTGAGGGTAGGAACAAAGAAGGTAAATCTTCGATTCGCTCTCAAGCCCCATGGCAAGAAAAGGTTGCTATTAAGCCACTTGTCATATATAAACACAGCATTTTAAGTTTTGGAAACCTGATGATGTATGCAAATGTTTGTCTGCTGTTTAAGATCATTCATGATACTGCTGCTCCTTTGCTGAAATAGTTTATGAATGGTGAATGTATATTGTGCACTGTCCCTGTCTCATTAAATAAATAAACTAAATAAACTAAACTAGTTCTGCCAGGTGTTTGATTGACAGACATTGTAACCAATAGTAAGTTAGGTTGAAGTGCTACGTGTTTTAGTTGTTTTCAGTGTGCCGTGCAAGTCTCTCAATACTTCTCACTTCTGTTATAGAGATTATCTTCTGGCCATGTGGTTTTGGGCCTTTTACGTGGGGAATTACTCTAGACAGCATCCATTTATCACCACATCTTAAAAGTATCCTTGAGTTTCAGAATGATGAAAAATTAAAACTGTTGCCATAGCAACTAACAAATTAAAACTAAATATCATACATTAAAGGAGCCATATTGTGCTATTTTCTGCTCTATGTTATAATGTTGTTTCCTCATCAAAAACAGACCTAGAGTTGTGTTTTGTTTCATTCACACATGTTTAACACAGAACTCCTGCATAGTTATTCTTTATATATTATTTATATTTATATTTATATATATATACACTCTGTTACACATTGTGATGTCATGCAATACAGGATATGCTCCACTGTGTTTTAAAACTCCATACACCTTCACTAGAAACTCAATTGAATTCAATGTAAAAAATGTGGCTGTGAACTTGAAAAGTAGGAGAAACAGAGCATTTTGAGTTTTGAAGATGTAAACAGATTAGTAATAAAGTGTTACTCAAACATGTGTGAATAAAACTAAACACTGGGTATGCTTTTGATGAGGTAACATAATTATAACATAGCTTAAAGCTCACAAGAATGCATTTTGTGTAGCTTGTACAAGGAAATAAGCAAGCAAAACCTAATAATACAATTTGCTAAAAGAAAGCACAAAATAGGGCTGCACAAACAAGAAAAATGCTCAGAGGAACAAATGTGTTCTTAAGTGAACAAAAAATAATGCTGCTCTTGCTAGAGAGGCCAGAGAAAACAAAAGAAAATACTATCTATATGGACAACCAGCTGCAAAATTTTTGTCAAGATAAATGGAACCCCTGAAGAGACAAAAGTTTAATTATAGTGTATAAATACCTACTTAAAATATCAACATGTCAGTCAACATGACTATAGAAGTTTATCAATTAGACACACATACAGTTGCATACAACGTTGGTAAGACACTGGGCACAGTTATAGTTTTGCTCTTTGTTAGTATAATAAATCGTGAGCTACTGTGTCCAAATGATTTCCCTTGTAGCTCAATAAAGTTTGTCTAAATCTACCATGGCCCAGTCCTTGTTCAGCTTTGCTGTGGTGTATGTAAGAGTGAACACACAATATTGTCATGTTGCGTGCAAACATGACATACTATTTTTCAATTATATCCTCAAATACTTTCATTTTCTTTTTGAATTAAGTAATATTGAAAAGTACCAATTTTCCTAATTCAGTTTTGTTATGAATTTTCTAGCTGTGACCCTGGTTAGTCACTTCTCAGCAGGCCCCTCTGTCCCATGACTGTCTGCTGCTGCTGCTGAACATGTGAACCAACCTGAAACCAGCGCACACCCACTACCACAATCACAGTATGTTTTCCTCAAATCCACAGTAAATCAACATCACATGACCCCCAGTACATGTATAAATACCCACAGTGTACCCTTATGGAACAGTAGCAGTTTTTGAGCCATAGAATTGTCACTAACTTTGAGTGGAAGAATCGGCTGAACAATGAAGCTGTGCGTTGCAGTGATGCTTGGGACCCTCTTTGTCCTCGCTAATGGTGAGTAATGATACAAAACATTTATCTGTTTGGGTATTTCTGTATAGGTGGGCAATATAAACAAAAGGATTATATGAAGAATGATCTCTTTTTAAAATGTCCTAAACGGTTGTGAAATGTTGGTATTGCTATTTGCCATTTTTCAAATCAACAGCAGACAGTATTTTTTAAAGTTTACATAACGTTCAAACCAACAGTTTCTATTTTACTGACAATGCTTTTTTGTGAGTTTATTGACAACATTTTGAGGATACCATTCAAAGTAGGGTTGGGCGATACCTAAATTTTTGGTAAGATGGATCAAATACTTTGGGGGGAGGGGGCGGGTCTAAAGTACAATCAGAACACCTGGGACAGATGCTGCTGCTAGAGGAGTTTTGACACAAAAGAAGGAAGAAATGTCCCTAATATGTCAATGTCTCGCCTTAACATTTGCATACACCAATTAGTATCATTATTTGTATAACAGTATTGATACCCACATTTGTAGTCAGTATATATCAATACTTCAATACTGATACTGCTGTCCTTAATTTAAAGATATATATTTTTTCTGTTTTTGTTTACAATTTTCACTCTGATACCAATTTTCCAACAACGTATTGGCTTCTAATTGCTGTTATTTCACAGTAAGGACACAAAAGGTAATTCCACAAGAAGGTAGAAGGTAATCACAATATTGTAACTGAGATTATTCTGATTTCACAATAACTTGATAACTGTGAATATGCTGTTGGCTATTGTCTTATTACATTATGTAAAAAAATAATTAAGGGTCCAAAACAAGTTAAAACTATCTATCATACACAGAAAATAAATGCAAACCCTTCTCTATTGTTCTACTGATATTCAGAACAAAAATACAGCTATGCAGTGTTTGCTTCCATTTGAGGCTATTCACTCCTCCCCATCAGGTCTAAATGTGTTACGTGGCTCACATGTTTGGATGTGCCCATAATCTCGACCCAGTGCATATACTGCATGCCACTGAGCATGAATGAAAGCATGAGATAGGTTGGTTTCACATGATATGACGACAATAATGCCTATATAATTTAAAACTGAGCAGGAGGGCAGATAAGAATTCTGTGTTGGGATTTGCTGTTTAACTGTCAGACTGCTTGTTGAACTGGTTTAGGTTAATATTTTTGCATAATACTATCTTTATTGGGCCTAGTTGAAAGAACTCAACATTTGTGAATCATAATTAAAGTAAAGTATCTTAATCTCCCATAGAGTTATAAAGGCCCCTGCCCTCCATCTGGAATTATGAGGTCATAAAAATTCTGAGATGTGAATGCAAGCTAATGTAAAGCTATAGGTTTATAAAAGAGCACACACAGCTTAAACACAATGAGAACCTCTAACACCACAGCTTTCAGATTTAAAACTCTGTAGCAATACATAGCTTTTTCTGAAAACTTTCACCTCCTCCAGTTTCCTTAAATGTTATTTCTGCACAGAGGAAGTTTCAAGAGGTTCACTTTTCTTAAGAACATGTCACAAGTGATACAATTGATGAGAAATGACATGAATAAATGATAAGTATGGCCACACATGCGTTGAAAATTGTAATGTACATATAAATAACCAGGTACCATGCAGTTTATCCTTTTTGGAACATTAAATTAAACATGTATTGTCTTTGTACACAAATTTCTATTTTATGCAAATGAATGCATGACTCCAAACTAAAACATAATAACAGCTACAGTACATGAAAAAAAATCAAGATAAAAGTCAATATATCAAGAGAAGAAAGCATTTTTATGTCTTATCTGGTATTTAAACATTTTGTATTGATTTGTTTTACAGGCATGTCTCCGATAAACAGGGAGTACAACAGCCACTGCCGCTGTGTGCAGGTGGAGTCCAGGATCATCCCCCCGCACAGTCTGAGGAGCATCAAACTGGTGCCAGAGGGACCACACTGCCCCAACACTGAAGTCATGTGAGTTATTTTAAAGTGCATATCACAGCTTAAACCACTTATCCACAGTCTTGGGTACTTTTTTCAAAAACTTTATATTCATTTATGCAACTATGTTAGCAACAAGGGCCAAAATCTGTCTAAAAATGTCAAACGTTTTTTTCTTTTGCATTTTCAGTGATTTCCAAGGTATTCTGTGCAACTTCCTATATTTTTCAACTCAACTTTTTTCCCACAAACTGATAACTGCTAACTAAACTTACAAACTAAACTAAAACTATGATAAATATTTACCACAGGTACTATCCCAATAAACCAAGGAATAGACTTAGAGTAATTAGAAGTCTAGAATTAGTATAATAATATAATAATTAGAGAAACAAATCATGCACATAAAGAAATATGACCTTAAAAAATGCAGAGATTACTTCTTATTATAGCACATTTGCACTTTGTAGGGAGGTCAATGTACCCCATAAAGTAAACATAACGTAATACTTAACACAAGTTTTCGGAATTATGAAGCCTGGATATTCTTGATTAACTATTTGTTCATTATCAATTAAGTCTTTGTTCATGCTTAGTTAAAGGTACCATCTTATGCAAAGTTGACCCTTGTGAGCTTTAAGTCATGGTAGAATGTTGTTTTCCGTCAAAAACATACATGAAATTGTGTTTTGTTTCATTCACACATGTTTGAGTAACCCTTTATTATTAGTCTGTCTACATCTACAAAGTTTAAAATGTTCTGTCAGTTCGAGGGCTGAAATCATGCACTGATTCTAGTGAAAGTCTATGCTGTTCAAAAACACAGTGGAGCACTTCCTGTATTACCATGTGACATCACAATAGAGTGGATGGAACAGAGTGTTTTCTGTTTGAGAGAAGAACTCAGCAATGCAGGTTTTGTGTGTTAAACATGTGTGAATGAAACTGAAAAAATGCATAGCACACTCAGATGGCCGATGTCCAAAAGCTTTTTTTATTTTTAAATAATGTTTCAGCATAAAAGCCTTCATCAGATCTTTTTTTGGTTTGTTTTGGACCACAGCATGAATGATCTGATGAAAGCTTTTTTGCTGAAACATTATTTAAAAATAAAAAAAGCTTTTAGACATCGGCCATCTGAATGTGCTATGGATTTTTTCGCTTGTATTTCACTGCTCCTTGCATTTGCACTTTGGTGTGCATTTTCTGTTTAATTTGAAACATGTGTGAATGAAACAAAATAGAACTCCAGGTATGTTTTTGATGAGGAAACAACATTATAACATAGATAAAAAGTAGCCTAAGATGAGCCCTTGAAGTCTAATTTGTCTTGATGTTCATGTCACACTACTACCTAAAAAATTATAAAGTTTGTAGATCGTACGTTTGGATATCTTGCAAAAACGTGTAGAAAAGTGAATCTATCAACAGACTTATAAAGACCTGTACCCTCTCCATATAAACAAATCAAATTCAAGAAAGTAAACGCAACCTATTTGTGCCTCTATTATGTTCTACTCACGTGTTCCTGTATTTTAATGTGATCTTGTCTTCTGTAGTGCTGGACTTGCCAATGGGGAGAAGGTGTGTCTGAATCCACAGTCATCCTGGGTCAAAAAACTGGTGAAATTTGTGCTTGAAAAACAGATGCAAGGATCCCCCAAAACCCAAGCGTGAAATCAACTCTTGGGACCACAATCTGTACTTTATACTTTCATGATGGACTTTCACATTAAACTTTGACACTTTTTGTAACTTTTTGGTTGGGCGTCCGTCACCTGCTTGTTCCTCTGGATATGTAACTACTCTGCCTGGAATGTTCCACAGTATGACATTAAACAGCTCTGCCTCACACATTCAATCACAGGTAGTTTTATAGCTCAAGATCTGAGCTGTAACTTGGTCTGGTTTGGTCTCCGTGATGATAGAAAGGTTTAATGCCATATTGTGAAATATTCCAGAGAAAGCAATAACACCTCCATGGAGAAAAGCATTTGATGCACCCTCCAACAGAAAAGTTCCACAATGCACCTTTAATCTTTATCGTATGTATTGTAAATATTGTCTTTTCTTGTAGATTGTTGTGTACTCTTGTTTTGAGAGACTGGGTGTCTGTGACTTTTAATAAACTGGTTGATTCATGACTTTGTGTAGTGTCAAAGGTGAATTTTATTATTGAATATCTGTAGCATTATTAACTGAAAATGAAATGTATAGGATAAATAAGACAAGCGCTAAAACAGATCATTATTTATATCTATCTATATACAGTGTTGTGCATGAACGAGTTCAAAAGAACGCGTTCATTGAACACGTTCATTTTTCAGTGAACTTTGAACTGAACGCAACACTTTTGTAAATCAAGAACTTGAACGTGAATTTGTTCAAATTATGTGTGATGAACGACGTACGTCACTGTTGGGCTTCAGTTAAACGTCGGAATTTGTTTTCACCTGACGAGTGACGATCTGCTCGCACTTCACCTCACGAAACCACAGCCGCGTGTCAACGCGAAGGCGACTCCACCGGCAGCTTTAACGGAACGTACGGGCTCTTGTGTCTCTCAATGAGAAGTCAAACTTGCACAAATTAAGAGTCTATGTGGATCTGGGCTCTTTCACATGATACACAACTGCCCAGGGAGCACAATGTGCTGATGGTAAATGCACAAATACAACAATAGATACATGCTCTCTGTGGATTTTGACGGGGATACGCGCCTACGTGTAGAGCGTCAAAAAATAGGATGGATCCTATTTTCTGAAATCTACACGCACAGGACGTGCTGCTCCGCGCGCGTATTATTTTACTTGGTACATATGTCAGTAACGCGCGTCACAATGCTTTTTTAACCTGGATTGAAATGGTGGCTTTTTCGTTTTTCTTCATACAAATTTGCTAAAATCACCGCCCGCGATATCAGCAGCGGTGAAAGGCCGGAGGTGCGCTCGTGTAGACCGTGATCCTGAGCGAAAGGACCGACGCAGAAGTCCGCGCTCCACCGAACTAAACGCAGCTGACGCCCGATCGCACTCGGGGGTTCTCTCAGGGTCCTAGATTCCAAGTTCTAGTCCAGGATTAGTCCTGGTTTAGTCCTGGTTCAGTTCTGGTTTAGTCTTGGTTTATTCCTGATTTAGACCTGGTTCAGTCCTGGTTCTGTTCTGGTTTAGTCCTGGTTAGTCCTGGTTCACAGTTCTGGTTTATTCCTGGTTCAGTTCTGGTTTAGACCTGGTTTAGACCTGGTTTAGTCCTGGTTTAGACCTGGTTCAGTTCTGGTTTAGTCCTGGTTCAGTTCTGGTTTAGACCTGGTTTAGTCCTGGTTTAGACCTGGTTCAGTCCTGGTTTAGTCCTGGTTCAGTTCTGGTATAGACCTGGTTTAGTCCTGGTTTAGACCTGGTTCAGTTCTGGTTTAGTCCTGGTTTAGACCTGGTTTAGACCTGGTTTAGTCCTGGTTTAGACCTGGTTCAGTTCTGGTTTAGTCCTGGTTTAGACCTGGTTTAGACCTGGTTCAGTTCTGGTTTAGTCCTGGTTTAGACCTGGTTTAGTCCTGGTTTAGTCTGGTTCAGTCCTGGTTCAGTCCATATACGGTGCAAAAGTTCAGCATCTTAACAGTTATTTTGGTGAGAGTAAATTAAAAGTGCTGCAATAGTCGTGTAATGTTTTACATTTTAAATACAGTAATATTGTAATGTAACAAATGACTTTGAAATGACAGTAACAAGTCATAAATAACACATTACAGTTTTAAAGTCACTTGTCCAACAGTGTATCTTGTAAAGTTGTTGTAAACTAGAAGTCAGTTTGAAAAATAAATGCAGCCTTTCATTTACAGATCTCATCTAAATATAAAATGAACTGAACTTTGAACTAGTTCAAAATTAAAATTGTGAACTATGAACGTGAACTATTCACTTTGAACAAGTGTGAACTGAACTTTGAACTAGTTCATGAAAAGTGTGAACTTGCACAACACTGTCTATATATGATAACATTATGTAACTTTCAGGAAGTGACACATCACCTGCACGATTCTATGGGAATTTAAAACCCCGTTCCCTGGAAACTGGGGGAGTCCCTGCAAGCCAGAGTCGGGTTTGTGACTCTTACTTTGAAAATATGTTTGGCTATTTGCATGATAATAAATACAGAAAATTAAATGCATGTCAAAGCCTGATCCCGCCAGACCTCAGAAGCTAATCAAGCCCAGGCCTGGTTAGGACTAGGTTGGGAGACTGCTGGGAAAACCAGGGTGACACCAGTGGCAAAAACTGTTGCTGTGTCCTTAGGCAAGACCCACATTGCCTGGTAAGAAAGTAGAGTGTGTGTGAGTGATGATGGTGGTCAGATGGACTGATGGCGCACATTGACGCCAATTTCTAAGAATTAACCAAATAAATATCTTAATATGAATGAGGTAGAGAATCTGGTTTGTGGTTATAATATGACGTAGTGAGAAATATTTTCTCTGAAAAGCTTCCATCCATTCCAAATCTTGAGGAAGTATGAAAGTTTTTTTTTTGTTTGTTACGGTTCTGTTTTCTGTTTCTATCTGTTATGCTGACAATTCAATATACAATTTAGTGAATTCAATACTTGAAACAAAGGATATGAGTAATCCTTATTATTAGTCTGTATACACTTCCAAAGCTCAGAATGCTTGTGATATCATGTAGTGGTAGTTTTCAGGGTAACAGTTTAGCTTTTACCTTTAGTTTAGTAGAGACTGGCAATTCCTGAGCTGAAATTATCCTCATGATTCTAGTGAAGGTGTGAGAAGTTTAAAAACTTCCTGTATCACCAGATGACATCACATGGTGGAACAGTGTATTTTCTGTTTGAGAGAAGCTCAGCCTAAATATTTTTGAGTTAAACATGTGTGAATGAAAGAAAACACAACTCCAGCAATGTTTTTGATGAGGAAACAACATTATAACATAGATCAGAGAATACTGTAAAAAATAAATACAATTATGTATAAAATAACAATTGCTTATACACAGTTTGGGTTCATTTGAGTTGTGAGAAGAAAATACATGTCTTTGCATTACACAATAATAATTATTATTTTAATAGGCATAGGGTTTAACGACAGATCTGACTTGTAATTTTGCCTGATTACATCTTTTACAACGCAATTTTGCAAATACAATAACATTGTCAAGTTCAAGTTACAGAGCGCACCAATCAATCAATTAAATGTGAAAGAGAGGATATAATCTCACACTAACTTTGAGATTTTGTAATATCTGGATCAACGGTGTACCCCTTCCCTAAAGGAAACCACAATCTGAAGGCCTCTGTCCAGCTGCCAGTGTCACAGAAAGTCAATAAGATGTCGAAAACTGGAGAAAACAGAATACAAAATAGATTAGAACAATAAACAGCGTGTAAATGTTACACTGTAGGTCAGTACTACTCACTCTGGTTAATAGCCAGTATTTTAGAGTGAAAGTTTTTTGAGTTGTTTTTCTTGATCATGTATTCGTCTATTGGGAGTCTGGCTGTGAGAACACTCAACTCACTGGCCCTGCCCAAGCTCAACTTCTATATAAACACATCACATTTGTTACATTATTTAAAGATTATTCATTACATTATTCATTACATTTTGAAAAAAAATTAAATAATAAAATTTAAAAAATACCGGCAGGAGCTAAAGTAAAACTGTACCTTTTGAATGCTTTCATCCACAAGTCCACCAAGAACATAAACTTTGTCAGGGTCCACACACTGTAAGGCTACAGAACTAAGAATTTCTATAAATTAAGTTAAAGATGCACTATGTCACTTTTCTGGTGGGGATTTGCCCTCTGCTTGTGTCCATGGAGATATTATTGCTTTCCCTGGAATGTTCCATAGTATGACATTAAACATATCCACCTTGGAAAACTTGCATTCATATTGTGAGATACTTGTCCATGGAGAAGATAAGTTTAACACCATACTGTGTAACTACAAATGTAACGAGGTGCACAACATAGCCAGAAAAGTTACACAGTGCACCTTTACTGAACTGACCAGTCTGAATATGAGAGAGATGATGAAAACACAGAGAATAAGAAATGTGAGAATTATTTATTGCTAAGGTTATAGCTCCCTCTGCTGGCTACAAGTACTTTTCATATTTGTACTTCACCTTGTTCAGCATCTGGTGTGAGGTAAACAATTGTCTCTGGTGGGAAAAGATCCAAACAGCTTTCCTCTGTTATGTCCATCTGACAAAATATACAGAATATCTTAATAAACCTGAAGTGGGCTGAAGGGTTTACTTAAGGGTTTAAGGGTGTGTTTCAGTCTCCTCTATTTATAACCTGTATCTACAAATCTACTCAATGATAAAAAATAATAATATATTCACAGAGTAGTTGAGGAAACCATCGTTCATTCGGACACACTCTCTGTACAGGCGGCTGTCCTCTCTCAGGTTTGTCAGAAACAGGTGAAATGGTTGAGACGCCTTTTTGTTTGAGCCATAGAGGCGTCTGATCTGCCCCGACAGTCTGCTGATCTCCTGAATACAAAAAAAAAAAAACTGTATTTAATTAGGGTTTCCCATAAATAATAATTCTCCTTTTACAAAGCCTGTGGGAAATGCAGGGTTTCAGTTCACATCACAACATTCTATTATATATTATTTAATAACACAGATGGGTTAATGTTAGTTAAAATGTTAGTAATTTGTTGTTGTAACATAATGAGGTCTTTATCTTTTGGATATTTTCATCCCAAAGTAAAATGTAATCAGTAAGAATCTCTGGCTCTTGCCTCCATCTGACAGTACTAATAATAGCTGTGTTAAAACTGTTGTCCACATAAAATTATATATGGTCATTAACAAGCATCTCAAAGTATGTAGACACTGTATTCATTATCCATTCACTCCCCACACATTTACTTCTAAGATACTTACTATACTCTATTGTCTTTTTTCTAATGTTTTGTTATTGTCTTCTGTGTTACCTGATGATAAGGACAACAAATGGATATAAGCATCATGCATCAAACTTGCTCAGGGCTAATATTAATCAGCCATGTGGTAGAGAACAATGCTTTTATTTAATATCTGTTTATGAAACTTTATGAACCTAAACTAAGACATGGATATTAGTTACCACATATCTGGTTAGTCTGAAAGGTGTTTTAATATTTTACTTTTTCAAAATCTATGGGGGGAAAAAAATCATTAAATGGAGAATTTACTTCCAAAACCAGAGGGGGGTCTCTATAATAAATGCTCATTAATACAAACTATCATCAAAATAATAAAATAAATTAACAAATATTAATTACCCGATTGGAGTTTAGCTTCCACTTCTGGTCCTGCTACAGCAAATATACAGTATGATGTGGGTCCACCCTTTGCAACTATAACAGCTTCGTGGCTGAGTTGTTCTCGTTCCCAGTTGCTTCCACGTTGTTCTATTACCACTGTGGAATATTTAGGAGCGAGGAAATTTCACGACTGGACTTGCTGCACAGGTGGTATCCTATCACAGTACCACGCTGGAATTCACTGAGCTCCTGAGAGAGACCCATTCTTTCACAAATGTTTGTAGAACCAGTCTGCAGGTTGAGGTGCTTGATTTTATCCACGTAGGAAGTGACTGGAACACCTGATTTTGCTTATTTGGATGGGTTCATACTTTCAACAATATAGTGAATATGTACTCGCTGGTTCTGTCGTGTCAACGTAGAATTACCAGAGCACGAGAAGAATAATGCGGCCTAACCTGCCTAATTCAAATCTAATTCATTTGCTAAAGGCTGAAGTTCATGTTGGTTAGAAAGGAAAACATTTCGTCCCTGGGTGGGCTCGAACCACCAACCTTTCGGTTAACAGCCGAACGCGCTAACCGATTGCGCCACAGAGACTCTGAGAACACAAATAAGTGTGTAACAAACTCAGTTGAACCATATTATTACAGCATTAAAGTTGGCAGGTCTAATCAGCTGCTAAACATTGACAACGAACACTTTTTTGTTTTGTTTTGTTGCAGTACCATCCAAGTCCATTAGATGTCCTACTTAAACTAAACATGATCAATGAACAAGTTGGATTTTTTCCTCTTTTCACAAACAATAGAAACGAATATGTCATTTCTGTATTAATTATCAGGCTTAAAAGATAATTGCGAATGCTACAGTAACCACCTATTATATAAATAATTAGGCTAAATAGCTACGATCAAATGTATTTGTTAATGTTTCTAATTATATTCTGATACCACACATCTATCTAAGTGGACATGGGCCTGATTTCCAAAACGCATATATATATACATACATATTTTATGATATTTTAAACTTTTACATTGAAATTGCATCGTGGTCACTTCACTTTTACCTCCAGTTGCCTCCATTCTAGAATTTCACTATATTTTGGCTATTTAATCGGTGTATTTAACAAGGACAGTGTATATTAATGTACCAGAATTAGCCAGATTTAGACTATTTTTAGTTTACAAACTTTTTATAGCGCAGCTTATCGTCCCTGGGTGGGCTCAAACCACTGTCCCTGAAAAGAAGTGTTTTTTTCTCTGGTGAACATAGATGAGGTAGGTAAATAAAAGCGTTAGTCTGCATTTGTTTACTTTTATATTCCAAATTGGCCATAATCGACTGCACTGCCCTAGGCCTACAGTACACTACACTAGAGTTATCTGGAAGCGGGCATCTCAAATAAGTTATTTCAGATTTGCTGTGCTAATTGACACTTAAACTCTTTTTATTGTTTTCGATGTAGTGCCGTGTAATAGAGCACCTGTTCTGCATCACTATTCTCTTCAATCTCGCAAGACAAGGTGTTATTGTATTTCAGAAAAGGAGCACTTGGACTTCATACTCAAAGCTGCTGTTGTCTATTGTCCCGGTTGCACAGAATTCCTAAATGCACTCAGGGACCAACTGGAGTCCGGTTTGAGGGTCCAGTTTGAGGGTCTGGTTTGGGGACCACAGGATCTCATCTCTGGTGTTTGCAGATGATGCCGTCCTGATCAAACCATGACCTGCAACGTATGCTGAGGTGATTTGTAGCTGACAGTGAAGCAGCTGGGTTGAAGATCATCTCCAAAGAAAGAAGCCCCGTTGAAGACCAAGGACACGGCACCTGCATGATCTCCTTTCACAATATGGCATGTATCTCCATGGAGACAGGCAAGTGACGCAACCAGATCTAAAAGGTCCAGTCTGTGAGAAACTCAGAGTAAAAATGCATGTATATTTGAGCAGTAAAAGCTTCCATAACTAAAGCAATTAAAAAAAAAAAAAAAAAAGTCAGATTAATCATTTAGAAAAGTAATGTTAGTAGCAACAAGTTGGAATGTGTTATAGAAAGTTTTGGTAACCCAATCTCAAAACAATGTTTACTTTGCATTTGAACATTAATATTTTACACTGCAATCCCACGAGGGGATTTTGAATGTTTCTATATTCTACAATAGAATAGAAATGAGGAAATCACTGCAGATCCTGACTTGAGCTTTTCCTGGAGCCCTATTAGGAAGTGAAAAACCATATTCGGAGGAGGGATCTTTAGTGAATGGTGAAGTATAGCAGAGAAATTGTTTTACCTCGAAATCTGGCAGAACTGTCAGGGACATTACAAGCAACAAGTGGAGAAAAAGACAGCCATACCACACAGAAGTCTACTTACAAGACACTCAACAGTGCAAGATGAAGATCCTCTTTGTCTTTCTTCTCATGTGTGCTGCAATGTGTGCATCAAATCGTAAGTATCAAGTAATATGTTTTACAAGTTTACTTTTTGTTTTATTTAGAATAGTAAATTATGCCTATTTATTTCAGCATTGGAACGACATTGCAGATGTCCTGCAACAGCCACATCAGTGAAACTTAACCTAATTTCATCCTATCAGAAGGCAGCCCCAACCATTTTCTGCACCAAAACTGAAGTCATGTAAGTACTCTGAAGAAAGTTGCCTAGATGTAAAATAAAAATACCTAATAACGCCAGTCATTGTACTATTTTGCAGAGTGACCCTCAAAGACAACAGAAAAGTGTGTATTGATCCCAATGGAAAATTCTTTCATTTTCTTGTGGATTTGAGGAAGTAAGATTATTTTAAGTTTTGTTTATTTTAACATTAAAATGTATAAATTTACTAGAGCTACTAAGTTACTTATCTTTATAAACTTGTACCACCATCACTACTGTATGATACTATGACTAATACTATACTGTCACTTTTACCTCTGCTGCTGCTTAATAAAGATATACAAATATAATCACTATACTTACACAAAAACTACTAGTGCTACAAAAACTTTTACTACTACTACTACTACTACTACTACTGCTACTGTTACTACTGCTACTACTGCTACTACTGCTACTACTACTGCAACTATTGCTACTACTACCACTTTTCTGGAGTCATTTTCAGGCCAAGCTTGTCATGTTTAGTCATGTACAACATGTGTTTGATCAAATGTTGTGTTTTGTTTAGGAAATTGGCCCAAACTCGAGACAAGAAAAACTCTATTACAACAACAGCTGAACCAACTGCATCTGTCAAAACTCTCCAGACGTCATCGCCTTTAATGTCAACTAATACTACTTCAAAACAGAAATAGCCACAGGAAAAAAGTTATGACCTGATTTACTTTTATCTTTACACCAATCAAAACATGTCAGAGCTAGAAATTTTGAAGTTTTGTGTTTCAAATATATTTATCTATCACAGGTACAGGGCTTTTCTGATTGAAGTATTTTTTTTTTTGTATATTTTTGACTTCAAGTGAATTTTGTTTTGTACAATATTTTTGGATATAAGAGAAGATTGACAATGTTATTTCTTGTTTGTTGACACCTTCAGTAAATTGTATGTCATTTTTGTAATAAATAGTAATTATAACAATAATCAATAGTTCACTCATTATTTTATTGTATTTTATGAGGGAATTATATAGACCAGGGGTTTTCAAACTGGGTGAATGTGAGCCTTACCCCCAAGGAAGGTTCAGAGGTTCCACCAAAGTGATTCATATTCAAGCCAATTATGAAGTGAAGCAGATCAGTGATTGTCACCATCATGTCTTGATCTGCCAAAAACATTTTTAACAATCCCTCTAGCAGACTGGGCTGATGATGCAGACTTTCAGAAGGCTACTAAAATTATGCATTCCTGGAAAGTTGTCAATGATGTTGCTGAAAGGGGGTGAAGCTTAGTCAAGGTTTTAACTGTATCCCGACAAAGAATGAACATCAGAAACAGTTTCTACTGCAGGTGTCAAAGAGCACAGGCACATCTTTTGTCATGTCAACAATGCTACAGTCGTTGCTGGATGGTCTAAATAACTTTTCATGGACTTTATGGACTTTCTAAGCAACTTTTATGGACTTTCTAAGCAATTTGTATGCAAGTTTCAGTTTATGTTTGCAGAATAAAATGACAAATTATTCAAATACACCTTATTTATTTGGTTCACTATGTTATAGTATAGGCCCTATATTTTTCACAGGTTCACTGTTTTTATACCAATTGAAGTAAACTTTTGTATGTTTTTGTCTTTGAGTGAATTTAGTTTTGTACAAAAGTTTTGGATATAAAAGAAGATTGACAATGTTATTTCTTGTTTGTTGACACCTTATAAAGCCAGTAAACTGTATGTAATTTTTTGTAATAAATAGTAATTAACAATAATCAATAGTTCACTCTTTATTTTATTGTATTTTTATGAGGGAATCATAGACCAAAGCAGAAAGGAGCTGGTAAAGAGCTAGTTAGCGGGAGTTTTGGGAGTGAATTATGAAACTAGTGATAGATACCATATATATTATTTGTGCCATTGTAGTATACTGAAGTGGTTTAAACTGGATAACCTTTGTATCACTTCCTCCCATGACCATTTACATAAGCTAGTATTTTTATACAAATGCAGTAGTTGTGTAACAGCCTGGATAGCAACTTTAGAGGAACAGAGTAAAGTTGTGCTGACCCAAAGTGCATTTACTCCACAACCACAAGAAAAATAAAATAATATTAACAAAAGGTACAAAAGTTAAAAACAAGCATGGTAGTAACCTGCAGACACACACAGCACCTCCCCTCCATAAAGGTGAGGCTGGCTCCTTTTGTAGGCCGCCTCCTTTAACTGGGTGAGCTCATTTCAAATTAGAGGTAAGATATCATTTGGTAATATGATCTTTATATTTCATTATTTGTATCTATGCATCTATCTACAATAAAAAACACCATAAGTGGCACAAACAATATAAAATAAGTAATGCATAAATCTAAAACTATAAAACAATAAAAAAAAAAAAACATAATTTCTAAGAACAAACCAAATAAATATCTTAATATGAATGAGGTAGAGAATATGGTTTGTGGTTATAATATGATGACATAGAGAGAAACATTTTCTCAGAAAAGCTTCCATTTAATTCTATAAATCTCAGGATATCCTGAGGAAGTATGAAAGTTTTTTTTTTGGTTTGTTTTTTTGTTACTGTTCTGTTTTCTGTTTCTATCTGTTACACTGACAATTCAATACACAATTTAGCAATCCAATACTTGAAACAAAGGATATGAGATTTGTACTTGCCTAATAGAATATAGTGTTTTGTCAGTTTTGTATTAAACATTATGGTTCTCATTCAGACAGTCTTAACAAGTTGTATTTTAATCGCAAAAAATAATTTTATTATTTACAGAACATCAAGAAATATTTAAAGGTCCAATATTACCCAAAACTGACTCCTGCCATGTTACAATGCTGTTACCTCCTCAAAAACACCTGAAGTTGTATGTTGTTTCATTCGCACATGTTTGAGTAACACTTTATTATTAGTCTGTCTACACCTCCAAAGCTCAGAATGCTCAATTCCACCTTGTGATATCATGTAGTTGTAGTTTTCAGGGTAATAGTTTAGCTTTTGCCTTTAGTTTAGTAGAGACTGGCAATTCCTGAGCTGAAATTATCCTCCTGATTCTAGTGAAGGTGTGAGAAGTTTAAAAACACAGTGGAGCACTTCCTGTATTACTAGATGACATCACATGGTGGAACAGTGTATTTTCTGTTTGAGAGAAAAGCTCAGCCTAAATATTCTTGTGTTAAACATGTGCGAATGAAAGAAAACACAACTCCAGCAATGTTTTTGATGAGGAAACAACATTATAACATAGATCAGAGAATACTGTAGTAGTAAAAAATAAATACAATTATGTTTAAGAGTAAGAATTGCTTGTACACAGTTTGGCTTCACTTGAGCTGTTGATAATAATTAATGGAGCATTGTATTTTAATAGGCATAGGATTTAACAACGGTCTGACCTGTAATTTTGCCTGGTTGCATCTTTTACAACGCAATTCTGCCAACGCAATAACATCTTCAAGTTCAAGTTACAGAGCGCACCAATCAGTCAATTAAATGTGAAAGAAAGGATTTAATCTCGCACTAACTTTGAGATTTTGTAATATCTGGATCAACGGTGTACCCCTTCCCTAAAGGAAACCACAATCTGAAGGCCTCTGTCCAGCTGCCAGTGTCACAGAAAGTCAATAAGATGTCGAAAACTGGAGAAAATAAAATACAAAATAGATTAGAACAATAAACAGCGTGTAAATGTTACACTGTGGGTCAGTACTACTCACCCTGGTTAATAGCCAGTATTTTAGAGTGAAAGTTTTTTGAGTTGTTTTTCTTGATCATGTATTCGTCTATTGGGAGTCTGGCTGTGAGAACACTCAACTCACTGGCCCTGCCCAAGCTCAACTTCTATATAAACACATCACATTTTTACATTATTTAAAGATTATTCATTATAATTTGAAACAAATAAAAAATAAAATAAATAAATACAAGCAGGAGCTAAAGTAAAACTGTACCTTTTGAATGCTTTCATCCACAAGTCCACCAAGAACATAGACTTTGTCAGGGTCCACACACTGTAAGGCTACAGAACTAAGAATTAGTATAAATTAAGTTAAAGGTGCATTATGTCACTTTTCTGGTGGGGATTTGCCCTCTGCTTTTGTCCATGGAGATGTAATTGCTTTCCTTGAAATGTTCCATAGTATGACATTAAACATATCCACCTTGGAAAACTTGCATTTATATTGTGAGATACTTGTCCATGGAGAAGATAAGTTTAACACCATACTGTGTAACTACAAATGTAACGAGGTGCACAACATAGCCAGAAAAGTTACACAGTGCACCTTTACTGAACTGACCAGTCTGAATATGAGAGAGATGATGAAAACACAGAGAATAAGAAATGTGAGATTATTTATTGCTATGGTTATAGCTCCCTCTGCTGGCTAAAAGTACCTTTCATATCTGTACTTCACCTTGTTCAGCATCTGGTGTGAGGTAAACAATTGTCTCTGGTGGGAAAAGATCCAAACAGCTTTCCTCTGTTATGTCCATCTGACAAAATATACAGAATATCTTAATAAACCTGAAGTGGGCTGAAGGGTTTACTTAAGGCAGGGGTGTCAAACTAATTTTGGTCCGGGGGCCGTATCCAGCCTACTTTAATCCCAAAGGGGCCGGATCAGAAAACTCATGGCATATAAACCCCAAAAATAACAATAAGTTCAAATATTTGTGCAGAGAAACGCAAATCTACTACAGAAATCTTTTTAAATTACCGTAATGAACTCTTTCTTTTACAAAATACTATAATATTATGAACAACCTGAGACTTTAAGAAAAATTCAATTTCAACACAATGTTTTAACATGAACTTGTATGCAAATAGGAATAAGTCAATTTTTCTTGGAAAATCCTGCACTCGGCTCCACTTTTCTCATGTTTGACATTTTGCTGATGAGGGTGTCACGGTCAACAGTCAAAACGATCGTCCTTTAAGAGCGTTTGGAAAGAGACAAGTCTTCATTTGTGCTGCTCTGGTGGGAGGGGCCACGCACAGAGGCGCTGGAGACTCTGCTCTACTAAGCACCGCAGAAAATTACCAATATTTTAATAGAAAATATAATTAAAATATTTTAGTAGAAAATCACACAAGGGCCACATTAAAGGCATTGGAGGGCCGGATCTGACCCCCGGGCCTTATGTTTGACAACTGTGACTTAAGGGTTTAAGGGTGCATTTCAGTCTCCTCTATTTATAACCTCTATTTATAAATCTACTCAATGATAAAAAATAAAAATATATTCACAGAGTAGTTGAGGAAACCATCGTTCATTCGGACACACTCTCTGTACAGGCGGCTGTCCTCTCTCAGGTTTGTCAGAAACAGGTGAAATGGTTGAGACGCCTTTTTGTTTGAGCCATAAAGGCGTCTGAGCTGCCCGGACAGTCTGCTGATCTCCTGAATACAAAAAAAAACAGTATTTAATTACGGTTTCCCATAAATAATAATTCTCTTTTACAAAGCCTATGGGAAATGCAGGGTTTCAGTTCACATCACAACATTCTGTAGGTCAATATTGTTTAATAATACAGATGGAGGGTTAATGTTAGTTAAAATGTTAGTAATTTGTGGTTGTAACATAATGAGGTCTTTACCTTTTGATATTTTCATCCCAAAGTAAAATGTAATCAATAACAGTCTCTGGCTCTTGCCTCCATCTGACAGTACTAATAATAGCAGTGTTACAACTGTCGCCCACATAAGATTATATATGGTCATTAACAAGCATCTCAAAGTATGTAGACACTGCATTCATTATTCATTCACTCCCCACACATTTACTTCTAAACTACTTATTATACTCTATTGTCTTTTTTCTCATGTTTTGTTATTGGTGGTCTTGTTTGTATACATTATAACATGCATTGTATTTAAATTTTTGTATTCTTACTATTTTCTTTTTAATACTATAAACCAGATATTACATGTTCTTAATAAAAATTGAATTGAATTGTCAACAAAAAGGACAACAAATGGATATCAGCCATGTGGCAGACAACAATACTTTTATTCAATATCTGTTTATGAAACTTTATGAACCTAAACTAAGGTATGGATATTAGTTCCCACATAGCTGGTTAGCCTCCATTGTGTTTTAATATGTGAATTTTCTAAAATCTTTGGGAAAAATCAATGGAAAATGTACTTCCAAAACCAGAGAGGGCAAGAATGTTGAGCTCTATAATAGATGCTTATTAATTAATAAAATCATCAAAATCAAATAAATGAATAACAAATAACTAGAGGAGTAGCTCTGAGGTGCAAATATTCAAATCTGCACGACTGGTCCTTTGTTTCTATTTCCTAAACTTGGAAATATGTTGCAGTAAATGAGTTGTACCTTGTCAGACATGCAGTCCGTCATACTGAGGTCCACACACAGTCGGCGACCTGTGGACTGAGCTTCTGCCAAACGCTCTTTGGTGATGGCCTTCAACACCCTTTTGGTGAACCGAGGAGCGTCACCATCAGCTTCTAAACAAACAGAACGAAAGAAAAAAGATTTAATTTGCTCTTTCAACTTATAAATCATAGCCATGCTGAAGTTTACCAGATTGCACTCGGTTAAGCTTTCTCCGTTGTTTCTCCTCTTTTCGTTTGCTCTTTTTTGCAGCCAGTTGCTTCTCCCAGTGTCGCTGCTTCCTCAAGACATTCTTCTGTAAATAGACACCAGAAAATGTGACTTAGACAGAAGCCTATCTACACATATTGAACAACACATTTAATTGATATCAGTGCTTGTGTGTGCATTATAATCATACATGTCCTTTATGAACTGCAAAATTAATTCCTCCACTGTAAAATAATATCTCAACTTATGACTAGACTGTACAATAAACTGTTATTTTCACCTTGTAAAAAATAAATGAACTTACAGAACAAACAGAATCGTCTCTGTCGGATCTATTCTCAGTCAAATCTGTGTCCACCTCAATGTGAAGCAAGTCCAAATCCTCCGAGATCCCATTCATACTGTTTTCAAAAGAAGAATGAGCCATTTTTTTTCTCTTCATTGATCACCTAGAACAAGAAATCACGAGTTTAAAGATTAACATTTTTCCTACACGCGTCCAATTAATGTCGTTGGGCAACTGGGCTAAACTGATTAAGTTTTGGTGGTTTAAAAATGATTCAACTAAGAAAAGTAAACACAAGTGGACTTTTTCACGTGTGTGTCGCATGCTGATGACGTCACAGTAACAAAACGTCAAGAGCTGCAGTGTTTAATGTGGCCAGTGGACGGCGCTATCAAATAACAATAAATCATTTTGTAACGCAAATGTAGTTACGAGCATAACAATTAAAGAGGTTTCATTCTTTCATGTCATGCAACTACGATTATAGTTTTAACTTTCCATAACAAATGCACTGCGCAAGTGGGTATGCAGCAAATAAAACTAAAACTACGAAATGTCGCCTACTTCACGAACTTAATTGAACAAGCCGCTCTGACATGTCTGCGTCTATGTGACAACACTTACAACGCAAGTGCATGAACAGCTAAGAAGAAACATACCGTCCAGTCCTCGGGTAAGAGCATTTTAATTCTCATTTAATGTATTTGTAGTGGTGTCTAATCTTAGTAATAACAGGGGAATATTTTGGACAATTAAAGGTAAGTTTGCTCAAAATGTGTCAAGGTTAGCTATCACTTTGCTAAGACAATCACCTTGATAATCAAGTTTGAACTTGTTGGTCTTATTATAAGAAGATGAAACTTTATTTCAAATTCTATGTATAATACACAGATTTGGATAAATTATAGTTACATCGTTTTTTTTCATTAACATTACATCTGAGTGAATGTGAAAGCAAACACATTTTTTAAACAATTTAACTCCAAATTACATGTATATAATGCTTTAATTACTTGACGTTAATTATCAGCGTTAACTTTAAATATTAGTTATTTACAGATTATTTATTTGCCAACAACGCTATGTGGGAGTGCGAAATAGGAACTCAAGTGTTGTTTATGTTTTTTACCGGTCGGTTTTAGGAGGTGCACATCCAAGGCTAATTAGCATTTTTACAGTTTTTTGTTTTATTTACGTTTTATTTCCACATGACATGTGCTTTTAACGTCTCGGGCAGTACATCGTAAAACTATAGTGCGCGATATCTACGGATTTTAATGGTTACTCATCAAATTAATCTTAATAAACGTGTTAAAACGGTTTTGTTTTTAGCATAGGGCGACACGTGTTTGTGAACCACCAATTACACGGCGGGAGGCTCTCGCAATAACGGAGGCATTATGACTTTTGTCGTAAATGTTGTTAAATAATGTCATTTTGCAGTGAATTTGTAGTGAATTTGGATTGAAATAACCAATTTATAGTTTTATAGTAAGTTACATTTTGTCGTAAACATTTCACAAATACTAAAGTAATATGTTTTATATTTTGTATTAAAAGCCAAGTCGGTCTCCAAAAGTCGTATTCTTTTACTTGTACTTATTTACGGAGAGTTTTGTTTTGTTTTAGTTTCGGTGAAATACGTGTTGTGATTATTTTGTAACAGATTATGATTCCGCTTGAATATTCACCGTAACCCAGACCCGCATGCTCGGAGTATGAGAGTTTACAGAGTTGCGATTAAACGTTAAGACTATACTTTCAGGGATCATTTCTATAGTTCTTAACTTGAGAGATGTGTTTCTAAAGTGTTGGTCTCGCTAACTACGATGATGAGTTGGTGACATTCCTCCTTGAGCGCGAAACAGGCGGAGAGACTTGGATTTATCCTCATGCTCTTCGCTCTTGATGACCGTTCACTGTTTCCTTTGGAAGTAGCGAGGGGAGGAGTGTGATCAGAGTAGTTGCGGAATCATGTGAAAAATTAAATGTATGTCAATGGACCAATTGCCGTCTCATTCGTTTTGCCGGCCTTTTATTATTGTAGTTAATAAGCTCCTTTGACACTTGTTTTATTTTGATTTGAGATTAGAAAGTCCAGACGTTCTCATTTCTCCTGGACAGTCTCAGTTTTGAGCCGTGTCCGCTGTAGCATCAGATTTACCCAAAAGCGTTGGTGAGATGAAACCACTTGTCACTTGCGGTTAGTTCGACAAAGTGTTCATTTCTCGAAGCTTCACGTGCGCACGAAACCACCTAATGGCCAAGCGGTGTAATCACAGGCAGATGTATCTGAACCACATCACGTGTGATGCATTGAATCTTAGTGTCTGTTATGTCTATTGGGAATAACTATGAATTACAAAAAATTTATGACCAAATAATTTCTCTACATATATGATCACACATGTGTATAATACATTTTGTATTCTGTGTGTGAAAATTTTCCCAAAATGGTAAATCATAATATGGCAGGTTAAGCTGTTTTTCTGAAAATGGCAAGGGTGTGTTCAGGCAGAGGACTGTGAAAGTGCTTGTGGAACTAGGAAAGGGGCACAGATTATGCTTGTGTAACTTGCACAATGATGTACAGGACAGAGAAAAGTTTATTTATTTTTATTCAGAAACAATAGTTTCTCAATAGTTTCGCCTTTCGGCTCAGCTCCCTCTTCACCACAATGGTGAAGAGGGAGCTGAGCCGAAAGGCGAAGCTCTCAATTTACCGGTCAGTCTTCGTTCCTACTCTCACCTATGGTCATGAGCTCTGGGTAGTGACCGAAAGGACGAGATCGCGGATACAAGCGCTCGAAATGAGTTTCCTCCGCAGGGTGGCTGGGCGCTCCCTTAGAGATAGGGTGAGGAGCTCAGTCACACGGGAGGAGCTCGGAGTAGAGCCGCTGCTCCTCCACGTCGAGAGGAGCCAGTTGAGGTGGCTCGGGCATCTGTTTCGGATGCCCCCTGGGCGCCTCCCTCGGGAGGTGTTCCGGGCATGTCCCACCGGGAGGAGGCCCCGGGGAAGACCCAGGACACGCTGGAGGGACTATGTCTCTCGGCTGGCATGGGAACGCCTCGGGGTTCCCCCGGAGGAGCTGGAGGACGTGTCTGGGGTGAAGGAAGTCTGGGAGTCCCTGCTTAGGCTGCTGCCCCCGCAACCCGGCCCCGGATAAGCGGATGAAAATGGATGGATGGATGGATAGTTTTTGGTTTTAAATGATTTCTTGTTGTTTTGGGGGTTTTTTGACACAAGCTCTCCGGCCTTAGATATAAACTCTAGTATCCAAACTCTAGTATCCAAATTCTAGTATACAAACTCTAGTATCCAAACTTTATCCAAACTCTCACCTGACCGCAGCTCTCCTACAAACAACCACATTTTGAATGGAGCCTGAGAGGTCTATATCGCTGTAATAGCTCGCAGCAAAATCTGAACCACTTCTCGAAGTAATCACGTGGTACAGCCGGGCAGCAAGGCTTCGGATGTCATTATTTTTGGTTCCTCCCCCAAATGAAGCAAGCCTCGATACACGCTTCACGGAAGCACCCCCTTCATTACTCCACACACGCTTCGAAGCCTCGGTACATCTTGTAACATCACTACCTCTAGGGTGACCAGATTTTCAAAATAAAAAACTGTGGCTCGCCGGGTTTGTGGTGGTTGGTAATAATAAAATTGTGAATCGAGTGCATAATTAAGTAAAATTGTTCTGCACTTGGTCGATTCACGACAAACATGTGAGTCAGTATAGTCACATTTTCTTTGTGTTTTGGTTGTTTTTAAGCACCTTTTCTACATTTTATCTAAACAAGTGACAATGTATGCCTCTCTTTACTGTTGGCATTGATCAAAAATACTAAACCAGGTCTAGACCGGGACTGAGACCGGGACCAGACCAGAACTAAGACTGGGATTGAGACCAGTTTAATCTTGATTTAGTCCTGGTTTAGTCTTGGTTTATTCTGGTATCACAGTTAAAGTCACAGAAACGGGAACGGCCGTAATCCGTTTTTTCCATTATTCATTTAAACATAAAATCAAAAACTGAAATAATGAATTCTTATCTGTTTTTTCATTTTGGTTTTGGAGACAAATCTTATTTTTGGTTTTATATTGAAAAATTAATGAACAAATGATACATGGACTCTCGCCCCAGTGTGAGGTTTCAGTCGCCCGCATTCACCTCATAACACAGAGTCACAGTGTGGCGGCTCTAGTGTCTGTTGTGGATCTCTCACTTTAAGACTTTACTTTCAGGGATCATTTCTATAGTTTCTGACTTGAGAAATGTGTTTCTAAAGTGTTTGGTGTCGCTGATCACGATGAGGAATTGGTGATGCTCCTTCCTGAACATGAAGCAGACAGAGACCTGGTTTACTCCTCATGCTCTCTGTGGCTGACGACTGTTCACTGTTTCCTCTGGAGACTGTGAGGGGAGGAGTATGATCTGAATGATTTATGTTGTGGTTAAAATCAATTTTCTGAAATGTGATGTGAAGTAAGTATGCTATAAAATATCTGTAAAGTTACAAAAAAAAAAAGAAGCTGTGGTGTTTAAGCCCAAGTGGAGTTGTTAGTGGTTGTTGGAATTATTTTGCAATTCTACAGTTTTGGTGTAAATTAGAATCAGCAAAGCAATGCTCCCAATTGTACTTATGCAACCTGTTTTATCAGAGGTGGGTGGAGTAGACAAAAACTATATTTGAGTAAGAGTACTGTTACTTCAAAACAGTATTACTCAAGTAGAAGTACAAGTAGTGGTCCAAGAAATTACTCAAGTAAGAGTAAAGAGGTTTTTGTGGAAACCATAAGAGTAATTATTTGTCTGGACATAACACCTGAATTATAACTGGAAGGTTAAAATGATAGACACAAAAATGAGAAAACTTTAAATCATATCTAACGAAGCGCTGCAAGAAACACAAATGTTCAAATCATTGAAAATTGTCAACATAAAGCTTTTGTCACTTGAGGGCTTACAGTGGGAAGAGTAAAAACCTTTGCTCAAGTAAAAGTACTCGAGTAAACTTAACTACTACCCATTTTTGTATTCTTTTTATTTTTTTCATCTGAACATATGAATTTCTTGAATTGTAAATAAACTCAGCGGATCATGTGAATATTTTTGGATTGTAAAGAATTGTAGAGCAGAGCTGTTATCTCCCTCTTGTGGCCAGTCCATGTAACAGCAGTGAAACGTGTTAAACTATAATGTTTTGATTTGTTTAGTTTACTGTGGCCGTCGTAATGGTTTGTACATATACTGTGGAAAAATAATACAAAAAAATCACCACCTCAACTGACTGAAATGTGTCATTATTTATTTATTCTTCCACTCCTCGTGTCTCCTTCTTGCTCCCCTTGTCTCGCACCGGGGAGGCCCAGGGGCCCGGGGGATCAGTCAGTGTCCTCTTGGCGGGGAGGGACACGACCGCTTAGAAGCAGGTTCTTCATCATCGCTGTCTTCTTCTATTGGCCTCTTCCGGCTCATTCCTAAATAAATGTATAAAATATAAATGTATTATTTACCAATATCTATAATGGTTTTGGACACATTCTACAATTTGAAGGTGTATTTAGATTTGTAAAATTGAGATTAAAACAAACCTTGAGCTGCAGAGGGCTCTACTGGAGCCTCATCAGCCTCTTCTGGACCACTCTCATCCCCGGTGTCTGAATGATTTTGCCACCGACTCCATTCCTCTTCCAGCAGCTCCAGCCATGCTGGTACTAAGTGGTCAATCACTACAGAAATACAATATGCAAAATTAGTATCACTGCTACAATCAGTACAGGGAAAAAATTAAATGGATCTATTTTTTGTAAAATGTATTTCTTTCACACATTCAACATTGGTCAGTATTTAAGTCGAGGCCCCAGTGCAACATAGCATGACGTGTGACTTCATGTAAACAACTATTATCTGTCATTTTCAATAAATCCCTTGCGTGGATTTTATTAACAATATCACACACAATCCATTGTAGTCAGTTTGTACAAACTGCTTGTTCTTTCAGTTTCTACTATAACTTTATAAACTCAAAAAAACTTCAGCCAGAAATACTTTTGCTGTGCTTTTCGAGAAGTGATTTGAAGATTTGTCTGAGTTTCTAAGAGTATATGAAGTTCGCACAGAGGAGTCTCAAGAACCAAATGGGCTGAGACTGGACTGTCCTGGACCCACAGTGGAACTAGACTACTGGCACGTCTATTGCCAAGACACAGACAAGTATGTCAGTTGCTCAAACTAGAACATCAAAGAGTGGGAGGAACTTACACAGTGCTGGAGAGGGGTCAGCTGGGGGCTCTGGTCCGGGCTCTGGTGGAGGGTCTGCTGGGAGTTCTGCTGGCAACTCCACCGGAGCTTCAGCATGAAACTCCACAGAACCATCCTCGTCTTCATTGTCCTCAGCAGCACCAACCTGGGGCACAGGCGGCCCGAAAGGAGGATGTAAATCGCCAAGGGCATCAGCCAGAAGTGGAGCCCGCAGAACCGTTGGAAACATCATCTCCCTTGCGTAGTCACCTGAGAATAAACAGAATATGCAAAATTAGTATCACTGCTACAGTCAGGATGAGGAAAACTGAAATGAATATTTTTTGCAAAACTAATGGCAAATTATTTGTTTCACACGTTCAACATTGTTCAATGTTTAGGTCAAGGCCTCAGTGCAACATAACATGACGTGTGACTTCATGGTTAAATACTATCCTTTGTATTTTTTCAGGCTAAGGTTTAGAATATGGTTAAGTTTATTTTATTTACGTATTTATTTATTTGATTTATGAGACAGGGACAGTGCACAATATACATTAACCTTAACGGGAGAGATTGTGCCCGGTTGTAGCACTAGAGTTTATTTCCCTGGTTCATGCTTTTTAGGTTTTTTTTGATGGGGGAAACTGGAGTGCCCGGAGGAAAGCCACCCAGACACGGGGAGAACATGTAAACTCCACACAGAAAGGCCCGGGAAACACGGGAACAAACCACAGAAACACTAAAACAGACTGACAGTTTGCTAGTCTCAAACAAAATGAATATGAATGTTTTCATTTTTGAGAGATATTTCCTTGTTGCTTTTGTCTTAAAGGATTTTGGTGATGAGTGGGAAAGAAAAAAAATGTTTATACTACAGTACGACAAACTAACTTACCTGCTGCGGCATTTTGAAGCTGCACCTGCAGGACGACCTCCCCGTCAATGTCCATTTCTGTAACTCACTCTCAACTCACAAACTTCAACTATAAATACAGAAATGCTTCTTCTTTCCAAAGCGAGATGAAGTTTTGTAGATTTCGTCCGAGTCAAGACACAAATGAGCTGAAGACTGAATCTTCCAGGCTTTAAAACCACAGTGACTACGGCACGTTCTAGAATTCACTGTTCTGTCCTTTATTTAAAGGTCCCATGATGTAGCATGTTTTTTTTTTTTTAATGTCAAATCACATATTTAATGGGGTTACTAGAAAACACGTCTATTCAGGGTTAGTTACAGATTTGACCATTTCTTTACATAATAATCCACATCTCCTTTCACTCCCTACTCTCTGACATAGCTTCCACAACTTTTCCTAGATATCTGTTGAAGGCTTTCCTTACATCTTCAGGCTCATCCTCCAAATTGGACTTTATCAGTGGAAATCTGTTCAGAGGCGAGGCTAAGGAAATGTGTCCCCTCTCTGCTCCACTGCCTACTTTGTTGTGAGCTATGAGCAGACACTGATTTTTCTGTAAATTATGGGTGGAGATGAACATTGAATGCCATGTTTCAATTTCCTTGAGGTGGCTTGGGACGTCAGGATTGAACACAATTACCACACCACTGCAGTCTTTCATGAATGTAGGCCAGTATGATTCAAATTTGAAATCTCCAGAACAATCCCAGAGCTCGACCTTGCAGTCTCTGTTATCACTACCTCCTTCTAAAGGGCACTCAAACTCCAGGATCCTTACTCCTCCTGTAGGTTTATATTCGCCTCCCACGTTTTCTGATATGTCTGATAGGAAGTTAGCCAGAACTGTTTTTCCACTCTCGGTCGGGCCAATTAAGACTATTTTGACATGCATTTCTCGCCAGGGACCGCTGCTATCGGTCAGTCCACCTTTAACGCAATGTTGAATCCAGTAATACACGTGTATACGCTAGCTACTTTTATTTGTACATGTACTGTGTAGTTGGTAATGTGCATTTCCTTTTCTGTATGTTTCAGTTACTATATTAATGTATCACCACATGCAAGAGACCTCCATAAAAACATGAAAAGTACGCCTTGTGTACGGAGCTTTCTTTATTAGTTCGCTGGCTGTCTAGCTTCACCCAGTCACGTGTCGTGAGGAGGGCACATCCATGATATTTATTCGCAGGGAGTTTGTCTGACTGTGTAATAAACCTGTTCACTCTGTGGGACTTCTTCCCTGTGCTTTTAAAGTTTCATTCATATGTTAATTCGCCCTGTAATGAATCCCTGTGTACCATAGCATGTTGTGTATGTTTTTGGACTGTGGAGTGTCAATGGGGTTGGGATATGTTGTCATATGGACTGTGGATGTATATGGGACAGATAAGGGGTGTGTCTCCAACCTTTAGCATATGCCAGTCTGTTATGGGACACGTGTTGGGACAAAACTGCTGTGTATGTTTCCATGAAGATGTTAACTCAACAGTTATGCTGGTATTTATTTTTTTTTTT
Organism: Boleophthalmus pectinirostris; assembly: GCF_026225935.1. Classification (NCBI taxonomy): domain Eukaryota; kingdom Metazoa; phylum Chordata; class Actinopteri; order Gobiiformes; family Gobiidae; genus Boleophthalmus; species Boleophthalmus pectinirostris. Next base: position 11,672,859 of record NW_026571153.1, on the reverse strand, counting down.
TTTCACTGACAGTCTCAGTTTATTATAATGTTTGAGTTGAGCCTCATGTCAAATACAGTCAAATAAATCCAACATGAGATGTGCAGACCTAAAGAGCCAGGGTCATGTCGTCTACAGCATGAAGCACAGAAAGAACATCATAATGTTACAGAGACACCTACAGTAAAAACACAAATATCAGATTGACAAGAGCTCAGACACTGTTTACACAATACTTTGTAAACTTGTTCAAGTAAAGTTGTGGACTGCTGGTCCGTAAGTGTAAGCTGTCTGCAGCTTTAGCACTCGCTGTGGAAGTTATTAGCACAGACTCTAGACCTCAGGACTTAACTCAGTGCAGTGAAATGTGCCAATCTATTCCTTTTATTAACAAAAAGAGCAAAGTACAGGTAAAGCAGGGAATGACAACATTGCACAAATCTCAATAAAAAGGGAAGTGCTGAATATGGGCTGAACAATCAAAACGCAACCAAACCTCCAACATTATTATAACCGTTTTTTATGCCTTTGCGTTAATGATGTCGATGAACTCTGGCTTCAGAGAGGCTCTGCCCACCCGTCCACATCCTTCTGCGACGCCAGCTCTTTGCAGGTGCCTCCAGTCACAGAACCTCCATAGATGATCCTCACAGAGTTGGCCACTGCCTCGGACACGTTGGCCTTGAGCCATTCCCTCAGTTTCTCGTGAACTTCCTGAGCCTGCTGTGGGGAGGCGGTCTTTCCTGTGCCAATGGCCCACACTGGCTCGTAAGCAAGCACCACTTTGCTCCAGTCTTTTACATTGTCTGCGATGACTTTTTGGTCTGGGCAAACACAACCTGCTCGGTGATGCCCCCCTCCCTCTCGTCCAGCTTCTCCCCGATGCAGGCGATGACCCCCAGTCCACTCTCCAGAGCATGGGCCGTCTTCTGACCAATCAGTTCATCGCTCTCTCCAAACACATGGCGTCTCTCAGAGTGTCCCAGGATCACCCAGTTGATCCCACAGTCCTTGATCATCGCAGGGCTGATCTCTCCAGTGAAGGCACCCTTGGGAACCTTGTAGCAGTTTTGAGCAGCAATACCGAATTTGGCGTCGAGCTTAGACCTGACAAAGTCCAGGTAGATTGAAGGAGCACCGCACACGACCTCAACATTGGGGTCCACACTGGCTCCGTTCATAGTCTGAATGAGGTCCCCAAGGCTTTTCTTGTCGCCGTTCATCTTCCAGTTTCCTCCGACGAAGAATTTTCTGGTCATGATTGCGGTGCGCGGGTAGTTTTTAATTTGCTTAGAAATAAAGTCGTAACCTTCAAAAGCCACCACCGGGGTTAATTCATTGGTAATTAAATATGTTTATTACTAACTAACTACTAACCAAAAACAGAGTATAACAAATGACAACAGAAAAACAAAACCAGTGAGTGCGTATACATGCACATCAATAACCCGGTTATGATCGGTGTGGTGTATTAAAAACGAGTCGGCTGCACGCATTTAACAACTTTACTGGGGCTTCGGTATAACACGTTACCATTACAAATCAATGCTTGAGAGCTCGCACTCTGGCATGCGCAATTCACTACAACTACAACTACGGTGGCCCTGAAAATTCAATATACCACATCACCTCCCCTTTATTTTTTTAACAACCCAAAGTATTGTTCTAGCCCAACACTTTCACATAAAAATATATATAATATCATTACTGTGCCTTAAGCTTAGAAATATCAACATTATACACACTGTATAATAAACTCAATTGAACTAAATGCTTGAACTGTAACTTTAACTAAACATCAGCACTCTCTGAGTCTCTCATCACTACAGTCAGTCCTGGTAACATTGAGGCACTTTTATGGTACGTTGGGAGCGCCTCAGGGTAACCTCAAAAGGATCAGGCGGCTCAGCTGGCCTTGACAGTTCAGATGCTGGGGTCGTTCGGTCCTCTGTCGGCTCAAACCTTTCAGCTACTCCCTCAGGTTGCTCATCTGGAAGCTCTGGGGAACGGCGAGATGTCAGCTGGTCTCCATGACGTCGATATTCTCGATCTGTCGCTTCTCCCCGCACTTTGTACGACACAGGTCCTGACTGCTGGGTAACTACTCCAGGAATCCACCTTGGGGTTTCTCCCGCAGTGTTTCGCAGATAAACCTGCTCATCCATGTCAGACTGTCTGTCCAATGCCCGTCTGTCGTGTCCTTCCTTCTGGAGATATTGCTTTCTCCTCACTGTTTCTTGGATACTTGGTTTCAGGAAATCCACTCTGGTTCTGACATGCCTTTTTAAAAACACATCAGCAGGTGACTCGCCTGTTGTGCTGTTAGGAGTTGTGCAATACCGTAGCAAAAAGTGAGAAATCAATACCCTTTAAGTGAGAAATCAATACCCTTTACGTGCTTTCTCGCGCCGTCCGTCATGTTGAATTAGTGTTTATTGCCGCCGACCAAAATAATTCCCAGCATGCAACGCTGTTTGTCAACAATGAAACTCGCCTATACAGTGAATAATTGAAATATGTGCATATTTAACACATTAGAATGAGCCATCAGTCCTTTATTCATGCTAAAATCCTTAAAACCACACACTAAATATTAAATGCCGGCTTTATCAAGGTAGTAGACAGTTTGTTTTTAATTGATGCAAGGTAATTTGGGCTAATTAACCTGAATGCCCGAGGGCCAAGAAAAATTTGTCTGAGGGCCGCATTTAGCCCACGGGCCATAGTTTGGGCATGCCTGTGTGCTCTGGTAGTTTGGTGGTTTGGAGGGGGCAGGCCCTTGACGTGTTTAGTGACGCCACCTGCCGAGAAGAGAAAACCACATGGGCAGAGACACGGAGAAAACACAACACTCAACACTGAAGGAACTCATTTCTTCCTCTAGCCCAAACCTTTAAGAGGAGAGAAACATAATTATTTAGACTACGTTATATCTTCTTCTTGAGCTTGGACAATCTGGAGAAGCCATGAATCACAAACCATGTGCAACCTTTACATAGATGGAAGCTCATTTTCTAAAAACTTCGATGACTTTGACTCTATTCGCAGCGTTCTCCTGCACAGGTCAGTAAAGTTGCATGCGTTTCAGACACATAGCAACCTTAGTAAGTATTGTATAGTCTTGTATTGTTATCACGTGAGGTTTTGAGGTAATCGCTGAATACCTGAGAGGATTTACAACGATGCCAATATATATTTTCAGATAGAGAAAGCTTTTGTCGGGAGCGCTCTGTGCTCTTATTGCGAATTTATCTGTAGTTTTGCGGCATAGCATTATTATTCTCATCTAAATGGCATTGGATATTGTAGTAAACAACACTTGACAAGTTTTGTAAGCGGAATTGTGTCACTGTTCATAAATCATGCATTTTTAGCGACTCTGAAAGATAAACCTTCATTTCTAGGCATTTCGTTCTGTTAGCTATAAAGCAGTCAGTTAAAAGTGTTTCTTTAGTATTTCAAGGTAGAGAGTGATTGTAATTTTATTTTTGCTTCATCAAATGTGAAAACAATGTAATTGTCATCCCAATCGGACGAAATGCCTGATATATTAACCAGACTCTCGCCTCTGCTCGTAAAGCTTCAGTGTTGTCAAGGGCAACCGCGCGTTCAACCAATCACAGTGCGTCATTTTAATCACGTGGTGCAGGTATGGCGCTACTGCTGAAAACATGGCGAAGACGTTTCATCGCACATTTAGGCGCTAGATGAGGATTTAAAGTCACTGTTTGCGGATATTATGGAGCCTACAGTGTCAGGAAGGTCGTCGCAACGTCCTGTAATCGGCAGACAACAGGAAGAAGAAAGTGGGAGTGAAAACGAAGACGGAAAAAGCGATGGAGAGTCAAGTTACTGTAGCTCCAAGTAAGAAGAATTGCTCTCTGTGCTCTTTCTGCGCAAGATTTGAGCTGAAATACACGCTGCTTAATGAAATTTAATGAAGAATCTTGAATTACAGCGAGGAATACGCTTTTCTCTTCGTCAAATGCTGGTGTTGGGCCTGGCGTGGTGTTGGAGAGAGCTAAAACCACAGAGGGAGTGTCTTAACCATTGAATAACCACAACCTTCACTTAACTTAGCTTTAGGGCATGTTTTCAATTTGGGAGGTATAGCAGTCCTTCATCTGTAAATAATTGCACGCTTTCTACCCTCTTATGTAATATGATAGATCTGCAGTTTGGCATTGCACAATTAGAGGGGAGTTTTTCCACTACTGAAAGAAATAAACACTTTAAAAAGTCTTCTTGTATAAAAGGATTTGGAAATATTAATATTCACTAAGATGCGGAGGAAGTAACATTAATTCTATCTTTTATTTTTTGTCGACCCTACCCCACATTACTACACAGCAAAAAGTCAAGTGTTAAAATTGACTCTCACAGAATCAATTTTAACATTTTCTCAGGATTTATATGAGTCCAGTCTGTTCTAGAGTTAACTTAACATTTTTGGAAATGTTAATTAAGTAACACTGGACCAAAGTTCCTGTTTAACCCTGAAATCAAGAGTTATATTAATGGATAACACTTGGTAGATTTATCCTGATTTATCTAAACAACACACAGACATATTTTATTTTTACACTTTATTTTAGTTTGTTTAAAATGAAATTATGTACAAAACTGGTTCAAACTAGTTTTCTCTCCCGGGAGTTTGAAGTGGTGAGTGGGAGGTGCCAAATTAACACTAAGAGAAGTTGAATTACCTTCAACCAGATCAACTCTGGTAAATAACCCCAACTCAAACCCTCATTTAACTTTCAAATCGTTAGAATAACACTTTTTCACATATTTTACACTTTATTTTAGTTAATTTAACTGGTTCAAACTGGTTTTCTCTCATGGGAGTTTGAAGGGATGGATGGAAGGTGACAAATTAACACTAAGAATTTGAATTTATTTGTTTGGAGGATAAGCCCCTTGAGATGTGTCACCATCTCGTCTTCGAGGGGGTCCTCAACACTAAGAAAAGTTGAATTAACACAAGTTAAATTTACTTCAGCCATATCAACCAACCAACTTGAAACCCCATTTAACTTCTAAATAGTTAAAATAACACTTTTGTGTTAAAAACAACTCTTGAAATATTTTACCCTGAACTTTTACCCTCCAGTTTTTGCAGTGTACGCTCTCTATAACAAGGTGCAAAAGTAATTTATTCAACACAAAAAAGAAAAATAGGCAAAAGAGTAATTAATAAAATATGTATAACAAAATGTTAAACTAGTTCCAAGTGATTTACTCTGGAACATACTGAGATAGTTTGTTCAGATAACTTGTTTTTCTGCCAGTCACATTTTTGAGCTATGGTGTCACCTTTTTGAGTAATTTCTCACATGGATCAAACAAGTAATCATGTACACGAGGTATAAATAAAAAATAAGAAAAAATACATCAATAAATAAATGATGCTTCACTGTGAAAAATCTTAAAGTAAGTTTATTTCAATTTGAAAGCTGGAAAGAAATCATGACTAAATGTTTACAATGGAGAAATTAATTAACTTTTGTAATTAAGTGTTTATTTTATTTACATATTTTTAGCTCTTAATGTACTGATATGTTAAAAGATTGGCTCAATCAGCAGTATCGATAAGAGAAGTAGTACTGATAAGTCCTTTGTTATGTTTTGCATGTCACATATTTGATGCTTTTTTTCTGTGCAGTGATTTGGAGCCTGAATGGCTTGATGACATCCAGAAGAACGGAGAGCTTTTCTATCTGGAGCTGAGCGAAGGAGAAGAAGATTTAGCACTGACCCGGGCTAACGCTCATCAACAAGTGTCCACTAACCATGTCCGATTCAGTGACAAGGAAGCTGAAATCCTCACGGAGCAACACAAAAAACAACACAGCAGTTCTCGAGCTAAAGGGACTGCGACGCTTAAGAGACTGGCTAAAATACTGAGGAGGAAGCGCAGGTCCACTCTCCGAAAAGGCAAAGATGTACCAGCGTCTATTCTGAAAAACCAGTCTGGGCACCGACAAGGAGGGACTGTCCAGAAGCAGCTTAAAGAAGTTTGTGTTTACCTCAATCCAAAACGCCTCTCCGCTTCATCAGTGCCCCTGTTTGAAGATGGGGGGCTGTTGGAGGCCTTGCTGGGGGTCATCCATCGCCCGTCCTGGGACTCTGAGGGCATGAGACGAGAGGACAGGCTCACGGTACACGGGCTGGTCCCAAACACTCCTGCAGCCAAGTGTGGAGATATACTCATAGGTGAGAATTTGTCTTTTAGGGGCTTCTTACTGTTACTTTTCAGGAGGAGGTTGCGCCACTTTGTTGTCTCTCTGGAAATGTTTTTGCTTGTCTGGAGTGTTATTTGTCTCCTGATTTGTGGAGAAGGACATCGCTCTAAATAAGAATGCACATTTTGAATATTATTTTACATAATAAGCCACATAATGTACCTTTAAACCAAGTATGATCAAGATTACCTATCAGTTTTGTCTTTTTCTTACTGTCTTTAAACTGATTTACCAACAATTCAGAGACAGTTTACACAGAGACCAACAAGGGAGTAAATTCTCTTTTGAAATATCTGATTTGGCATGATTCACAATAGTAAATAATACATTACACTTCCCTTCATCAGCTGAATTTACATAAGATATTTTTAGTACAGTAAAATGCAGACTTGACTTTATTTCTGCACCCACCTGCAAAGCTTCTCTCACAAAACTGAAAGGTGATTTAGACCAGGTCTCGTTCTGTCTGCACTTTCTGAACCTGGAATTTACAGATGTCACAGTTTTAACTTTTTTGTTGAAACTGTTGACAGATGTTTGGCTACTCAGTAAATCGTCCGGTAAAAAATATGCTTTTAAAGTTTGGCAAAGCTAGACCAGTAGCATCTGTCAGTCAGTTATATTCACAGCTTTAACGGTATATAAAAAATAAATACAGATACTACTTAAAACTGTGTTAGTACTATGAATGATTGTAAGCTTAATCATTTTCTTAAAGCTGTATGATGACCACAATAAGAAAATAATCCACTGATACACATAATTCCGTGTGCATTCACAGCAAAACCTGGAGGGTTAAAATTTCAGGGTAAAATATTTCAGAGTTGTTTTTAACACAACAAGTGTTATTTTAACTATCTGAAATTTAAATGGGTTTTTGAGTTGGGATTATAGTTGATATGGTTGAAGTTAATTCAGCTTCCCTTAGCGTTAATTCAACTTCCCCTTGTGTTCATTCAACTTTTCTTATTTTCTTGTTATTTTGGCACCTCTGACCCACCACTTCAAACTCCCATGAGAGAAAACAGTTTGAACTAGTTTTGTACATAATTTCATCTTAAATTAACTAAAATAAAGTGTAAAAATAAAACACCTCTGTGAGTTGTTTAGCTAAATCAATATAACTCTACAAAGTGTTATCTGTTTACTCTCAGAACATTAATATAACTCTTGATTTCAGGGTTAAACAGAACTTTGGTCTGGTGTTACTTCCTTAACCTTTTCAAAAATGTAAAATGAACTCTAAAACAGACTGGACTCACATAAACCCTGATAAAATGTAAAATTTTATTTTGTGAGAGTCAATTTTAACTCTCCACTTTTTGCTGTGTTTTACTGTATACATTTAAGATTACAAAAGAGAGATGATAAGCCTGGAATATTCCACAGTATAGTATTAAATTCATCTAGCTCGATGGAGACAAGAACGTAACATTATAAGGCCAAGTTACGTGGTACAATTTTAAGTCCTTAGGTTTAGTGTTTAGTATTTTAATACTGTAAGCACACAATGTAATCATAATAATAATCAATTTTATTTAAATATATTGCTTGTCTAAACACTCAAAAACAACAGACAAATAACACAATTAAAACCAGTACATTTTCTTAGCCCGTTGTAGGTGATTGTTTTCCAGCTGACACAGGAATGCCCATTGAGCTTTACCACAAATGACTAAAAATGCTGTTCACATAAGTTACTGTTTAAAGACGCATTTGAGGAAGACCGCATGCTCCAACAATTAAAGTCGTTAAATACCAAAAATAGCAGGGTTTTAGATGGAGAATAGGCAAAGATAGACATTTAGTAGTTTACCTATGGAGTACCTTTTAAATCAGGGGTGGGCCATTATTTTTTCCATGGGGCCACATGAGAAACAGGAAATATGGTGGAAAATCAGGCCAACATGCTTAACTCAATTCTACATGATATTAATTGTATTTCTTTCCAAAAAGCCGTAAATAGCATTGTTTTGACAAGCTGGTAAGACTGGTACGAGTTTATGTTATGACTAAGCAATGAAAAAGTGAGGTTTCCTTTAAAAAAAACACCTCTAAAAGAAAAGCAATGCAGCATTAGTCTATGTATGAGGTAAAATTATAAAACATGTTTATTTTGTAATACCAAATTATCTTAAACAGGCCAGTCAGAGTCAACCAAAGGGCTGTATGTGGCCCCGGAGTTGTACAATGCCCAGGTCTGTTTTTAATGATATATTTGTAATGTACTGACAACTATCTTAATAGCTGTGAAAGAAAATAGTAATGAAAGAAAATCTTGTAACAGTGAATACTAACTACACCTTAATTAGCCTTAATGTAGTACAGTTACTTAATTCATACTCTTAAGTAGATACTGAACTCTTTTTTCACTATGAATTATTTCTTTCTAAAGTAGTACTCGAAAGAAATCATGCCTAAATGTTTAGAATAGAGAAACTGATTAACTATTGTAATTAAGATTTTATTTTATTTAAATATTTTTAGCTCTAAAAGTACTGAGATGTTAAAAGACTAAATTGAAAGATGTTAAAGACTTCTGAAGTGGTACTCAAAAGTTTTATCTTACATCCAAGTTTCCCTACTTTTGATATCAGTTTGGAGTTTGCTCTGCCATGAGGTAACAATCACTATTACTATGACGTTTTGTTTATGTGTCAGTATTGAAATCTTTACTCGAATATTTCACAATATTGCTGAGTCATCTAATCTAATCTGTTTTTTTGCAGGGGATGTGCTCGTTGCCATGGACGATGTTGATGTGAACTCTGAAAACATTGAGAGGGTTTTGTCCTGTATTCCTGGACCCACACAGGTCAGTGGAAATAATCTATACTCATATTTGTTACTCTGTTTTTTGTTATATTAATTTACACTATGGCACTGGTGTCCTGTCGAGTTGAGCTACCTAGTGCTGCTGTGTACGCCCACTAGCACTGTTACGCCTTAAATATTCATCGATTTGAGCTACCTGAGGCACATATGGGGTAAATTTCCGTATAAATAAAATTGAATTGCATGGAATTGTTCCATCTTCAATGTCCGTAGTATCACAAAGTCGAGATATGCTACTTCTAGTGGACACATTATTTGGGAGAAGATATAGGCCTGTCAAGATTTGCTACTTCTACCCGTATTCATATAAATGAGTAAATAATGGCGATTCTACAGTGGGAGCATTATTCGATGGCTAAATTGGCCTGTCGATATGTGCTTTGCTCTTTAGTCGCAGTCGATAGCAGAATATGGCTGTCAAAATTAACTACGCATATTCATATATATTTGTTGAAATTTTACATAACTAAGGTATAAAGTCTGACCAACGAGTGCTAACAGCATCAAACCCACTGTCTCTAATCCAAAGAAATATGTTGTAAAACTGGGGAGGTTTGCTTTATTGGAACTGTACAACTGTAAAAGGAAAAACGTAAGGTAGCTTATTTTGACAGGATAACGTGAATTGATAGACGTCACTGTCGATTTACGCTGCTGGTAGCTCATTTCGAAAGGGCAGCCTATTTCGACAATACACCGGGCTGCCATGTGCTCGTTGTCATGCTGTGAAAATAGCTTTGGTTATTGATTTGTTAAGATTCTAAAATGTTCGGTAGTGTGACATTAAATCTGTCTATGTAGTTAGTTTTTTTGAGGAATAAAAATACCTTAATAAAATAAAATAAATGCTAGATAGATACAGTATGTTTAACACCAGTCTGTGAAACATTCTCCTCGGAGACATGAAGGTGGAAGACGCTGTACCAGAAAAATTACGCAGGACACCTTCAAACTTGAAATATGACCTGGTCCAAGTTACCTCTTAAAAACTCATTTGGTTTTTGTTGCTATAATGCGTAAATAGAAAGCAGGAGTTTGTGTTGTCTAACTTTACAAAACCTGCAATTACTGAAAACTGATTCTTTCATCGGCAGCACAAATAGCCTTGGACTTTTCTTAGGCTGAGAGGTTTCACCAAAAACTCGCCCATCAAAAGTAGGAATTTGCAAATGATAGGGAACCGTTAGGGTTGATGGGGAGGACTACAGTGCCACAGGAAACAGACTGGTTTATTTGTGAGGTTGGACGCTCAGCTGATTGAAAGATGCAGTCGGAAACTAAAGAACCATTCTGGAAATCGAGACGTTTGGGGAAATATACAAAGTTTTGTAAGCTAGGTTTGACTTTCCAAATCCTGAAATAGCATTGTTTCGCTGACAGAATACTTGTGTTGTATGTAACTGCTGACACAAAATGGTCCTGTACAGTTGAGAAGATATCTACAGATTAGGAAAACTAATTTGAACTAAACAAATAACTTCTTTCTACTGTTTACTGTAACTTTGGAGGTACCAAAAAAAAAAGATTATTCCTGTGTGATGTATGGGCAATGGCACTCCAGTCAGACCAGTTTTATCACTGTAACAATATGTTTTGTACCAATGTATCTTAAACATTTTCTTATCTAGAAGCCTTCAGCCTTTATATTACATCTTTATTTGGGGAAAAGTTGAAAAAAGTGAGAAAAAAAAATCATTGTAGAATAGAAATGATCGTTTGACTGGTTGACTAAACAAAAGCGTACTCACTGACTAGCTGACCACTAAATTAACTGTAAGATGCAGTGTCAGGCATATTGACTGAAATGTGTGGCCCAGGGCCGTTTTCCTTCTCTCCAGATCCTCTTTAATAATAGCCCTGAAATGATCCAAAATGGTGCAGAGCCCAAATGGAGGCGCCTGGTTCAGAGGTTGGTGGACTGTGGTTAGAGCCGACAGTCTTTCCTCAGACCCACAAGATCAGAAATGTACAGCTTCAGCTCTCCACAGATTACAGCTGTCAGTGAGATCTACCCACAACTCACTGTCCACTGCGTGAGCTTTAGGTGTTTAGGCACCACAGTGGCTGAGTGGTAAGCACTCACGCCTCACAGCAGCTTCCGGGTTCAATTCCTGGGTCTTTTTGTGTGAAGTTTGCATGTTTCTCCCTGTATCTGGGTGGGTTTCCTCCAGTTTCCCCCATCAACCCAAAACATTATAATCCTCTAACTATGGGAGTCCTGACTAGCACATCTGCTCCTGATGAGATTCCTCAGTGACGTTTAAGGATGGGTCAAATGCAGAGGACAGATTTCCCTACGAGGACAATAAAGTAACTTAAAAAGGACTTGCCTAGTATTACAATTAATCCATTTAAGTGGCAGTATATTATTTGCTGAATAGTATAATTCAATATTTCAAAGGTAGACTATGTAACTTAGGGGTCTCCAACCATTTTCCTCTGGTGAACTACTTTTACAAAATGAAAATGCCAGAGAGCTTCTAATTTTAGCGGCCACAAGAAATGGAGTAAATTTTAGAGCGAGCCTAAGATGAGGTAGAGTTAGATGCCTATAAAACATAAACCATCATTTATTAGTGCACAAAGTTAGACATCAAAATTTCATTAATAACATTTGACAGCACAATAAATGTAATTCAGAAATCCCTTAGCGAGCTACTTGGAATGGGTGAAGAGCTACAGGTTGGAGACTCCTAATGTAACTTTTACTGGTGGAGGGTTTCACATCTGCTTGTTAACATGAAACTCTATGATGTTAATGTTATATATATTTTTATTGCTAATGAATGCCTTGAAAACATTTATCACAAACTCAGACAATCTGATGGTGGTCCTCTGTACCAAAAAAGTTACACAGTGCACCTTTACTGTACAATGCATAACAAATTGGCTGTATCTGTGTTAAATGAAAGTGGATTTGACTCCAGTAAAGCCACAGTCCTCTTGGGTCTGCTCCGGTCTGGTGTGGCCTGGTTCACATTAAGTTAACACAGATCTGCTGTTTGTTACTTTATAGTTGTGGTTTTGGACACCAGTTTCTCGTCTCTGCTCTCCCTGGGTCTCCTATGATTTCAGAATGAGTAAAGTTGCCTTCCATTTGTTGACACACCATGTTTTACAATCCACAAAAACGCTCTTAGTCTGACCCAGGGCCAAGTAGCTTCCCAGAACTTAATTTTCAATAAAACCGTGAAAAATAGCGATATTCTTAATAATAGTTTCTTTCTGCTCTCTTTGCTTTTCTTTTATATGTTGGTTTAAGCATAACCATTACCTAACATTACATATTTAATTGTATTTCAAACATTTAACACTATAATAATGCGTCTACTCCTTGTGTTCTTTAAAACCACAGAGAATCTATACTTGCATAGTACACTTCTAACTTAATTTTCCTGTCCTTGTAGGTGAGGTTGACACTGGAGACCTTGATTCCTGTGGACAGTGCTGGAGCTGACGAGGCGTTCGTGGCCCGTAGGATGAAATCGTCTCCTCCGGTCAGTCAGCTGGTGCGTCTGCTGTGGGGGGAGGACACAGCAGAGTTACAGATGTCCATTGAACACATCCCTCACATCGTCATGTACCTGTCGCTCAAACTGGACTCTGCATCTCCACAGGATGAGGTCAGTCACAACTCGCGAAACATTCATGCGTTTTGTTAATCTCATCATGATTATTTTGTAAGATATGGTTCAAAATCCAAAGCAAATATACTTCATACTGCATTATATAGGTTTTTTTTGACATTTTGATTTAATAATGCCATTGTCTTTGTTACGAAACGTCTTTTGGCATGTTTAGAGTTTGTCTAGTCTAGATAATAATTGTCAAAATACAATTACAGGTACGATTATTTATTGGTTGACTTGTCACTTTTATTTCAATCAATTGTAGGTATATTTTAGTCATATTTTAGTTTTAAGTGTTTTAAAAGAAACTGGATTGTAATTGGAAATTTCATTTGCACAGATTCAACCACTTTGCTGCTTGCCAGTTTTCTTTTAGTAATTGATTCGTCTACATACATATTTTGACATTAATTGTATTTGTGGTTAATTAAAGTTTTAATTTTTTTCTAAAATTCTAAAATCCTTCAGCCGTTTTTGCCATCTTTTCTAAACCTAGACAAAACAGGAAAACCCCAACTGCCATGATAAAATCTTTACTTGTGCAGTAAAAGCTGGGTAAAAATGCCCTTACATAAGAAATAAGAAGACCTAATGAAAGTGTATAGCTCAAAAAATGAGATATAGACCAGACTAAAAGCTGCTGGAGACCATATATTTTTCCATACACTTTGGAAACTAAAGTGGTTTTGGTGAAACTCGATCGTTTTGTGGTTCGAGGATTCATGGCCAAAAAGCCTCATAAAACTTTATTTAAAAAGGGAAGTACAAGAAGGAGAAATGTAGGGGTCTATAAGTATTAGCAATACAGTAAATAGTAAAACTAAAACTCCCTGAAGAGGCTGTAAAATAATATGAGGCAAAATACATTATTGGGAGACCATTTTGGACAGTGACCATTGAATGAACTGCTTCTGAAAGAAAACAGAAATCATTTTATCCTTCGTTCTGATTTTCTTGGCTTCAGAAACCTTGAGGTTGTGTGATGTAAAGTGCAGACTGAGGAGGAACTGGAAAACTGCAAAAGGAAATCTGTATTGGATTGATTTCCTTCTAAGACATCAACAGAGAATTATGGTTTTATATCTTTAACATTGCAGAGCTGTTTAGTATTTACTTCAGAGCTTTAATTTCAGTTTTTATGTAAATAATTCCTGAATAATGAGTAAGAATTCTTGCATATTTTCAGCTTCTAATTGAAATTGAAGAGCAAAGATCATCACAGAATATACTGCAATAAATAATATCAAATTTCAATACATTTATACTTTACAATATTATTTACACATTGTCACACACTTATTTGCAAAAGGTGAGAATTTCTTATTAATTTAAAGTGTAGATATTAGTAAATTGGCTGAAACAAATCAATTTCACATCCATCCATATGTAATTGTGTGTTTTCTGTATTTGATGATCTCCTATACTGTAAATATAACTTCACTTTTTGGGACTGAGCTGTTTTTTTTTTTTTCTTGTTTTGTTTTTTTTGCTTCATTGGTTCATTTTTCAGCCGAGATGGAGAGCAGATTGTGGGATTCCTTGTGGTTGTTTCTTTAAATTACTGTGCGTGCATGAAGCCACTGGACTTTGATTTCTTAGTCCTTTGATTGTAGGGAGCTGCAGACATGGGAGGCTCAGTCTGTGGTGGTATTTTTGCAACATGATGCTTTTGACATTTGAGATTAGTTTTGAACATTCTTGCAGATTCCTAATAAATATAGATTTGAAATGCGAACAGCCACATTAAAGACAAATCTGTGTTTTAGATTCAAGACTGTTTGGTCTCTACATTTTGAAAGAAGCAAACTTTCTTCCTGGCTGGATGTACAAGCCAATTTCCCCAGTGTGGGTCAAGTAAAGGCTTTCGGATATTATACCAAAAATACAAATTTCACTCACTAATAGAACAAATAATTAGTTTGAACATATGTTTTTGGGTAAATGGAAACAGCATTTACCCCTAAAGTAAAAGACCTGGTTGAGAACTGTATCTTTACTAGGGCTGTGCAAAAATGTCAAAATATCAATATATCGCATTGTTTAATCTGATGATACAGTATTGATATCATGGGCTGCTGTATCGATATATCACCAAGAGTATTTTTTGGTATATTTTATTTTGTATAAAGGCCTAGTGCCGAAACATTGCACTCTTTGTCCTAATAAATCTCACATTTTTTAAGTAAGATGGTGTGTGGGATTTTTCTCTGTGTTTATGGGCTGCTCCCTCTCCTCCAACTCACCCGTCTCAAGTAATTGATGTGCAAAGCTGTCATTCCTTTCTGGTGTATTTTATCAGATTATTTAGTTACAGTGCTACAGTTTTGTTGCTTGTTTAGAGGAAGAAATATTGTTTATGCAACACATTTGACATTTTCACTGTTTTGCTGATTTAAACGGGCATGTTTTATATTAAATTTGCACAAGAAGTGATTTAACAAAGACTTTTAGTGTCACAGCCATGTTTTATTTGCCTTTTTTTCTTATTGAACTGTATCGAATCAATGTGAAATATTTCTTATCGAATCATATTGAATCGAAAGCTCACTGTATGGATATGTGACCTGTGTATTGAGGTATGTATTATATCAGCAACTTCTTAATGATATCCAGCCCTGATCTTTACTGTATTTGAGCTGTATCTTTGCGAGGTGTAACTAGCACCTTGGCAGATGTCTACTTCTCATATATATATATTTTTTAATCCTTATATCTTAGTCTTATCTTTAGTTTTTCTTCATACTCTTCTTAAAATCTTGCACAGCATTGTAGACACTGGCAGCAGACCAGATCGACAGGCCACAGTGTGCTATTTCTTGGTCATTTATTTTCCTTTATTGTCACTGCCAAGACTTCATTCAAGTTTTTATCCCACCGCCGAGTGCTTTGCCCTCTGGCTCTCAACTTCTCTCCCCTCTGCTGCCAGTCGCTGTGTTGAATACAGATTTTATGAAGAATAGTTTGGGTTCATGTGACTTCACAACACTGTACAATTCCTATCATTTAAAACTGAATAGGGTTACTACTTTTTACTTCATCTTAACCTCTTTCGATCATGATTTATGACGTTGTAGTTTATGTTTTGTTTTGTTTTGTTTTGTAGAGCTGCAAAATGACCAAATAAACTACTACTACTATTATCTGGAGAGCAGGTCAGAATGCTATTAGGGTTGTAACAATAACCAAAATATCGTGATATTGTATCGTCAAGAGTCTCACAATAATATCGAGAGCCATCACAATATATCGAATTACAAGTTCCTTTGCTTAAATGCATGATTTATAGTAGCAACTGCTAAAAACATAGGGAACTACATATTCCATGATTCATTTCAGCACAGACAACATGAAGAAATATGTTTTTTACTTGAATTCTTGGGATTATGACAGTAATGATTCACACATCAAGTCTTGTCAAGGTATTTTAAATGCAAAAAGTATCCTGTCTACATCCAAAATCCAAAATATCGCAATAAATATCGTACCGTGAAATCAATATTGTGATAATATCTTACTGTGAGATTTGGATATTGTTATATCTCTAAATGCTCTGATAGAATCTGTTGCTAAATTGCAGATTGACCTGGATTATTAATAATATTATTAATATTTATGTAATTACTGGGCCTGCATGAGAGAAAAACTGATGCAAAGCTCTACATTTTCTCTGTCAGTAAAAATAAACAGAGAACTTCAAGCTTTGCCTAAAACTGTGAACGCAGCCTGAACTAGCCTTTCTATTTCATGGGATATTATATTACTAGACCAAACTACTCAAAAACAACATACAAGCACATTTTTTGGTTTTTAATTTAGTTTTTTCTTGCTGTTTGTCCACCACAGTTATTTTGTTTATCCCAGATCATTTTGACACAAGCTTGAGGTAACAAAACATTGGTTCATTCATTCCTGTGTGCTGTCCATAATTACACTTAACATAAATCTTGGTTGGAGTCTCTTCCAACCAACACATTTTTCAGTGAATGGATTCAACCAGATGTTTTCTTGCCTCTGCTCTGAATATGTTTGCCACAGTGTCACCCTTTTTGTTTCACAATTATTTTGATAAGTAATAATTGAAATTTTTTGCAGATGGCCAAACTTTTTTATGTGTTTCTGTATTGATTTGCTTGAATTCTGTTGCAAACATCGAAAAAACTGCAATGAAACGCTTCTAATCTGCAGTACCTTCATGTTGACTGAGTAATGTGTAAAAATCATTCTTCTTTTATGGTTTGTAGGAGGAGATTTTGTACCAGTACCCAGTGTCTGAAGCATCCCGCCAGCTCAAAGGAGTCAGGGGAATCTTTCTGACGCTGTGTGACATGTTGGAAAATGTCACGGGAGGACAAATACTCAGGTACTACACAGAGGCGAAGAAACAGTTGGAATGAGACACGGCCCAATCATTTGTGTCCTTCATAGAGGACATTGAGTTAACCAGCTTCTTTTAAATGTTTTGAGACAGACTCTTAATGGGGGGACTAGGTTCCTCTTCTTAAATAGGGCTGGGGTATTATAAGGTATTGTCATGTCCAGGATAAAAAATGAATTCAATAGGAGTTAGTTTGTGGCTGCAATATGACAAAAAAAAATAAATAAAAAATTAAAAGTGAGTCTAAAAACTGACTGTAGAAGCTTATCAGAGATGTTGGTCATCAAAAAAGTTGTTTTTGTTTTTAACTTCTTGTGAATTTAACTCAAAAATGTCCCCGGTGACTACTACAGAGGATATGTTACAAAATTATAAATAAAAATAGAATCAACAAAGTCTAAGACTGCGTTTACTCTGAAAGGAATCACCGTATCACTGTATCGGGAAAGATTTGCATCCAGACACATCGCAAGTCTTCTCTATCCACACAGCTTTGAGCATATTTGTTTACGTTTTACAGAAATGAAACTTAAAACCACATGCCTCATTTGCATAAACTGAGCGCTCAAAAAACAGCTTGCTATTGTGCGCTGATGTGGTTCAGCTTCTGTCGGACTAAAGGACACGACTCAATCGAATATGTGTGTTCTTTCTGTGACAGAGGGATGTTCTGCTGATGGTGAGTCTGTTCTGTGCGTCTATCGCGTAGGAGATGGTTCATGTGAAACTTTTCAGAGATTATACATCTGCAGGTCATACGCATAGACTGTATTTATGAATGGACATATATTCGAGTCTCTTAGCGTTTTGACGGTGAATACTTCGTGGCGCATAGACTTACAACAGTGTATCAGCGTTTTCAGGCGTCCACACAGTGCCAGATCAGATCCATACTCAGATGAATTTGTGGGAGCTGGTGGCACCAGATCGTTCTATCTCTGAAGCCGTTTTCCATCGGTGCTTTATTCATTTACCTCCAAATAGAAAATCACAAAAAATAAATATTGCAATAGACTTTTTTTCTTCAGGTCCCAGGAGGATATGCTGAGGCTGTCAGATTAATCACAGTTAGTTGAATGGACACAATCTACGTCTAAGTCTAATTAGCTAATCACAATATCAGCATTTTGGATGTAGCACATTTTCACCATAATGCCACAAAAAACAAAAAATCCAGTCCAGTCTTATTCTTCATAAAAACAGTCTGTATAAACACTCCTGAAATATGATTCTTGCATTGTCCATTCATATTTCAGTCTTTTGGCCATTTCCTCTGATAGATAGAACTTTGGACAGAATCATTTTTTTAACATTATTTATTAAGTCTTGCTTTGTTTTATTCCATTTATTTGTCTGTCTCCAGTTCGTCTCTGCTCCTCGGGAAACATCTGGTGCATGTGGGCTACTGGAAGGAGAACAACAACCTGCTGGTGATCGGGCTGCCTGCTGAGAGGTAGACTTACTTACTTTGTGCAATTTCTATCTTTGAATGTCCCACAGTATGGATTTAAGCATATGTATTTCCATGGAGACGACTATCAGGCCAAGTTACCTATTAAAACACCTCCAGATGAAAAAATGCGCAACATACCATACTGTCGTATTCCAGGTGAAGGAATAATCATGGAGACAAGAAGGTGACAGGAGAAAGGAGGAGGAGGAGAAAAGTTACATGATGCACCTTTAAAGACCTTTAATGCTGGGTTTCAGATAGGGGTGTGCAAAAATATTGAAATATCAATGTATATCGTATCGTTTAATGTATCGTGGGCTGCTGTAAATTGGGTATAGAATATTTTTTGGTATATTTTACTAAATTATTTTGTTACAGTGCTACAGTTTTTTTTGCTTATTTAGAGGAAGGAAACTCATTTATGCAACACATTTGTCATTTTCACTGTTTTGATGATTAAAATGGGAGTATTTCATATTTACTTTGCACAAGAAGTGGTTTAACAAAGACTTTTAATATCACAGCCATCATTTAGCCGTTATTTTTACTGAGCCGTTTTATTGAAATATATTATATTGAATCAAAGTGATCAGGTTCAACATTTGTGCATTTACCTTTTGGATATTTCATGGTAAAGTACATTTGGGTGACTACAAATTCAGCCTCTATAAACTAAATTTAGACATCGTAGCTTTTATATACTCCAGCTTAACTTGGGGTAATATATAAAACCGGGTTTCCACTGCAATAAAAATTTCAGATCTTGTGGAAAATCTTGATTTATGGCTCAAAATCTTCAAAGTCGTACAAAGGTTCAACTTCACACTGTGTGCATGTGTGCTGTTTTACAATTTAATTTCCTCACCACCACCAGGCTTTAGACAAACCTTAAGAAAGTGAATGTTGGATATAACAATTGCCAGCAGGGGTCACAAAGAATTCTGTTTGTGTAATGAGTTATTGAAACTTGACAATATCTTTGGCTTTCATGAAATGTTATAATTTTTTTTCTTAGGGGTTTTTAATCTCAAAAGCAGATGAAGAGAATAATCTGTAAAAACAATTATGATTTTGCGAACTGGCCAAAGGACGTTTCTACAGAGTTGTGGTTTCCAAAATGATTCACTTCAGCCACTGTTGTATTCTCCATCAAACCCACTTGAGCATTTAAGGATATCTCAAATATAGAGCAAATAATGTCATCTCGTCCCTGTTTTGTGTTAAAGCTATAACCCTTAGTATAAATCATGAATGCTATTGTAAGTTTTGTGCAATATTTTTTGTTATTTAGGTAAAATTTTATGTAATTTTCTTGTTTATTCTCAGGGTTCCTCTGCTGTACCTGCAGACTGTGATGGGAGACGTTGTGAGGACACTAAAAGTGATGTACAGCTCTTTGGACAGGTTTGGCTCTAATGTTTCATTTTTATTTCAACACATCTTTCCCTATTTTCCATCTGAGATCAAGCTTCCAGGGTATTTTTTTTCTTTACAGGAATTAGAGATGAAATTAAAGTTGCACTAAAATGAACAGGTTTTACAGATACCAGAAACTGCATCCCTTCTAAGTGAATATATTTACATGTCAATTTTCTGCAAAAAGGACAATGTGGCAAATTAAAAAATGAAAGAGAAAATTTTAAGATTGAAAGAATTACTTTAAAATTCAGTGTACTTTTACAACACAATACAGTTACTCTAATGATCCACTGGTTAACTACCACATGTCACCAGGAGATTTTGATGATCTAATTTCTTTTGCGCATGTAAAACACACACTAAAATCATCAGTTATTTTGGGGTTGTCTTATTTAGTCACTGAAATGATCCTGTATTTGATTGACAGTGCGTTCCTTGCGGCAGACCACACTCCTCGCCTGGACCACTTCTTCTGCCTGTTCTTCCAGCAGCTCATCCAGCCGTCCCGTCTCCGCGAGGGGCACCCTGCTCCCCCTGTGGACACCTCCAGGACACTGTTTTTGGATGGACTCCCTGCTGTACGATGGCTCACTTTGCCTCCAGAAATCAAGGTTGGGATGTAAAATAATTAATGTTGACATTTTTTTATGCCCTTGATTTGAAGTTGCGTTCATGTTGAAGAATTTCTCAGTCAGATGGAGGGTACCGGCCTAAAACTCTAGAGAAGATTTAATGTTTTTGCGAGAAATATCCAAACTTTTGATCGATTATTTGTTTGTTACTGGCTTCACAAACTTGTCATATTGATCTTACAACTTCCAGTACTTTCGTCTGACAACAATCTTTTGGGTTGAATAATGGCACCACATTCTGAGGCTATTTTGAAAACATATTTCATTGTTATGCTGACAAAGAAGATGTTGGATGTTAACCATAAAGCATGTCAACAAATCTTAAATCATTCAGTTAAAGC
This sequence comes from Boleophthalmus pectinirostris, assembly GCF_026225935.1. Lineage (NCBI taxonomy): Eukaryota > Metazoa > Chordata > Actinopteri > Gobiiformes > Gobiidae > Boleophthalmus > Boleophthalmus pectinirostris. The sequence goes on along the minus strand of NW_026571153.1, from coordinate 11,651,951 downwards.
ATAAATTTCATCATAGAATTTTGATCTGTCTTCTAGCTCAGTTTAAAACTACAGGGATTGTTGTGATATCACGTGATCCCATCCTATTCTACAAAATTGTGTACACATTTGTTATCAGTATAATTGTTTGAGATTGTCTGAGAAATATATAGATTAACTGGTGAATATAAATTGGCTGTTATAAAAGTGGCTGTTTGCATCAGTGATTTTCAGACTCGTAATTTTGTTGGCTTATAGAATGTTGGGTTATTATTTGAAACAGAGCAATACCTCTGCCGCCCTCTAGTGTTACATGTGTTCACTCACTTCTATCATTTGTGATCTGTGTAGAATTTCCTCTCATTGCTTTGCTTTATTTATCAGATGGAAGTGGACACTGTTCTCTCAGACTTTGAATCCTCAGACTTTGGAGAAATGGTAAGAAAATAAAGGCAGCTAAATCAAATTAAACCCGACATACTAAAGATTACACATTAAAGTTCAGGGTGTCCCAGAAAAACTGACATCCTTTTAAAAGCAATTATCTAGAAAATTGTTTATTATGGGACTTTGTTTGCCAGTTGGTGAAGTTTTTTCCAAATTGTGCATTGAAGGCACACTGTACAGTCTTGGGTGACTGTGTGCAAGTGTATTCCAAAACGCAAAACAACTTCTCTTTGGGAGTGAACGGCTCAACCTGAAAACAGAACAAAAATTCAACATTAAATATAAAATCTTGATCTGTTTCTATACATTCTGTGAAAATTTGAAGTTATTTCACAAGAATTGCTAAAATTATTGGCCTGCAAAATTATGTCATTTTTTTGGGACACCCTGTATTATTTGTAGAATTTCTTACCTTAATCTATGGTATTTTGTCACAGTCTGAAGATTATTTTGGTTTGCGGAGGATGTATGTGATCCTTGGCTCCTGCTTGTTTTATAAGGTAAGTGTCACTTTCAAAGTTCTAACTGATTAATGGTTAGTTGCAGGTCAGATCTGTGGAGAGGTGATCGCACTCACAAAAGAATGCATGTTTTTCCATGTACTTTAAAAACACCATGTACAATAAAAACACCTAGAATTGAATAAATGCAAGGCAGAAAGGTTTAGCTCTCCACCCCTTTCCTAGTAGCTCACCAAGGGATTTCTGAATTTCACATATTGTCCTGAATAAATAAAATTTGATAAATGAAATGCCTGTTACCATTGAACACGTATTATTTTGATTCCTATCTTTGTACACTAATAAATGGACAATAGTTAGTGGTTAGTTAGTAATAGTTAATAGTTAATAGGCACTTAAAGATACTCAATTTCTTGTGACCGCTAAAACTAGTAGCTCTCTGGTATTTTTGTTTTGTAGAGTTAGCTCACTGGAGGAAACAGGCTGGAGACCCCTGGATTAATGACATACTGTGGAACATTCTAAACCAGACATGTTAAACTCAGACCCGGGGACCAAATTTGGGCCACGATATAATTATATTTGGCTTGCGAGATCATATCAAATATGTATTAGAGCTGGTCCACTGGTTACAGATAGACTATAGAGACATTTATTTAAAATTTTGTAATTATTTCATATTCTTGTTCTGGATTCAGTGTTTAAGCAAAACTATTATTAAACATTTATTTTAATAAGAAAAGGTTTAACATTACATATCTAAAAAGAAGAGAAAACATGCAGATGTTGTAACAATATCATCACCATAGAGATAAGGAGAAGTTACACTGTGCACTTTCAAATAATAAATAGGTTTTCTTGTTTGTTTTCCTGAAATAGTGCAAATTATAACATTGTTTTTGCTGCTTTTTACTACAAATCTACAACAACACAAATGTAAAAGTTCAAATCATTACAGAGATCTACGGTAAATCTGATGTTATTTCTTACAAATTCCCTGTTATCTGTCTTCTCTAGTCGTATCTGATTGCTAACCACTTGCCCAAAGAGGACCTTCTTGATGTGAGCCTGTACTGTCAGCACTACCTGCTGCTGCCCCTGTCCTGGGAGCAGAGGGTGGGGCAGCTGGTGGTCTGGAGGGAGGTGTTTCCACAGCAGAGAGCCACAGCTGCACCCGGATTCATCACGCAGCAGGGACGTTACTTTCTACTCATCGTAGGACTGGTATGGGAATGAAGAATAATCACACCTAGAATTATACGCTGTTATGGAAAGAGGAGGTTTAAAGGTTTTACTGTCTGGGAACTAGACTTAGACTTAGACAGGCTTTATTGATCCACAAGGGAAATTACTTGGACACAGTAGCTCACACATCACAATATATTACAGTAATACAGAGTTTTAAAAAATGGTAACACGCTTCTAAATAAGTAGCAATAAAAAATAGGAAGAGATTGGTTTCAATAAGGCATAAATTATATAAATGTATGTACAGAAAGTAAAGTAAAAATGTAAAATTAAGTTAGGAATCACATTTGATTTACTAAGCTGTAGTATTGGGATGTCAACTGGATTCACAAACAATAACTGCATTCATTCTGTAGGGCTGTAATTACTGAAATAATCGTCCAGAGTCCAGAAATAATTGCGAACTATTTTAATAATTGTTATTTGGCTTGTAAACAAATTAACAAACAGTTTTTTTGCCAAGAGACTATCGTCATCATCATTATAAATATTTAATGAGGAAATGAAAATAATTTCAGTTTGTAAATTGTTTTATATCTCTTTATGGCATATAGCTTAAATTCTCTAAATAAGATGTGCATTTTGAGCAAGTTGTGTTGAGATTCAAGGTCATATGTTTTCTGTTTTCTTTCCTCAGAGACACTTTATGCAGTGTGTGCTGTTGGAGTCTGGGGGCTGTGCTTCACCTGCTGTGGGATGTCCAGGACCAGACTCTGTTTATGTTGACCAGGTTAGACTTTTATACAGAAATTCACATTCAGAAAGACATTTAATACATTTAATTGGTTGCTAGAGTGCAAAAGTGTTACCCATTACAGAAGGCTTAAGGGGTTCTCTGTTGTCTAATTTCTTTCCCCTTGGTCTGAAAAAAAAAGAAAATTGTCTGTCTGAATTGTCTCTATACTTAAATGTGTCACCATCAATAAGAAATACAATTCTTTAACAATATACTGAACACTATTCATCTAATGTCTTGCATTTAAAATATTCAATGTTTCATCATCACTGGTCATTTACACTTTTTAAAGCAAATAAAATGGATTATTGTTCATTTTTCTTTTCCCTTTGATTACATTGTACTTTGCCATGAAATATCTAAAAGGTAAATTTACAGATATTTAACCTGATAATTTCTGTAAATGATCAGACCCCGGAACTCACTATATTACAACAAATTGTTTGATCGTCTTGTGATGTGCCTTTTCTTTTACAGGTCAATATTCTGCTTTCTCTGTCATTTAAAAGTTTATGTTTCACCCCTCTCAGGTGAAGGCAACTCTGCTGCAGCTGGAGGAGTTGGAGGGCGGCATCGAGGAGCGACTCAGTGCGCCTCCAGCTCCATGTCTGTCCTGTGCAGACTGGTTCCTCCCGTCTTCTTCCTCCTCCTCCTCCTCAGCTCGGGAACGCCTCGACAGCCTGGCCTCTTCCTCCCCTGTCCTCAGCAAACTCGTCAAAGGCTCCTCCTCTTCGGGATATAGGTAGGTCTGACTGATATTTATAATCAGTGTAGAATATGTGGCCATACCAGCTCTTCAGAGTCTGAAATCGTCAGATCTCAGAAGCTTAGCAGGGCCGGGCTGGTTAGTACTTGGATGGGAGACAGCTTGGAAAATCCCTGTCGTTGTGTCCTTAGGCAAGGCACTTCATCCACATTGCCGAGTATGAATGCGGGTGTCTTGAAAGGCGCTATATAAATCCAATGATTAATTAATTAATTGTATTGAATATTTATGCATCTATGACTTTTCTTTATAGATAACTAAGTACATGTTTCATTTAGTGGTTTTCTTTTTTTTCATTACACGGGGATTGTCAAGATTATTCTCTTAATCAATAATCGTCGCTCTGTAGTTCATAAAGTAACGTAATGAAAAAAGTGGACATTTTTTAAGAGGAAAAAAGTTAAGCTCACTATTAAAAAAAAATGTTTATGTGGCTATCATTAACTTTTACATTTCTATTCAGAAGGCTTGATTTCATAAAGGTGGTCACATCTTTACTAACAATCATTATATATAGTAAATAATAAAAGGATTTATCGTGTCATTAGCATAAAGTGTCTTCGGTTGTATTGTTTATAGTAATATTTTCTTTTGTCGTTATGGCTCCAGGGGTCGTAGTCTTTTTGGGGAGAGGTCCCGGAGGCCGAGCCCACAGAGGAGCCTCTCGGACAGTGGGAGCGAGGGGCCGGATGGGGGGCTGGGCTTTGGGACCTCCAGGACACGGGGGCTCAGTCCACACTCCACCCCAGACTCGGTCAGGGGAATCGGGGCAAGACGCGACTCTCTGGGGTCTGGAGGGTCTGAAGGCAGTGGAGGCAGCGGAGGATTGTTTAAGGTGATTTAGTGCATTATTCTAGTCATGTCAAGTGTTTCTATGTTGTTTTTGTGTGATATGAAATTAGGGTTATCAAAAGTATTAAAAATCTGTTATTAATCTATATTAAAACTAGTATCAAAACAAGATACTCATTTGAGCAAGTGTCGATTGTAAAATTACATTAACAGGACAAAATCTGACTGCTCCTGAGCAGTTTTAGAATCATCTTAATCTTTATCAGAACTATATAAGAAACAGACGAAAGTACTGTTATTTTGTGTTGAAAATGTCAGTCTAAAAAAGAGCATTCTGTACTGTATCATTGGTATCGAAATCTGTATCGAGCCTATTCTTTAGTATTGAAATCAAGTTTGAAATTTTTATATTGTGACTACACTACATGGAATGCAGAAAACAAAAAGTATACTTGTTATTGTACAGTTTAACCTTAGTCCTAATCGGTCAGTGGTGTCGTAGTTGACCAAATTTTGTATTAGCTGACAAATTGTTTTATCTGGATTATAAGAATTTATATGGATTATATTACAGTAGTATGGAGAGTAAATGGAGTTAGCTGAAGTTTTGAGAATGACTGAACAGTTTAATGTACCTTTAAATTTATGAAGATGCTGTTTACTAGTACTTCTCTTTAGCTGTTTTTTGTGAAATTTTAAAAGCTTTTGCCAATCCATTTTTTCACCCAGAGTCCCAGGACAAAGCACCCAAACCCATTTCACCTCGGCACTTTGAAGAAAACTCTGACTGAGCGAGAGACGGAAGACATGCACAACATGAAGTGAGTGAAGTCTGCAACAGCTATCTGATTAACTGTGACTAATTTACTCATTCAGAACCAATAATCTATTGAACTAGGTAATTCTACTACTAAGATAAAACATCCAGCAGTGTAAAACAGTTGTTACACTACATTTAAATTAATCAAATGGCCATAGCCTATCCCAGTTTTAATCATTTGCTGTACTGACCACAGATAACTACTGTGTTTAACGTTTTCACCCATAAAAAGGTTCAATATTTGTAGATCATAGGTTTGGATTTTTTTTTTTTTTTTTCAAAAACAGTGAATTTCCCATAGAGTCATATACAAGGCCACTGCCCTCCATCTGAAATTATAACATCATCAAATTCTTGAACGTGAATGTAGCCTATATTGTTTTTTATTTAGTTATTGATATAAAAAAAACAAACATCTGATACGTTTTTTCTACATTGTCTCCCCCCTCAGGCTGAGCAGTGGTCCTGATAACACTCTGTTTCACTTCCTGCTCATGGACAATGTTCGGGGGGTGTTCATCGCGCCCTCTCACAGAGACGTGTCCCTCCTCAGTGGCTCCATTCACCCACAGCTCATCACAAACTTCCACCACTGCTGCCTGTCCATCCGCCACGCCTTCAGACAGAGCCTCCCAGCGAAGGTGAGGACACTGGAGTGGAGCTTCTGGTGTGACATACAGTATTTAGATGCTACAGTCTAAATGCAAAGGACAGTAAATGAAAATAAAAATCAAACCGACTGATTGTCCACTGGCAATCACCCGAGACTTATAGAACTCTAGTTACATTAGTCGCTTTCAAATTATGGCTTTGAAGAAGATTTTGGATTGCACAGTGTCACCATTTTCCTTTTAGACATGTGTTTTTTTGTTAAATATTTACTAATTTAACAGTTAAAGCTGCACTATTTAACTTTTCTGATGCGAGTTCTTGAAATGCTTGTTTCCAGGAAGAGTTTCTTGCTTTGCCTGGAATGTTGTATACAGTAAGTTATTTACCTCCAGGTGTTACCATTAGGTCATGTTACAGGTGTAGAGAGGCAAGAATGCACTTTTCAAGCTATTTCTTTAGCAATAACCACACCTGTAGTTAAATACATGCAAGATATTGTACACATAATGCCATAGTGTGGGATATTCCATGCAAAGCAATAACACTTCCATTGTGATGAGCAGGCTTAGCGGACCCCCAAAAGAAAACTTACTTCGTACATCATTACACAACACAATAAAGCTAAATTCTAGGCTGTGTTCACACTTACACCTAAAACTGGACTAAACATGGGACTAAACCTGGAACTAAATTAAGACATATCAGGACTAAACCAGGACTAGAATGGGACCAAATCTAGGAATCAAACGAGGATAACTGTGAGCACAGACCTAAACATAGTCGTCTGTTCTTGGTTTCTACTTTGAAAACACTAAAACTGTGTGTTAAATAAACATACCAGAAACCAGAGCAGTCGTTCCTGGTATTTTTAGGGGTTCTGTTTAAAAAAAAAAAAAAAAGTGCATTAATCCTCGTCTACAGCCTCTGTTTAACTGTATGTCAGATCCATCAGCTCTGTTTGCTCTGGCCCTCTCTCCCTTTCCTGAACGTTCTCTTTTAGCCTGTTGTTCTTGTGTCTCGTCCCAGGGCAGACGGGGTTCCGGCAGGCCTCAGAGCGCTGGGTGGGGCCTGGGTCCAGTGAAGGAACATGGGGTTCTGTTCCAGTGTACACCCCCAAACTGGACCGACCAAAAGAAGCCCCCGCCCACCATGACGTACTGGGTCATAGGGTACGTCTGACTAACACTTTTCATTTACACTTTACACTTTTACAGGAGAGGAATGGAGTTTTGGTTGAGAAAATGATGTTGACCCAATAATATAGTTTTTAGTATTGTCAAAATTAGCTTAGGACAATCTTTCAAATGTTTCTAGGCTTTTAAGTTTCCAAAAACAAACAGATATTAATATAACAGATATCGTATGACTGTAGATATGTGATACGAAAAAATTCTGTCTGGTTGGCAACTACAAATTTGTGAGCAATTACATGAAATTTTTTATCTTAGTCTAAGGCAACTAGTAAGTTTTACATAAAAGAAATGTGTAATTAAACGTCCAACAAAATGTTTGTTATTGTATCAGTTTAGACTTAGACAAACTTTATTGATTTAAGTTTGTCTAAGTCTAAGTCTAATTTCTCCTGTCCCTTTTCTAACCCTCTCTTTTTGTCTGTTGTCAGGAGGATGCTGCTGGAGCCGGTTCCTCAGGAGTTTTACGTTTGTTTTCATGACTCTGTCCCTGAGGTCCCGGTGGAAATGGCCTTCAGACTCTCATTTGGACTAAACTTGTGAGAATCGAGTTTGACAAGACAAACTACATTCAAGAATCACTCAGGAAAATATTAAAGACTTAGGTGCTGGAAAGGGCTGGAACTATTTTCTTTAATGACGCAATATGGTCCAGTATGGTAATGTAAACTGAGATGATCAAGGTTGTTTCAGAACTTAAAGGAGCTGTACCTGAATTTTACTGTCTTAAAACATGTTTGCAGTGGTTACTCCTCACTTACTTGAGTTTCTAAGCGCTTTTAATTTTCAGAAAGCTATAAGAAGGGACTACAGAGATTGTTACCATGGTAACCCAGAGTAAAGAATGTCCAGTTCCAGCAAACCTACATTATTATTATTACATATTATATGACAGTAAAATACTTTATAATTATATCCAGACAGTACACAATTCAGTGGACATATGGACATATTTTGACCTCAAGAGCTGCTTAAAAAAATTACTGTTCTGGGGCAAATACATGAAAAAAACAAACTTTACTTTAACTCTAGTACTGTACTGCCCAATGGGAAATAATACATATTGTATATAAACTGATGTTATTTATTTATATATGTAGTTTTTTTACACATTGGCATAAAAAGTAGTTCAAATATGAAATCTAATATTGTGTGGCAAGTTTACATTAAAAAAAGAAATCTAGTTTGTGCCTTTTTTTTTTTTACTTATTCCTCAGCATTTCTATGGTTTAAACCTGAAATATAATTTGAGTTATGAACACAAAAGCGGCCTTTTTAAATCAAATATTGAAGTTGACAAATATTAGTTATTAAATACCTCGTTTTATTTGTGGCATTAAGCAAGCATAAGGTACCCACTATCATTTAGCATTTCCTGATTGTTACGAGCCTTACAAAGCATTTATGGTCAGTGCTACTAATGAAAATACTGTGTAAAATAAGCAGCTATTATTGATGCAGTAATGTACTTGAGAATGGCATTTGTTAATTTTTTTTACAACTTTGACAAATAAATGTAAAAAGCACAACCATTTTTGTATCTTATTCATTTATTACCAATAACCCATCTGTGTTTACACATGATTTTAAGATTGTGCAAAGGTTTTCATCGCATTAAAAATACTTTCAAAACAAATGGACCCTTCATAATGTAAAATCAGATTGTTTACCTTAGATAGGGAAAAGATGACCAAGACATTATCGTTATTTGTAGCAGATGAAATGTGAACAAAAACCTAATTTCTATGAGTCTATGACAGCATCTCCACATTCAGCTCTGAGGAAAAACTTTATTGGGAAGATTGAAAAATTACTACTAACATTATGACCATTATTTAGTATAGTTAGAAAGCACCAGAAATAGAATATGTCCTCTTGATATTTCTCCCAGAGCTGTGTTTTAAAGTACATTTATTAACCTAAGCTACACTTTGCACCAGTAGCAGATTCCTCTTGTAGCACTCCAGGCTGCAGAGGGGAACCCCAGTCTTTGAACAGGCGTATTTCTTTACATTGGAGCACCCACTGACCCCACACTGGACCGGCCCAGGCAGGTGGGCTATGGGTGGGACAGGGAGAGGTGCTTGTACTCCTGTAGGAAACGATATAGCCACTCCCTCCTTTGTATCCAAGTATCTGACCATGGGACACTGGTTTTGCTTAGACTTCCTTTCCCTCATGCTCTTGATCTTGGCCTTACTAGTTTTCGTGAGTCTTTCAATGGTTTGATTTTTGTTTTCTTCAGCCTTTTTCTGGGCTTGGAGGCGCCGTTTTCGGGCCCGTTCCTCTCGTTTTTGCATCATCTCTGCAGTCATCTCCTTCTCCTTGTACCCCATGGGTAGCTCCAATAGAGGCTGAATCTGTTGCTTGTGGAGTAACGCTTTCTGAAAGTAATGAAAATACACGTCAGGACTTTTTCTAGATTTTACACTAGGCACATTTACATGGACAGAAAATTATAAAGTAGAATTTTCTTTGTCAAAACCTGCACAGGTAAGAAAATCACAATCAATTCACACCAGATGTACCTGTTTACATGCACAACAAAAATTTGATCATGATCTGATTTCTGGAGTAATCAGAGTTTTGAAATGTCATGTAAACACAGTCAGTGTTAGGTAAAGTAAGACACTATATGTGACTTCATTACCATTTTTCCACATATGTGGAAAGTGATTATCCTAAAGGTACTCAATTACTCCAAACTACCCAGTCACTACATATGATGCATAAAAAGTAATTATATATATTATATATATTTTTTGCCGTATCAAAAACAAGGTGATACATGTCCTAATTTATTCATCTTAACAAACACATTCATTAGAGAAGCACTGAATAATGCAGACAGTTGAAAAGTATGAGTTTTAACAGTCTGACCTGTCTGGCAGTGAAGCAACGACTCGTCCACCTCTTTCTTCAGGTCTCCGTTGTCGTCCAACTCTCCTTTTTCCAGAGCATCCAGCCATCGCTCTTCCTCGTCTACAGGCAGAGAGTCTGAGTCCATGCTGGGCATCGGGGAAGACGCCATGTTACTGTCCTCATCTGAGAGACACAGCACAATGTCAAGGACAGGATTGAACAGTGGAGACATTTTCTTTAGTCACAGATGTCAACACACTTCAAACTGCAAACTTTAAATCATAAGACAAATAACTATAATTGTTTGTTTGGCCATTATCAATAAAAATGTCATTTAGCAGTAAAAAAGATATATATTTCTCTTATTAAGTACTTTAACAGTAAGGCACACTTTTATACCTTTTTTTTTTAAAGCCAAACGTTAGTAGCTATTGTGCATTCAGTAGAGCCTGTGCCACTTGTGCCCTATATGCTCTATATCTTATGAGTCTGTAGTATGTAGATGTAGTTTATACCCAGCCATGCTCTGTACTGCTCCAGAGGCACCGATGGCTCCTCTTCATCCTCCTCATCATCGTCATCGCTGTCATTGTCAATGATCATCAGAGGAGATGGAGGGCGAGCCACACCGGGATGTACTGTGAATGTTGGAACACTACAGAGGAACAAAGAAATAAAATAAAATATCTGCTTAATATATACTTAATACTAAAAGGTGCACTACATAACATTTATGGCAGAGTCTGCTACCTGTTTTTCTTCATGGAGATGTTATTGTTTGCTCCACAGCACAGCATTATACTTGTCTATTTTGTGGACAGGAAAGCTTTCTCACCAGTTACATATTAAATGCAAGATGGACAGGTTTAAATGCATACTGTGAAACATTCCAGGCAAAGTAATAACATCTCAACAGAGACAAGCAGGTGGCAAACCCTCACACCAGAAACAATTACATAATGCACCTTTAAGTGTTGCTAAACAACAATACACTATATACAATATATAATGAACTAATGTACTTGGTTTCAAACATTTGTCACCTCTTGGTCCCGAGCGTCTGTCCTCCAAGTTTGATCTTTAATCGAAGCTGTGGAGGAGGTCGAGGAGGAGGGACTGGGATGGGTTCAGGGACCTCTGGGAAACTATGGTGCTTCTTTTTGTGCTTCTTCTGCTTCTTATGTTTGTGTTTGTGTTTATGGACACTGTGGAGAGAGGAGCTGCCCTCACCTAAGAAGAGGAACAATTTATAATTTCATAAATATCCCATCATTATCATCATCATCATACAGCCAAGCGAGTTTGGACACGATATTTTGTATATAAACAATATGTTAAACCGTTTGATTGGTGTTCAATTTAAATTGTGTATTTTTTAATCAATATACAGAAGTATGCAAGTATGCAATTGACCAACAATGGTTTGCAATATCCACTGTTCAAGTAATAATTTGTATTTGACGTGATTGTTAAATATTAAGACATGCAGATTTTGTAAATAAATAAGTTAATTATTTCGCAGATACTTACTGAGGAACCTGGGGTGAATCATGTCTTTCCTTTTGCCCATTGGAAACGAAGGAAGGTGAAGATACAAACACTGAAATATACTACAACGCTAAATGACTGTAAATATCCATTTTGATGTGCAGTTTATACACTGGAGATGAAAGCTGAACGAGCTTTTGCCTTTCTCTTGTTGCAGTGCGACGGATTAGGCAGATAGCAGCTTGTTAGCCTGTCAGCATTTCCACATAAATATACGATTTAGAAGTACGATAACATTAACGGTGGGTTTAAATCATAACGAAAAACGTGAAAAATACCTAGAAAGCATCGCTGAACAAAATAAGCGATATTTTTGAATGTTTATCTCAAAACTAAAATGTGGCTATAGTCCCGGAAGTGCGCTCACTGGTTTTGTTACTGCTCTTCCGGTGTTGTGACAGGTGGATCGCTCTCTAGAGGACAAAAACAGAATTAAAATCTCAATGAATGCTCCAAGCTCCTCTGCCGGGTTCGTCAAGCCTGGAGCAGAAAGGGAAAAACGCTGTCCGAACCAGATTAATCGGTATGACTTCAAACAACTAAGCTAGGGTTTGTTGTCATCGCTTTTTTGGCACAGATTTTGGGAATTGTAGTCCACGCAAAGGACGGTGCAGATGACCACTCCGCATCGACTGTATTCCACAAATACATTAACCACAATCCCTCGGGCGAACCTGAATAGAAGGTCAGTCACAAAGCGAGTTGCTGTAAATGTGCACGAAACGGTGTAATTATTAAACAAACGAAAGTAATGTATGATGCAATGGGTTCATTTTGTGCCAAACGAATGAGATCGACCTGAAGCGAGGCGGAGAATGTCTCATATATTCAGAGTTTGCTTGTGTAAATAAAAGCTCCCACTGTCTGTCACGTGGAGTGCAGACAGAGACGGCACACAGTCTTATACACTGGGTTTTTACGCAAGAAATTAGTTATACCGCGCTAATACAATGGACTCAAGCAAAATTCAGTACGCTTCAACAGGTGCCAACCCCACATTACCTGACAACTTTAAATACTGCAAGGTAAATAACGTCTTTAAATATATTTTGCAGGAAAAACGATGAATTATGCCCGGTTTTTGACAGCTGTGAGTGCAGCCAGAAAACCCTCCCTCATCAGGGTCCTCAGTAAGTATAAGATTCATTGTACAGGAAAATATTGTACAGAAAAATGTTATACAGTATAAGATGTTGATAAAATGCATTATTTTTTGTATTAGAAAAAAGAGGGTATAATAGGTTTCTCTCAGTTCTCAAAAAAAAAAAGGAAAAAAAAAAAAGAATGCACCACGTAGTAATACTTAAAGCAGCACTGTGTCACTTTCTGAAGGTGGTATGTGACCTGCAGGATTCAGTAGAAAGTTTAAACCAAACTTTGACACATTTTCCTTGGACATACATACGTTTTATGCCATACTGTGGATTATTATAGTCAAACAAACAACATTTTCATTGAGACATGTTTTTCAGTGCAATAAAATCCAAATCTCAAAAGTTACTTAGAAGGGCTTTAACATTTTTATACAAAATGTATTTTTATAACATCTTTATCAAGACAATTGGTTACTCTTGTTGTTGCATTTGGTTATGAAATTATTTGCCACATTACACATCATCCCATAGTGTTATTTTTGCTTGTGTTTTTGTAGCTGAGTTGCAGCAGCGTTCGCCCCCCTCGCTCATCTCTTTGGCTGGAGGAGCCCCGAACCCAAACACCTTCCCGTTCCTCTCCGCCTCAATACAGGTCAGAAATGGTCCAATGGTGAACTTTGACGAGACGACAATGAAGAGGGCTTTACAGTACTCTGCTTCTAGTGGGTGAGTGAATCTACTATTTATGGCACTTTATATAATTTTTACACTTTAATTAGCCTTAATAAAGCATGAATAAAGATGTAATTCATAATGAACACATTGTTTATTAAGAATTATGCAGTTTTAGTAACTCTTTAATTAAGGATTTGAGGTTAGCAGGCCTAAAATCCTTATTATCAAATCCAAATCCTCAAATTATTATTAAGTAGTTACTATACCAAAGAGCAGAATGTTCTCAATAAACTATTTGTTCATTATGTTTTAAGTCTTTGTTCATTTTTATTTGGGCTGATTACAGTGTAGTTCTAGTGTTCTAGTGGAATGTACAATTAGTGTTACTAGTTCACTGCATTTGTTGAAAAAAAAAAAAATCAGAGTTTTTCTTCTTTTTTTTGTTTTTTGCTGGTACATATAGTGTTAAACTAAAGATATTTAACCAACTTACTTGGTTAAATATCTTTCACCTATTATATGCTTAAATATTAGCGTATAATAGGTGAAAGATTTGTCTGGAAAATGTAATCATTATGAATCTGTTGAAACAGTACTCATACTCTATGTGGTATGGTGCACTATGTAACTTTTCTGAGTCTGCCACCTGCTTGTCTCCATGAAGATATTATTGTTTTGTCTAGAATGTTCCACAGTATAGATTAACCCTATTATCCCCAATTATCTGACACAAGGGAGAAAAGCAGGTTACAGCACTACTATGCATTACAAATCAGATCTGTGGAGAGTCACCTCTATTCCTAGAAAGAATTAATGTATTTTAGAGCAACAGACCCTCCCGTAATGAATAAATGCTAGCTGGATATGTTAATTAAATGTTAATTAATATGTGTAGTTAAGTCTTGATCTAGACTTGGTTTGGTTCTGTTCCAGGTTTGGCCCCAGTTTAGACTTAATTTCAATGTGAGTGTGAATGCAGCACTGAGAGTATTCTTTACTGCATTGTCAGTGGCCAAATAGTTCATCTTATCAGTCACTATCTCCCTTTCACTGTATTGACCGATTGACATTGTCACTGTAGTTGTTTGTCCAAGAAGATAACCCTGAAATTAATCGTTTTGAGATAAGTGTGAGTTGTATTTTGTTTTGTTAGGATCCCAGAGCTGTTGACGTGGATGAAAGATTTATTTAAGAGTCTTCACAATCCTCCGAACCCTCACACAGAAATGTGTGTGACCACGGGCAGCCAAGAGGGGCTCTGTAAGGTAAATTTATCATAAGTAGTTCAGCAATACTTTATAATAACTACACCTTAAGTAGCCTTAATAAAGCATGAAGAAAGATTTAATTCATAATGAACACATTTATTAAGAATGATGCTTTGTTTATACTTTAATATCCTACCACTAACTCCCAATCAACTAATTAAGCAGTTACCAAGCCATATTATTCTTAATAAACTATTTGTTCATCATAAATTAAGTCTTAATACACACTTTATTAAGACTGTAGATGGTGTGTAGTTATTAAACTGTTACCAGATGTCCAAAAAAATATCTGAGACGATAGTCTGAAAAGAAAGTTTAACCAGAATGCTATAATATAATATATAATATGTTATAATAATGTTAAAAGCTCTAAAGACTTTGTATGTGATTATCAGTATAACATTATTTATGTGTTCAATTCTGAAGGTGTTTGAGATGTTGGTGAATCCTGGAGATAATGTTTTGCTTGATGCTCCGACATACTCGGGCACTCTTGCCGCGGTAAGAAGTGTTTTAATGTTTTCAATATTAATAGTTATTTTAGCCCCCCACACCATATTTTCTACTTTTTCCATTTGTGCTCTAGATATAATATCATTTTGAAGTAATAGTACTTTTACTTTTTTTTAAACATCTAAACACTGACTAAAATGTGCTATCTTGTTTCTTTTATTGCTTTTTCAATTTTTCCACCTTTGTAAAGAAAAAACAAAACACTGACATAAATTAAGTGTTGTGTGTGTGTCCAAACAGTTAATCTGTCCAATCTTTTTTTTTACGTGTGTTTGTTTTTTAATCAGTATTTTACTTTCACTGAAGTTTAATTTCTTTCTACTTTTTCCACTCCTCAGTATTGTTCTTTTATAATTATAGAGGTCTATATAATTGAGTTGAGTCAAAATTCATATTGTTGTTTCCTGAATAGCTATACACTTTTATTTTAACATTTTGTAGGGTTTTCTGAATGCTTTAGGTTTACTAGTTTATGAGCAAATCTCTTCTTCATCTTCAGAAATTGGTGCCATTATTCAACTCTAAAGGTGTGATTATTTTTAGATAAAAAACATGAAGCCATAGAGTGATATGGCAAGTTTGTGACCCACTTTCAAATAAATTGTGAAAAGGATTTTCATTTTGGAGATTTATTTGAAAAATAGTAAACTTAGAACATGGACTATTTCAGATCTCTTGTTTTCTAAACGAATTCTATCCTCTCTCTCTCCAGCTGCAGCCTCTTGGTTGTAACCTCATAAACGTTGCGAGTGATGAACACGGGATGGACCCTGAGGCGCTGAGGCTGGTCCTCTCTCGCTGGAGTCCATCTGATGTCCACAAACCGAACAGCTCGGTCCCCAAAGTCCTGTACACCATCCCCAACGGAGGCAACCCCACTGGGGCCTCCATGACCGAGCAACGCAAGAGAGACGTCTACCAGGTGGGCTGAGTTTGTTCTTAAGGTACAGAGTAGGATCTACTTAAAGTTTGTATTAAAGGCGCACTATGCCAGTTTCGTGGGTTGGGGTCCAGCATGGAGATGGATTCACCTGAACTATATGCCGTTAATGTAAATCAACTCTCCACAGATTTGTAATGCGGTCTGGTGAGTGACGTCACCTGTTTGCCTCCATAGATATATTTAATGCCATACTGTGTAACATTAATCTAAATAAAGCAATAACTATGGAACGATAATATTAGCCGGTGATAACAAAAGATTTCACAGTTGTTTGGTCATGTTGTCAATAATTGTTAAATTGTGACATCTGTTCTCACAATAATTGACCACAAAATGTTAATATTGTGACATCCCTACTGCTAACCCTACAACCTACAAACAATAGAAAATCTAAACCTTAGTTGCACATACATTTTTAGTAAAATTTTTACAAGACAAGGCCATTTCTTTAGATTTTTAAAGGTATTTCTAATTCCAGCTGGCACAGCAGTACGACATGCTTATCATTGAAGACGACCCCTACTATTTCTTGCAGTTTGACAAGGTATAGTGTATAAAATGTACCTAATATCAATTTTAATCTGATTTATAGAAGCCAATTGGTTTAAAATCCTTTGTAATATTTGAGTACAGCCCTGGGCCCCCACGTTCCTCTCCATGGACGTCGATGGGCGAGTGATTCGAACAGACTCGTTCTCCAAAATTCTCTCCTCGGGGTGAGTCTTTTCTTCTGGGGTTTGTTTGTAATTTTATTTCTCTCTTTGATTGGTATGATAACCCGTGTGTAGCTGCGTGTATGGTTATTTGAAAATACAAAAACTACATACAATAGAAACTATATAACTTCCATGCATCATTCATACATAAAATTATAGTCACAAGTTAGCCAGCATTAGCCAACAGTTTTTCAGTCACTCCCACATTTTTGTTGAAAATCAAACACATAAACAGGAACATGAACACTCGTATTGATCACAGGCTCCTGAAGATGTGCTGTTTTAATCCATTTTGCATTTTTTCTTGAGTTTTCTGTCAAAACCTTTTGGCTGTGTTTGCTAATGTGTGCATTGTCTCACCATGATAACTGCTGAACATTCTGCCAATAGAGATACATGTAGAACACCCCCAGTGTAATGTCTTTGCAAAGTATCAATAACTCACAGCCCTGCAAATCCAGATAATCCCTCAAATAGGTATTCCTGACCAAGATCCTGGTGGAAGAAGTGAGTTTAGGGACATCTAGTGGCAGTAAATGATTAGGACAAATGTCACTATTTTAACTATAAAAGCTTGTTTGTTACAGTTTAGTTTGCAATTTGTGGATAATGAATACTCTAGAATACTTTTATTATCCTGTAATATAAAACGCAAAATCTTTAATCCTCCAACATCTGATATTTAGCAACGTTTACTGCTTTCCATATTCTCTGCTCTGATCTCAAACTAGTCCAAACATGATTGCAGGTTATTGTTGTGTTTACAGACTAATTACTTGGAGCGGCACCCTGTTCCACTGTCAAAGAGAAGATGCCTCGGATGGTTTAACTGTCTTGCAAAATATGTTGTCTCTGTGTTTCAGGTTAAGACTTGGGTTTGTCACTGGGCCAAAGCCTTTGGTGGAGAGAGTGGTGCTGCACATTCAGGCCTCTACAATGCACACAAGCTCTTTTACTCAGGTAACAGGGTCAACTGAAAACAATTATATTTTATTTTTGTAAATGTCTACTACTCAATACTTTTACAGCTTTTGTACCACCTCTGCTGCCCAAGTCTAATCAGGAAGTAAAATGATAAGCGTCACCATTTTGCCTTATATTTACACTAGAGATAGATAAATATTTGCTCTGTTTAGCTCATTGGTTATCGGCCTTAAATCCCCAGCAGAGAATCTTTTGTTTGTGCCGTCCAGCTGTGTAAATAAAGCTTTATTTGAACACATCACTACAAAGAGGAAAGTGTACAAAATGTGACTCTCTTGTAGTTTGAAGATTATATAATTTGGGGAAAATAATCAAAATCATCTGTCTGTACTGACTGAAAAATATCACTTTAAGTATCAGTTGTCCATAAAAAATCCTTAAAATATCCTATACTGGTTGATTTTTAATTTACATTGTAGTAACTTGAGCATTTGTCCTTCAGTTGATGGTGTCCCAGTTGCTGCACAGTTGGGGTGAACAGGGTTTCCTCCAACATATCGACGGGTAAGTGCAACATGGTTTTTCTGTTACAAAAATACAAATACCAAACTTTTTATTAAAGAACAAGAAGCGTGTTTATAATTTACTTTTATTACTATCTCCTCAGGGTCATAGAGTTTTACAAGAAGCAGAAAGACGCCATGGTCAGCTCTGCAGAGAAGTGGCTTAAAGGTTTGTTTTGAAAATGACATCGTTCAATTTTGAGTCAAAATAAAGGTGCTCTATGTTACTTTTCTGGTGGACTGACTGCTCATTGACTGCTTGTTTCATGGAGATTTGCCCAGAATTTTCCACAGTCTGGCATTAAATTTATCACTCTCCATGGAGGCAGGTAGGAGATGCCACCAGGCCAGGTCAGATTTGTAGAGAGGCAACCCCACTTCCACTAAAAATGTGTGTTTTTTAAGGTATTTTGATCAACAGTTTAAGTTAAATGCAAATTAATAAATGCAAGATAGACACAAGATAGTTACATAATGCACATTTTAATATTTTTATTTCTGAAATGAAAGAGAAGTGTATGTTTTTATTTGCCTAAAAAGTCAAATTTACACTAGATTATATTTAGTTTTCTCCTGACTAAAATACTTGACTACTCTGCCCTCTTGTGGCCGGTTTTGATTTGCATGTTTTGAATTACAGCATAATCCCTAAATCTGTTATGTACACAGATGTGGCAGAGTGGCACGCCCCAAAGGCGGGGATGTTCCTGTGGATCAAATTAAAGGGAATCACTGACACACACAAGCTGATACTGGAAAAGGCGCTGGAGAAAGAGGTGAAATAGTCAGTGAAATGAGAAGTCTAACCTGTCAAATGGACTTTAATCGTAAAATACCTAAATGTTTGTGATTGGTTTTGGTATTGGTAGTGACATGACTGATAATTCTGTCAGTCTGTGTAATTTTGTACAATAATTTGGAAACTTTAGGAGCCCAAGACACAACTTATGACGTAGACGAGGATTGTGCAATTAAAATTTAATCAAGATGACTTTTTTTTTTCTTTTTATCGTGAGGTCCACAGCCAATCCTTGTGTAAAAGCTTGTTGTTTAGAGCAGAGTTCAAACTTGGAGGGACTTTTGGCAAAAGTCCTTGTTTATATTCAGGAAATTAATATTGAGAGCCAGTTTTATTTGTTTTTAAAGGAAAAAAATATAATTAATTAAAAAACTAGATTGATTAATATGCAGAAAACCTCTATTTCCACTCATTTATTGAATGATTTTTTACATTAAGAAACAATTTTACATCCTACACAATACACCAATAATAGTAGAAAGCACTGTACATAAGTGAAGTACCCAGAATGCATCAGTGCCCTCTGTGCCCAAGCGTAAAAGCCATATGGACATGTTATTGCTGGAAACAGTGTAGGTTGGTGATTAAAACCTGTCATTACTGTTAAGAGCGAGTGGGTTTAGAGACCAACAGCAGCGTCTGAAAATCTCTGTAAATACATGAGTAGGCAGAGGATAAGAGTCTAATCCTCAACATTCTTCAGCTCAAAACTTCAAGGGGAATTTCCTGTCTAATTAATGTCCTCCTCTCAGATGGAGCTAAAAGTCCTGTCATTATTATATAGTAAATATTCATATTATATTATATTCATAAGAAATTCCATAAGAAAAAACTTAAATATTGAACCAAATCATTTCTAATAGTGACATACCACAAAATCACCATGTCTATTTCCATCCCATTAAGCTCATATACTGTAAAATGAAGATGCCTTTGGGTTAGTGATAATGAATGCAGTTCCCAGTTTCTTTGACCCTAATAGACTGTTGATTGCTAATTTATCAGGTCAGTCATTTTTAAACACCCCCTTTGCCATGTAAGAGCCACCTCCCTATTGTTTCTGTCTAGGTTGTTTTCCATTTAACCTGTACCATTTCTGTTTGTTTGTTGTTGAAGGTACTGCTTGTTCCTGGAGGAGTTTTTATGATCAACAGCAGTGAACCCTGCGCCTATGTGCGAGCTGCTTTCTCCCTCTCGTCTCCAGAACAAATGGATGAGGTACAACTATTGTTTAATTACAAAAATACTGTGTAACATAATGGCATCTGACTAGGGCTGATTTGGGAAAATGACAAAGAGACTGAAATATGAACTGACAAACTAATACAAGAATAAGATTTCAGGGCATACAGATCTAAACTACAGTGTTAGCATTTTTTAATGCAGAATAACACTGGATATTTTAATGTTTGTGGAGGAATGGTTTTTGAAAAAATGCTGAACACTGAATTATCTGCAACTAATCATGTTAATTAGTCAAAAAAAATATATATATTATTCATCAGATTGCAAAAAAACTAAATGTGAGGATAAAACTATAGCTACAGACAATGAAGGGTTGTCATTAAAACAGCAATATTCTAGTCGTTTTAAAGGTACACTATAACTTTTCTGGTGATGGGTCTGCTATGCTTTTCTCCATTGCTTTGCCAAGAATGTTTCACAGTTTGGCACTAAACTTGCAGGAGGCACCACCAGAATGTTATAGGTCAAATCTGTGGGGCGGAAAAGCCAGTCACAATAACAAAGCATGTTTATTTTTGAGCAACAGGAACACCTGTTATTTACCTGTTTATGCCCTACTGTGGACATCTCGTAGCTTGATTCATTCACTTCGTAGAAACCGTCTGCTGACCTCGCAGTGTTAGAATTTGTTCGCTCAACGGTAGGCTGCCCTGGGTACTTTTTATCATTTAACCAATCGCTGCTATTTGGTAGTCACGTATGTAATGCGCCACTAACGGGGCTAACTGGTATAATAAGCTTTTCCCAAATCCTGTAGGAAGAAGGACAGTAACGTCTTTCCTCTGGATGAAATTCACCAAACATTGTCTTTATTCCGGCTTTATCCTCCATCTCGGGAATCGTTGACAACATTGAATATATGGCTCTTTGCTGATTGGCTGGTGCCTGAACTTGCACTTCCAGGGTTTTTACGATCTGTCTATTGTATTTTGATTCCTGACCTATTTGCTGTAGAGAAATGTAATTGAGCAGAGGCACTAGGTGGTGCCAGCCTGGCTACACATCTCCATGGAGACAGGCAGAAAAGTCGCATAATGCACCTTTAACTTTATGCTCAGTGGTGAAAATTAATCTTTTTTAAAGTCACGTTAAGAGTCGATACAGACTCCAGATAACTATTTATTTATATTCATCACAATGAATGCTATTAGTTGTTGTTGCAGCCCTAGTTGATATTCATTGTATTCATATTTGCATTTCATTTTCTTTGTCTTCCAGGCTTTCAGGAGACTGGCATTGCTCATCAAAGAAGCTCAGAGCTAACCAGAGACAGTATCTGAAAATGGACATGGTTAACCTGGTAAACGGGCACAAATAGGAAGTGAGCACTGGCATGATTCTGGCTCCATCGACATCGGCCCCCGATTCACTTTGCATTGAAACGTCACCCCTCTTTCCATAACTGATGATGTCCAGCTCATTTTGTTCATATTAACCCACACTACATGACCCTGGTGTTTTTATTTAGCTATTTTATTTATTAAGAAATTCCTCTTCCTAATATAGAACTCGGCTCCAAATTGACCCCATTACTGCTGCATCAGTGAGCTTCATTTGACGATGGACTCTATGGGTAACTTCACACTCCTTTAGTCCACTTCTTTATACAGTCCATGGAGCTAACCTTTTCTATTGGCATATGTTTAGGTCACTGTTGAAAATTAACTTAATATTTATCAGATTGTATTATTGTATCAAATGAGAACAAATGTCTGTAAGCCAAAGCACTACTGAATGAAGTATTATGAAGTATAGAGACAATCGGATTATGTTGTACAGACAATTAAAGATGATATTTTCCAAATATCCATTACATGTCACACTCTATTTTTTTTAATGTATTTTTACAGTAACATAGAGAGATCAATGCAAAGATCATTATACCTTTTCAGTTTACCTCACATAAATTATACAATGTTATATTTAGAAACTGTGTAAAGAAGCAGGCCTGTATTGTTCATTATTGTTGACATTTTCCTGAACTATTGTTGTTATTAGTTTTATTTAAAGAGATCAGAATGTATTGCCTTCAACTTCATATAGCTGTAATGAAATATTGACCCATTAGCTTTGGCTTTGTTAGTGTCAAAATCCATTTCACTCTACAAAAGGTCAAGTCACTCGTCAACACAAGCACTCCTTATTTTATTTAACCCTCTCAGGCTCAAATTAAGTTTTAGTATCAGGAAAAATCTGATATTTGGGGAAAATTATAATATGGGGTAGTAATATACAATTCTGACTTTTTTATCCTTTGTAAAAAAAAAAAGTATTTTGTACTTCTGGCAGGCCGTTTGCGTGTAGCCATTCTTGCACAGTCTGCATCGCCCACGTTTATCAGCATGGATGGGAGAAAAGGCTCCTGAGTAAAAAAAGCTCATATAATATGGATGTGGAAAGTAGGTAATTGGAATTTAGCTGTTGCTAATCTGCAACGCCTGCCTGGAGAGGGTTAATACAGCATTTTAAAAATTTTAGTATATGTTGTTAAAAGCCTGTGCAATTTGAAAAGATTTTAGATAAAACAACTCGCAGACATCCTATTTATTCTATCAGTTTTAGCTTTTAACTCCTAACTACAGTGCACTAGAAATAATGTGCGTAAGCAAATAACCAAAGCACAAAGGCTAATTTGCACAATCATTTGTTAATTAAATATTGGTTGAAGAATAGGAAGCGCAGTCAAGACTATGGACTGAAGTTCAACTTTTTTTTTGCTTTCTCTGTATTGTAGCCTATATAAACCATCTAAAGCTGATTAAGACTGATTAGGCCTGAAAAGGTATTTTCTTACATTCACGGGTTTCAGAATAAATATTGGCGACTTTTTGAGAACTTTTGGCACAATTGAGTATAAATATTTAATATATGTTTTAACTTATTGGTCGAAAACATTTAATTGTGAATTTAAAGTTGTTAATTAGTCCTTAAAATCCTTAAAACCCTCTTTAACTACAACTATAAACTTAAAAAAGAAAACATAATAATATAATAATGTTCTATTTATGTTTAATACTATGTGATTAAACAAATATAATAATCTTAATATCACGTATGAGCACGTTCAGGACAGTAACCATGGTAACACGTGCATATCGTTACAGCGGAAGGAAACCGCCAAATCGGAGATCGGAAAGTTCGTAACGATTCGCCTTTCCCATGTCTATTTTTAGTTTGGTATTTCTCTTAAAACCTACACAATGGTATCCTACTGTTGTATAAAGGGATGCAAAAACAGCAAAAGAAATTTTCCGAGAGATCCCGGAGTGAGTTTTCACGGGTTTCCAGTTTGGCGTAAAGACAATGTGCGCTTGTCGGAGGTGACCCGGAGGAGACGCATGGCCTGGGTAACAGCGATCAGAAGACCCGATATCACGTTTGACAAGATGCCCAAAACTGCAAAAGTCTGCTCCTTACATTTTCACAAAGGTGGGCTACGGTAGCACCAAATAGTAAAAAAAAAAAAAAAAAATCAGTTTATAAAGTTTATTATCAGTTTATTATCAGAATCGTTTATAAAATTGAAACTTAGCCTCGCAGCTAAACGTTAGGAATTTAAGAAAACCTTCAGTTTAGTTCAAAAAGTTTATTATCAATTTCCACATGAGCATCTGAAAATGTTTAATTATGTTTTCACTGTCAATCTTGTAAATTAAATAATAATACAATAAAAGGAAAAGTCCAAAGTTCTTTAGGGAGACGCAGATTCCTAGCTTCCTGGCCACATGGCGGCTAGAGAGAGGAGAGTCCAGCATCCTAACAGCCTGGTGGATGAAGCTGTTAGTGAGTGTGATGGTGCGGTAATGGAGACTCCATCACCACCCATTTTAAGGTTACGTAAAATAGGGCGAAAGTCTGGACAGGGCAGGGGTCTCCAACCTGTAGCTGGGGAGCTACAAGTAGCTCTCCACCCTCTTCTAAGTAGCTCACCAAGGGATTTCGGTTTTATACCATTGTGGTGAATAACAACAATTTCGTTAATTACTTGCCTATTACCATTGTAAATGTATAATATTAAAGCCCAACCTAGTGCACTAATAAATGGACAATGGTTTATGTTTTGTAGGCATCTAACTGTACCCAAAGGCTTGCTCTCTTTTTTATAATCGTCTCAGTTTCTTGCTGCCCCTAAAATCAGGAGCTCTCTGGCATTTTTGTTTTGTAAAGGTAGCTCACCGCAGGAAAAAGGTTGGAGACCCCTGGGCTATGGTGACCAGATTTTCAAAATCAAAAACTAGGACACCCCCAATTTGTGATGGTTAGTAATAATAAAATTGTGAATAGTAATTAAGTGCGTAATTAAGGAAAATTCGTATGCACTCGGCCCATTCACGACTAACGTGTGTCAGTATAGTCACATTTTTTGTGTTTTGGTTGTTTTTAAGCAGCTTTTCTGTATTTTATTTAAACAAATAACAATGTACGCCTCTCTTTACTGTTGGCAGGCATAAAATTTTTTAAAAATAGGGACACCAGGGACATTTCTCATATAAAACTGGGACAAATCAATGGTTTTGGATAAATCCACTGGGACAGGGGACACAGGGCTCAAAACTGGGACTGTCCTGGGGAAATAGGGACATCTGGTCACCCTACATTTGTATTTTAACTATTATCTTTGTATGTATGTTTTTCCAGGCAAACCTAATTATTGGACTGAATCAGATCTGGACTGGGCACCATCTCTGAACTTGGGCTACAGCGTCACTCCCCTAGCACCACCAAACCGCGTTCTGCAACCACAGAGCACCTGCTTAGAACAGATCACTCCACCTTTTGAAGCAGTCGTCATAGGTGAAAATATGGAATGGAACAAACAAGTGGTGGAGTGTGCAAGCTGTGTGCAAAAACACACTGAAATACAGAGACTTCTAGTTGAATTACAGGCTCTGAAGTCTTACCAAGTGAATGAATGCTACCTCTATAAATGTAGACACAATGAAATCAACCATTTGTTAGAGGAAAACCATCTCCTCAGAAGTAATCTTGAAAATTCGAAAATGGAGGAATCCTTTATTCTAGGCGACAATGAGAAAGTCCGATATTACACAGGACTGCCAGACTCGGATACTTTTGAGGCCTTGCTGAATACTGTTGCTCCACACCTCCCTCAAAACATCAACAGCTGGTCTCCGTATCAGATGTTTTTGTTCACCTTTACGCATCTGAGGTTGAACTTGCCTCTCAAATACCTGATCTACCAATTTCAGACAACCAGAAGCAGGGCACTTATGGCAATCACTCACACAATTTCTGTTTTGCACGCCCAGTTTAGTCACGCAGTCCAGTGGCCCTGCCGGAGAGCCATGAAGTTCGATTTAACTGGGTTTTTTGAGTCTTCTGGCGTTCACGTGGCTGTGATGGTGGATATTTTTGGTATAACTACGCTCCATGGTACAACAGTGAAATACATGATCAGCGCTTCACCACGAAGCAAGATAACGTTCATATCTGAAGCATTTGAGAGCAACGCCGAAGACGAAGAGATCATTGAACAAACTGGGATTCTGGAGGGGCTTTTACCTGGCGATTTGGTCCTGGCCGATCGCTTCTATGAGTTACAAGAAAATAATGGACGGAAATGTTTGAAAGTCTTACCCAAAAACGCAGCGGAGGTGAAGAAGATTACCAATCCAAGACTCGCGGTGAAAAAAGCAGTGTTGAATATTCGGAGGTTCGCCTTTTTAACTGGACCGGTGCCTCACATTATGCTCCGTTCAAGTGAGGGAGAGGAGGAGAAACTTCTGGACAAGATCGTGAAGGTGTGCTGTGCCATCACCAACATCTGGCCCCCCAAACCTACTGAGAAGACCAACACTGAGTAGAAATGAGAGAAGCTTTATTGAGTTTTAATTGGTTCATTTTTGTTATTAGCTGACACTTAATGTTCTATTGTCTGCTTTTTCCATTATATTGATGTGTTTGTTTCCATTTATCAAAGCTTGAGACAGGCATTTAGAGTGGCCTTGCTGAGGCCAGATAGTTAAAAAGTTGAAAAAAATTAAAAAAAATTGTTATGTGCAATTTTATTTTATTTTTTTGCACTATTTTGTTCTGTGTTTACATTTGACATCTGTTAATGTTTCAGTTCAATGTTTTGATATTTTTCAGTATTTTTGCCACTTTTTTCAAAAATAACACTTGTTGATGTTCATATATATATATGAATTTCAATAAAAATCTGTTTTCTCAGTTAACAGGCCTAATGTTTAAATGTATATATTTACCGTTGTTTTGTCATGTTTTTAGCTTACATCAAGACAAGAAGTATTGTAAGGTTGTTTGTTGTTGGGATAATATTTCTGCTATGACCTAAACCAAAACAAAACTGAGGCTTATAAAAAATTGAGCATACTTTACCTTGAAATTGTTATGTTATTGCTTTACCTGAAATCTTCCACAGTATGGCATTAAACGTAGCCCTACCCACGGAGATAAGCTGGTGGTGCCATCAGGTCGAGTTACAGGTCACGTCAGTGGAGAGGTGACACTGCTCACTCACTGTAAGAAGGCATGTTTTTCCAGGTATTCTTTGTTTTTTTGTTTCCTCATCACAAACAGGCCACCTGGAGTTGTGTTTTATTTCATTAACTCTCAAATCCTTGCATATTTAGGCTGAGTTCTTCTCTTAAACTAGGGTGACCAGACGTTCTTATTTACTCGGGACAGTCCCAGTTTTGAGCCCTGTGTCCCCTGTCCCAGCAGATATATGCAAAACCAGTGATTTGTCCTATTTTTAACCAACAGAAAAGAGAGGCATTCATTGTCATTTGTTTAGGTAAAATACTTAAAAATTATCAAAATTAGGGTGACCAAATTTTCAAAATAAAAAACTGGGACATCTCCATTTGTTTAGTGGTTGGTAATAATAAAACTGAAACAAGCGCATAATTAAGGCAAATTGTTATCCAAAGACCATTCATGACTAACGTGAGTTTATATAGTCACATCTTATTTGTATTTTGGTAATTTTTAGGCAGCTTTTCTGTATTTTACCTGACCAAATGACAGTTTATGTCTGTCTTTACTGTTGGCAGGTATCAAACTGGTTAAATATAGGGACATTTCTTGTTTAAAACTGGGACAAATCACAGGTTTTGGATAAATATACTGGGACAGGGGACACAGGGCTCAAATTTGGGAATGTCCCGGGAAAATAGGAACGTCTGGTCAGCCTAGTTTTGTTTATTTTTAAGCAGCTTTTCTGTATTTTACCTAAACAAATCACAATGTATGCCTCTCTACTGTTGGCAGGTATCAAATTGGTCAGAAATGGGGGCAACTAGGACATTTCTTGTATAAAACTGGGACAAATCACTGGTTTTGGATAAATATACTGGGACAGGGAACACAGGGCTCAAAAGTGGGACTGTCCCGAGGGAAAAGGGACGTGTGGTCACCCTAGTTTAAAGTTTTAAAGGTGCACTCAGCGTTATTCCCTCTTGCACCTTTGACACAGTTCTCTCCGCTCCTCCCCGCTCCTCTGTGCAGTACAAACTCGCTGTTGCTCACACATTATCATTACACAGCAGCGGGAGGAGGGCGAGGATGCGGAGAAACAGCTAACCACAGCCTTCCCTAACACCGGAGCTCCCTTTGCCACCGAAAAACCCCGGCCTGGACCCAAAACGTGAGTGTTTAAACAATAAATCACCCCTGATCTTTACCATTTTAGCTCAGAATTAGCCTTTAGCATCCACGTCGCTATGCGTAACGATACGAGCAGCGCTGTCCCCCAAGAGCAGATTTTCCGAGTAAAATCCAATATTTTCCACAATCCAACAAAGCGAAATGCTTGTAATATTCAAGCTATGAATCGCGTTCGTAAATGTAGAAAAAAACATTTACGCCGCTTGTAAACAATTGTGGACGTGTATAGCGATAAAGAACCCTCATCCAGATATTAGACGGTTCCCCCTCAGTATTTATTCATTTTTATCTACTTAAAACCACGTCATTTTCATCAAATACGTCATTTTGGTCTTAAATACTACGATCAGATATGTGACATTGACTGTATATATTTTGGTTAGTTAATTCTTTTTTTAAGCAAAGAAATACACTAGTTGATCCGGAGATTAGACGGCGCCCCCTTTGCACCGTTATATGGCACACTGCTGCTTTGTTAGCACTTTTACAATCTGCTCTTTTCCTCTACATAATATAAATAAAAATCACTGCCTCAGCAAGAATCTAAGTCAATATGTGAAAAAAATATTAAGGCCAATACAATATATTAGTGCTAATACGTGTCAAAAACAAATAAGGAACTGATAATGGCTTTATACGTAGAACAAAACAAAAATATATCTAAATAGTTGTTGTAACATATGTTTTAAAATTCTCTGCCCAGCCAAAAAACATTATTTCTGGAATTCATCTGACCTAAAAAATGTATACCACCTAGATAGCTATAATTTATCATATCATTGTTGCACTGTCTTCCTAAGATTTTATGTTTTATTACTTGTTTTTCTATTTTATTTTGGCTTGTACATTAACATTTATATAATTAAGTCTTATTTTACACCTGTCTCTTGCTATCTTTTTTTTGTTACTTATTTAGAATTTATTAGGGATGTAACAATAACTGAAATATCCTGATATCGTATCATCAAAAGTCTCACAATAATATCATGGGCTGTCACAATATATTGAATTACAAGTTCTTTTGCTTAAATGCATGGTTTTATAGTAACAACAGTTTATAAACATCAGAAACTACATATCCCATGATTCATTTCAGTGCAGACAACATGAAGAAATATGTTTTTTAATTGAATTCTTGGGATTATGATGGAAATAATTCACACCAAAATCTTGTCAAGGTATTTTAAAAGCAAAAAAGTCCTATTTTCAATTACATTAGTCTCTTCAAAATATTGCAATAAATATCATACCGTGAGATGCATATCGTGATAATATCGTACAGAGAGATTTAGATATCGTTATATTCCTACAATTTATTATTACCATTTATATGTTTTACTCTGTTATTATCTTATATTGTGATGTGTGAGCTACTGTGTCCAAGTAATTTCCCCTGTGGATCAATAAAATCTAATTTTTTGATAAATCTATACTTTGACAAACCTGAAGCCAAGCGTGATCGGACAGTTAACAATTCACATTTTACTGCTTTGTTATCTTTTATGACCATTTACACAGCAGCTTATCTCTAACCATGTGTTGTGATTTTTATAGTCTTGTATTTGTTCTTTCTGAATAATAACTAATTCAACTATTATTTTTCCCTGTTCTTCCAGTGACATGCATCAAATTCAGATGGCCCTAACCAAGCTGCCTTCCTTCGTAAAGAGATAGTGAGTCAATGGCGTCCTTGGGGCAATGAGAGACTCTTCTCTTTGGCCTGAAGCGCTGATAACTGGAGAAAATGTCCCGGTCTATTCATTACGGGGGAGTCTGTTGCCTATTCTTTTTGGTCTTGGCGTCCTGTATGACCTCCCTAACCAGCGCGGCCTTGGTTTCGGACACAAATCGCACGGAAAATGGCGTTCAGAATCAGAATGCTAGTACATGGAGAGATGAAGGGCTAGTCCCAGCAGCGCACAACAAAGTGAGCCAGATAATTGCCCGAGAGGGGAGTTGCGTGCTGATTGATTGTAATGTCACCGGAGAGCCGTTCCCCAATGTGTGGTGGTTCAATTCCCACGGAGAGAGGCTGGACACTGACAACGGTAAGCCAAAACACAGACAGCACTGACATACTAAACCTGGGGCTACCTTACACAGATTGGATTACATGAGCCAGTGGGTCAGTTTAACAGGACAATATGTAATTTTTGTAGGTGGAAGGTCTGAAAGCTTATATTCTATGGAGATGTTGTTATTTTGGCTTTAAAGTTTCACAAAGTTATATTAAACAGGGCAATCTCCATAGACACAAGCAAGACACTCCAACAAATCAAGTATTTTTGTCAGTAAAACACCAGTTTTTTAGAAGGAACATAGTACTGATGTTAATGGTTTGTCTGGAATGTTCCACAGTATAGCATAAACTTCTTAACACCAGAAAAGTTAGTGCACATTTAAACCGTAAAGACAAGAGTTTGTGCTAATTTTTGCTTCGATATGAAATACCTCTTTATTATAGACTCCAATATTTTTATTCACTAATTTTTTTGTGTCATTATCAGTTTAAAAAGCAAGAATATATACAATATAAACATAACATGGTCATTGGTCAATAAATATTAATATAAAAATAAAATATATTACGTTATTTTGTATTTTATTGAAGTACTGGCCTTGAGTGATATGAAAGTATTTAGATTTTAAAAACAGTATTCATCCTCTGTATTTGTACAAGGTAATAATGATGTGATCCACTGTCTTAACTTTGTGATATCTTCAGGAACAAGATATGTAGTGGGAGATATGTAGTAGTACAAGTAGTTGTAGTACTCCTTTGTTCTAATCTGAAAAAGGCACTTGTGACTTTAACTGACTTGAAATCTGTTTCACCCAGTTCTTTAAGGTCAGGTGTTTGTTGGTTTTGGAGGTTGTTCAGTGCCACTGCGAGTTAAAGTTTTACATCTCAAAGGTTTTAGTGCAGGAAGAAAAATGCATTTTACAACAACGCACAGAAATGTTAAGGAATCTTCAAATTGACTTAAAGATTTGTATTGCTGGTCAAAAACTTTATTGTATTGGCTAATATTTGCTCTGTTACTATTGTTATTTTATTATTATACATTAATTCATATTTTAGCAATATTATATTTTATAATTATTGTGTTTTGATCATTTACTGCCTGTTTTCAGCCACCATTGTGAAAGAAATATGTGAAAAAACTTGGAAAGGTTGATCCGAAGTCCATATGATCTTAGAGGAAATATGGTGCCTAATATCAGCAAAATTTGTAATATCAGACCAATCTAATATCCCCCCTTTGATTTCGCTGATACTTGTATTGGAACTCTTCTCCGCCTTTCGAATTGTTCTTGTTGAATGGTGCAAACATGAAAGATGCAGTTTTCACTCAGACAGGGCTCTGTTTGTCTCTAGAGGAATGCGGAAACCTTTTGAGAGAGACTTGTTGAAACACGTCTTTGTTTTAAACCCATTCACCATGACTCTGGAGTTTCTTCTTAGTGTTTGACTTTGATCTTAACTTACTGTATTTTTTTTTTTTTTATTAGTTACAAATCCTCAAGTTGTTTCAGTGTTTTAAACTGAGTTAGCACATTTTAAAGAATCACTGACTTATGTTATATACTCCAGTCATATGATTTTTATAGCCAAAATCATATTTTGCTTTTTGTTTGATTACACAGCCCTATAGGAAAAGTGCATAATTTGTCACTCGATACGATGTGTTTGTGTTGATCAGATGAACTTGAGGTTATTTTACTGCTTCATTTTTAGGTGCCGATGTCGCCCTAGTCTCTAATTTGTAAGATGGTCTAAGGATGCTGTTAAGAATGGGTCCTGGTTTAGTCTGGATATTAGAGCTGGGTATCATTCAGAAATTGCCACGATACACAGGCCACAATACGATACATATCTTGGTACAGTGAGCTTTCGATTCAGTTCGATATATTTCAAATGGATCCGATACGGTTCAATAAAAAATAAAGGCTAAATCATGGCTGTGATACTAAAAGTCTTTGTTAAACCATGTCTTGTGCAAAATTAACATGAAACACACCCATTTTAATCATCAAAATTGTGAAAATGTCAAATGTGTTGCATAAACAAGTTTCCTCCCTCTGAACAAGCAACAAAACTGTAGCTCTGTAACAAAATAATTTAGTAAAATATACACACTCCTACTGGATATAGACTTGGTTTGGTCCTGTCCTAGTCCAGGTTTAGTCCCAGTTTAGTTCCATGTCTATAAGCCTGATATCATTCCTGTTGTGTATGGCCCAGTCCCCCGTGTCTCTAGGTATTATCGGTCATTTCCTCTCATCAGAGGACATAATGGAGGCGGATGGAGCGACTTCCTGAACCTCACACACTCTGGGCTCTTTCCATTAGAGCTGAATTTGTTTCTGCTTTACTCCAGTCTTATGTTTCATGTGGTCTGTCGGTGTCAAGGGCTTTGTTATGGCAACACATAATCCTTTAATTAAATAACAACATGTCAGACTTGTTTGAAGGAGAGCCAGACACCTGCTGGTCTACATGGAGATGTTATTGCTTTGCCGCAGGTCCCACAGTATGGCATTAAAACATATTGTAGCATCCAGTTGAATTGAGAAGGCCATTAAAACCAACGTAAGAGCTACACAAGAACAAAATAACAGATCACTGTGTTACTAGCTCATTACATTATACAACTTTTAACTGTTATTTATATTTTAACATTACTTTAGTACAAATTACAAGTTATTCAAATATACATTCACAAATAAAACAAGGCTTATTCCCTGATTGTTGCGATCTTTAAGTTTTACATAACTTTTCACCTTTGTTTTTGTTTCTCACCGTTAACCGTTGCTGTCATCCGTCACTTCCTCTCACATAGGAAGTCACCAAAATAAAAACCTTACTATTAAATGCCATGGACTGGATGTTAATGTATATAACAGCTAACGTCACCTTTACATATATTCTCCATGGATACAAGTAGTAGTAGTTGTAGTAGTTGTAGTTTTAGTAGTTGTTGTTGTCTTAGTAGTTGTTGTTGTCTTAGTAGTTGGTAGTAGTTGGTAGTAGTAGTAGTTGCAGTTGTGGTTGTACTTGTAGTAGTAGTAGTTGTTGTTAGTTGTAGTAGTAATTGTAGCTGTAGTAGCTGTAGTAGTTGTTGTAGTTATGTAGTAGTAGTTGCAGTTGTTGTTGTAGTAGCTGTAGTAGCTGGTGTAGTAGTAGTCGTTGTTCTTAGTTGTAGTCGTAATAGTAGTAGTAGTTGTAGTCGTAATAGTAGTAGTAGTTGTAGTCGTAATAGTAGTAGTAGTTGTAGTCGTAATAGTAGTAGTAGTCGTAGTTGTAGTCGTAGTAGTAGTAGTAGTAGTAGTAGTAGTAGTAGTAGTAGTAGTAGTAGTAGTAGTTAGTAGTAGTAGGTAGTAGTAGTAGTAGTAGTAGTAGTAGTAGTAGTAGTAGTAGTAGTAGTAGTAGTAGTGGTAGTAGTAGTGGTAGTAGTAGTAGTAGTAGTAGTATTAGTACTGTTAGTAGTAGTAGTATAAATGCAATATTAATTTAATGCTGAATTGTGGAACATTCCAGACAAAGCAACAGAAAAATTGGCACAGAGCATCTTTAATGAGCATTTGGTTCTGTTGAAAATGTGTCCTATCCACAGATCTGACCTGTAACTTGTCTTCATGAAGATACAGTTAATGGTTTTGTACATTATGTTCCAGTTACGAGGCGTTTGTGCCCTGAGATCTATGACCTTATAACTCGCTCTAATAGAATATTGATTGTACAGTTTGTCCATCCATCGTGTTGCCCCGTTTAGACCAGAGACCGAGTCATTTCTCATCTCCTCAGTCGATAAGTCAGTCTACCTTGAACAAGACCTTCAATAACAATCTTGAATGTTATTTTTGAGCAGATGTAGTTACTTTTATGCAGCTTTTGTACAGATTTTCAAAATATCAAAAATATTAATATATCATAAATCATAATTCAAAAATATCGATATATCATATAGTTTAATGTGACGATACAGTATCAATATCGTAGGCTGCTGTATCGATATATCACCAAGAGTATTTTTTGGTATATTTTACTAAATTATTTTGTTACAGCGCTACAGTTTTGTTGCTTGTTCTGTGAAAAGAAACTTGTTTATGCGACACATTTGACATTTTCACTGTTTTGATGAGTAAAATGTTTGTGTTTCATATGAATTTTGCACAAGAAGTGGTTTAACAAAGACTTTTAGTATCACAGCCATCATTATCGAATCGAAAGCTCACTGTATTGACATATGTATTGTATTGTGGCCTGTGTATCGATGTATGTATCGTATTGGCAACTTCTGAATGATACCCAGCCCTACACAGTATTACAGAGGGTTCCCATGGTCATGAAAATCCTAGAAAAGTCGTGGAAACTGAAAATGTAATTTTCCAGGCCTCTTTCACGCAACTACAGCTTTCTGTTAAGTTATCATTTTCTATTTATATTTTGAATAAACTATAATATCAGACCATAAGGTGAGTGGAAAGGGTTAACATCATATTTAGCCCTAAAAGTCTGATCAATTCTACACATGTAGAGTGTTGTAAAGTCATGGAAAATTCACTTTAGGTCATGAAAAAGTCATGGAAAAGTTTTGAAATTTGTCAGTGAAAAAAAGTGGGAACCCTGATTACATAAAATTCTTTATAATTAAGGACAGACAGTATAGAGCTGTGTAAATTCTAACTAAAGAACTGTTTATACGATACATAATTCTGTTCAACTCTATGAACAAAAATCAGACTCAGACATTTAAAAGCCGCCATCCACATGTTTCTTTGAATTTTTTGACACCGATAGATATGAAACCTGCCCCCGCCCCTCACCTGTGCTCTCTGCTCTTCTTCTGATGCCTAGTGGTGATATGTGAGAATACAACAAGAGTGGATCGGTCGCTTTAAATGCCACAAATCTGTTATAATAAAACAAAAATAACCCGTCTCTTCCTCTTGTGTTTTTCAGGTGGAAAGTGGTGGCTGCTGGACAATGGCGTCTTGAACATCTCAGATATCGAGTTTTCAGACCGGGGCAAATACACGTGCGTCGCCTCCAACGTCCACGGCACCTCCAACTGCACCGTCACCCTGCGCGTGGTCTTCACTAACGGAGATATGGGGGTGTACTACATGGTGGTCTGTCTGGTCACCTTCACCATCATCATGATAATGAACGTGACGCGCCTTTGCATGATGAGCAGCCATTTGAAGAAAACCGAAAAAGCCATTAACGAATTCTTCCGCACTGAGGGAGCCGAGAAGCTACAGAAGGCGTTCGAGATCGCCAAACGCATCCCGATAATCACATCGGCGAAGACTTTGGAGCTAGCGAAGGTGACGCAGTTTAAGACGATGGAGTTTGCGCGGTACATTGAAGAGCTGGCACGTAGCATTCCACTCCCACCGCTAATCATGAACTGCCGCACCCTGGTGGAGGAGATTTTGGAGGTGGTGGGCGTGGAGGAGATGCGGCACGCGGCGGGGAGAATCGCCATGGGACCGCGCGACGTTTTCAGCATCCTCCAAGAACGGCACGAACGGGAAACACGAGCGCGGGAAAGGAGCGAATCCCCCGCCGCCGATTCCGATAACTCCTCCGCGCACGAGCAGCCGCAGCTCATGGCCATACAAGTGTCAGTGCACCCCCCGCTGGTCACAGGAGAGTACTGCAGCGTCGAACAGGAGCCAACACAACCTCCGCCCGAGACAGTTAACTCCGAAATTCCCCCTCTGGCCCCACTCCTGCAGGAAGAGCCCGAGGAACAACCACCCCCTCAGCCCGTTCAGGTGTTCTACGAGAGCCATGTCTAAACCTGCTATGCATTTCACTGTAGACAAAAAAAACTCCACTCTCCAATCACATTTCAGTTCTCCATCTTGAATGTACTTGAAAAAGGTGATTTCTGCTGTTGAACTAATGTAATAAGCGAAGAATTGTAACAGGACTTAACGTTAAGTGTCGAGGATAACGGCAAACGTAATATTTTGACCACTTGACTCAACAGGTCTGGAAGCGAAATGTCCTTCAAAGAATTCAAAAGTTTAATGGAGCTTTACTATAAAACACATTTTACTTAGAATATGTTAAATTTCATAAGCCTGAATTATAAATGTATTTAAAAGACTTCATCATACCCAGAAATTTGTCTGGGAACCTGTTTCCAGATCTTGAGCGAGGCCCGGTCAGAACTACTTTAGCTGGAGGATTTCCTTATTGTGCATCTTTGTTTTGGGCAAAAAATTTCCCTAGGCATAGCACAAATTTAAGCTGTGGAGGTAAAGGATGAGTTTATTTCAGAAGATAGAGTATCCTTAAGTCCGCCACACCCTACAGGAGAATTTGCCTGCGTTCGTGGAAGCGTAACTTGACTTTGTGTCTGCGTGTGGGATTCTGAAGCCGCTGCGCTCCTCGTGTGTGTGTGGTGTCAGTGTCAGATTGTAACCACCAAAACATCAGCAACATTACGATAAAAGAGAGAAAACAGAGTGTCAGGGGCAAAAACGGAGTGACGGACACAGAAGCACAAGATACAAACTCGGTCCAGTTCACAAAACTGCACTTTTAATCCAGTTTGAGGCGTTCTTTAAAAGTAAAAAGGCGAGAGTAGTTCCTCACGTGTTTGTTTACATCAACACAGTGCACGGATCGAGGTGAAGCTGCAGATTAGTGATAGTGACTCTACTTCCTGTGGACTTTATCGCCAATCTTTTATGCTTTAAAAATCACGTATCTGAAGTATTGCACATTTCACAAATTATAATAACACAGTTTTGACTTGTATCTAAACTAGAAGTGCAGTGTGTCTTTTGAACACTTAAGAGTCTCATAGCGAGTTTTTTTTAATTTATTTTTTTACTGTAGACAGGAAACAGCTGATGTGATCGTGCTCACAACTTTATAGTCTGCTCCGCAAACATATCTCGTCTTTACGATCGCAGATTTCAAGTCTCATAAGATTCTCCTCGTGTCTGTTTCTGCACTTTTTGTCGCACATTTAAAAATGGTTTAAGACCAAAAAATCCTGTAGTGTGTGGCGGCCTTAAGCTGGAGGGATTTACTTCTTTGTTTTGGGTTAAAAAGGTTCCTAGGCATTGGACACATTTAAGCCCTGGAGTTTATTTCAGAAGATAAATTATCCACAAAATGAAAACACAATAACGTACAGTAAATGGATCAGTCATCACAAATTGTCAGTCAAACCCAACACCAATTTCCTGCAAATTCACAATTCTTGAAGTGCTAATTACCTGTTAGTGGTCAAAATATTATGTTTATTATGTATTTATTTTGTACACATTAAATCTGCCTCAAATCTTGGTCTTTTGCCATTTCAGACCAAGCTTTGCACCATCCACCAATCCAGCGTCATTGTAATTTCACACTCACCAGAAACATTCGCTGGATCGAAACCTCACATTTTCATGATTGTACAGCCTTGAAAACATAATCCAGGTAAAATTTGGATAGAAGTTACATTTCATTTGCGAAAGTATTAAATCATTATTATAATTATTAGCATTTGTGGTGTGTTTTAGTTTCAGCTTTTTCCTTTCCTAATGTGTGCAATTCTTTATAAGTTTTATTTCCTGAATACTTCCGCAGAGGCCTGTTACTTTTGCATGTGATCCAGACGGTCGACATCTTTGTACTGGACTGAAAAGGACTAGTTTTTCTTACTTTGTTTGGCTCAAAGTCAACAAACTCTGCTTTCACCGGTGCTCTTCAAATGCCTCTTTTGTAGTGAATAAAAAGTGCTGTGTACAGAAAGACCGACTTCATTCTTTTTTTTTTATAATTATATTACAGATTGTTCATGAAAGTAACGTATTATTTATGGTTGTATTGAACTGATTTTAAAGGTGCGCTATGTAACTTCTCCTTGCTTGTCTCCATGGCGATGGTATTGTTTTGCCTGGAATGTTTCACAGTATGTAAGGATGTATTGAATTGCAAGGTTTTTCACTTAAAAGTAGAAATGTTACGATTTACAAATCTCACGGTACGATATTTATTGCGATATTTTGAAGAGGCTAATATAATTGTAGATGGACACTTTTTTGCTTTTAAAATACATTGACAAGATTTTGGTGTGAATTATTTCCGTCATAATCCCAAGAATTCAAGTAAAAAACGCATATCTCTTCATGTTGTCTGTACTGAAATGAATCACGGGATATGTACCATATTTTCTGCACTATAGGGCGCGCTCTTAAGCCTCCAACCCCATCAAAAAACAACTGTGCGCCCCACAATCCAGAGCGCCCTATGCACGAATCCACTCAGGTGTCCCAGCACGACTTCAGTAAACTACGCACACGGAGCAGACAGCGACCGTGCAACGAAACACACCCGCAGCCACACTCATCACTCCACACCGACGAGGAACGGAACGAAGGAACGAACCGAAAAAGCGAGTGCAATGTGCCACTTCTAGACACAACTGAACGACTGAGTCACTGCGAACACGCCGACAATCCAGCGGCCCCAGACAGCACCCTCCCTACACGCCACAACTGAACAAAGCCCAGAGTCACCGTGAACGCGCCAAACAAAGTCCAACTGACGCATCTAACTGTTGTGTTTCCTTTATAGTCCGGTGCGGTTTATTTGTGAAAAAAGGTTGAAAATAGACCATTCTATGACAGTGCGCCTTATAATCCAGAGCGCCTAATAGTGCAGAAAATACAGTAGTTCCCTATGTTTATAAGCTGTTGCTACTGTAAAACCATGCATTAAAGCAAAGGAACTTGAGATTTGATATATTTTGACAGCCCATGATATTACTGTGAGACTTTTGACAATACGATATCACGATATTTCAGTTATTGTTACATCCCTGCTTAAAAGTTTTAACAAAGAGGGAACTGCATAGGCCATGGTCCTTTACTTACTTTACTTCATAATAAAATAACTTTAAGCACTTTTCAATCTTATATTTTAGGAATATGGCAGTAATGATTCACACTGAAGACTAGCCAAGGAGGTATTTAAAAAGGAAAAAATAGCATATGTACGATTCTGTTAATGCCTTCAAAATATCGCAATAAATATCGTGCTGTGAGATTTGGATATCGTCACGTCCCTAACAGTACGGCATTAAACTAAATACCAATCGGATCAGTAGTGTTGTTGACTCTGCTCACAGTAAGAAAGCAATGTCACTGTGGAACATTCTAGCCAAAGCAATGACATCTCCATGGAGACGTGCAGGTGGCAGATCAGAAAATGTTACATAATGCAGCCTTAAATACACAGAGGAACACATCCAGGATTACCACCAGATGGCATCATAAGATGGAAGCGAGCTTTTGTAACTCCAAGTAGGTTTTTGATAAAGAAGCAACTTTATAAAACACTTAAAAGTAAAAATTTTTTTTAAATATTTGTGAATATTTAGGTTAAACTGTCACTTAATCTCAATCTTTAGACCTGGACCGGACCAGCTCTGACTCTTTGTTCTCTGTCTGATGAATGATACATGGACTGAAAGACGACACTATTGTGGACACTGGACATTTTAATTATCTCCAAACAAGAGCTTCTCAGTTTACCTCAAAACTACAGAAACTCTGAAGGGACAGTTCACAATGGGCTCTGCTTATGAAACTGTCCGCACCAATCTGGAACAAACAGCCACGGTCATAAGTCAAATTTATGTTTTAGATTTAAATTTAGACAAACTTTACTGATCCACAAGAGAAATTATTTGGATTTTTTAAAGCAGGTAATAATAAAAATGTATTCAAGCCACTTAAACATAAAAAAATTAAAGTTATGTAAAACTATTTAGGTACCTGCACCTTGCTCTTATCATTTGTTGAAACTATAAATCAATAACTCACTTTTTTTGTGTTTATCTGTTATGAATTATATCATGAACCATGTCTACTATTGTTTTTTGTGGACCAAATTCTAGCCTTTTAAGACGTTTTAAGAAATGTTAACTTGAAGTATTTAACTATGATTTATCTCAGAATAAATATTTCTGGTAGATAGAAACATGCACATCCAACAAAAACTGCAACTACGTGCTTGCGCAAAAAAATATTGCAAAAAAAGAATTTTGCAGAATAAATCATTAACAGCACCTCATAAACGCTACAACCATTTAAATAAATTTTGAATAATAATATTGACATACACATTATGCAAAACTTAACCAAATCATATGTATGGCATTATTAAAAAAACACACAGGAAGTGCCATTATGAAAACATAAAGGTCTTTATTCTTACATTCTAAATACATATTGTATGACTAATATTATTAAAAACGACAAGGACCACAAGTTCAGCTTTCATTTTAATTTAAAACAAAATTTAATCTTTACATATTTTTGTTTTTCAAATGTACAATCAAACAATGTAGTAATCATACATAAAATTCTTCATATTTAATGCACAACTTTATCGACACTAGTTTCCATAAATTAAAAAAAAGGAAAAAACATCGAGATTTGTAAGAAATGTGAATGAGGCAACACGACGGTTTTACACAAATGCCGAAACACGGAATAAGGTGCCACTTTTCCCTTCAATTTTATTATTAGCACTTTGAGAAATGACTCGAGCAGAAGTTTTTTGTGTTTAAAGAATAAGCGAGGAGTAGAAATAGTGGTAATGTAGTAATAGTAGTACTTTTACTTTGTCATTTTCCTACCCACTGTTTTCAAAGTTTAGTGGACAGTACCTATATTTGCAATACACAATCTAAAAGAATAAAAAAGTACAGAATCTGAGTTTACAAATTAAAATAATGGACACTAATATTGATTAAAATAGCTTTTAATTCACAATCATAATGTTGGTATTTGAATTA
This sequence comes from Boleophthalmus pectinirostris, assembly GCF_026225935.1. Lineage (NCBI taxonomy): Eukaryota > Metazoa > Chordata > Actinopteri > Gobiiformes > Gobiidae > Boleophthalmus > Boleophthalmus pectinirostris. Next base: position 11,611,279 of record NW_026571153.1, on the reverse strand, counting down.
AACAGCAAATTAACCCTCAGAATTTAGCTTTTTTTTTTAAAGATTTTGACAAACTTTTTCTATTCAGACAAATGGAGTGTATTTTAGTAGCAAGTTTAGCAAAAATTGTAAAAGATAATTCCAGTTTTTCCCATGTACATTGACGGAAACATGTATTAGTGCGCAGTTTTTCTCAGATACATTTTCCTTTTTTCTTCTCACACAAACGTTGCAGTCACTCACCTTCATAACGAACACTCAAGTTTGACATTGGATTTGGCTCAGCGTGGCTCGAAATTCACTCTCCCAAATAAAGACTTCACGTTTTAACTTCAGGAAGAAAATATTTCGATGGTAAAAGAAGAAAAAGTTTGGGTTTGATGATAAAATGATGAAAAATGGTAGCAAAAGATGTCGATTTTAAAGTAATAGTAGTATAGTAAGCTTCACATGTAGTTGTAGTAACAGTAGTAGTGGTTGTAGTAGTAGAATTTTATTGAAATTATTATTATTATTATTGAGAAAAGTTTGGATTTTGCTGGTTTTGTTTAAAAATGATTGGCCATGTTTAGTACCTACAAGCAACAGCTAAAACTCAACACATTAATCTACAATTTAACTTGGTAAAATATGCTATAGAAACCAATTACCCTTGAATTATTTGTTAGTTAGTCATTTATCAATTTGGGTTTAAGTGTTTAAAACTACTACAGAATCTATTGACGAGTTTAGCACCGATTTAGGCCTGGTTTAGACCTGATACAGTCCTCAGGGTTCCCACAAAATTTCAAAACTTTTCCACGACCTAAAATTAATTTTCAATTACTTTACGCACCTACACGTGTAGAATTGATCAGACTTTTAGGACTAAATATGAAATGTTAATCCTTTCCACCCACTTTATGGTTTGGTATTATAGTTTTTTAACTTCAAAATACTGTCAGTGCATTTATTGTCGTCTTTTCTTAAACAAAAGGTGCAGACGTTCGGACATAATCATAATAACTTGAAAGAGATACTAAAATTCCATGATTTTTCCAAAACTTTCACTGAATTTACAAATTTCCATGACTTTTCCATGACCGTGGGAGCCCTGAGTCCTGGATTAGACTTGATTCAGGCCTGATTTAGACCGACCTGGTTCACTGTTGGATTCTTTTAGTCCTGTTTTTCCCAGGTTGAGTGCTACTGTAATCATGACTTGGTTCCACTTTGTTTTGTTTTTTTAAGCTCACATTTGAAAAAACTAAATATTTTCAGTGATGCTACTTGGTACAAAAAGTTCAAGAACAAAAGCACAATTATTTTCTAACACAGCCAGACTTCAAAATCCCGAACAGTGATTCTCTTTTTCACTTTCTCTCACGCGTTCGTTAAAGCAGTTCCAATTCGGTCAGGCGGCTCTGATGAGGACCAAGGTGAAGGTCGAAAGGTCAAAAGGTCGTGTTCTTTTTTTTTTGGTTGCCCGTAGTAACGAGGTTGGAATGTAGCGCTAACCCGGTTGGACACAGTTCTCTCACACACACGTACGGTACTCTTATATTATTATTTCACAGGTAAACAACGAGCTCTGCAGTTTGGGGCCACTGTCACAAAATGGCTTTAGTTCCAGTTGTAAAATGTTTGACCAGTTTTAGTTCACGTTTAAATAGAAATGTAAAAAAACCCAAACATAATCAAACTTCATAACTGTTTTAATTCTCAACATATGGTAATCCACTCTTCTTGTTTTATTCGTCATTTATCCGTCTTTCTCACTATAACTTCATTGTTTGTTAAAATGTTTGATCAGTTTTAATTCAAGTTTAAATAGAAAAAGGAGTAAAAAAACAATCAAACTTCATAACTGTTTCATGCCGGACGTATACTGTGCAATATTTTTGATAAATTTCACTCAGACCAAGGTCAAACTGTACAACCAAATCACGGTTTAAAAGTTCACAGATCGTGGAACTACTTCAACAGAGCGAAACCGTCACGAGAGGCGGCTGGATTTCAAACAGGTTTGATATTCTTGTGACCTACGATTGCCGATCGGGAGCTGGTCCTGAGGTATTAATCGGTTCTCGTTACCCCATGTATACTAAATGAAGCACGACACACGATTAAGCTGAAACTCGATCCCAAAAACAGTTGCACGAGTGAAAAATCGGCTCAAAAAGTGCCAAAAATTGCACAGTGTACGCCCGGCTTTAATTCTCAAAGTTAGTAGGGTAATCCACTCTTCTTGTTTTATTTGTGAGAAGATTCGTGATTTGCTGTAGTGTCACTTCTGAAAAAAATATATTTAAAAAAAAAAAGTCTTTCTCACTATAACTACACTGTTTGTTAAAATGTTTGATCAGTTTTAATTCAAGTTTAAATAGAAATGTTATGTTTAAGGAATAAAAAACGTAATGAAACTTCATAACTGTTTAATGCCCGACATACACTGTGCGATATTTTCGATTGTTTCACTCAGTTCCAGCTCAAACTGTACGACCAAATAACAGGGTTTAATAGTTAACAGTAATTGTGAAACTACTTCAACAGTGCGAAACCGTCAAGAGAGGCAATGGGATTTCAATTCTTGCAACCTGCGATTGCCACTTGGGAGCTGGTCCTGAGGTATTAATCGGTTCTCGTTATCCCATGTTTACTACACAAAGCACGACACAGAAAACCGACTTAAAAAAAACAAAAATCACACAGTGTACGCCCGGCTTTAATTCTCAAAGTTACTACGGTAATCCAGTTTTCTTGTTTTATTCATGAGAAGGAATAAGTGATAGACTCAGTCATGGAGTAGGGCATCTGGCTTAAAAGTAACATGTGAGTGATTCACTGTAGTGTCACTTCTGAAAAAATAAGTCTTTCTCACTGTAACTATATTCATTAAATCCTCAAACTGTAACGTAAAACCGCTTATTCAAGATCCTGCTCAAAATCTGGCGCGTTTGGTTTAACCCTCATAGCACTGACTGATGTGGGGGTGTATCGATATATCGTATGGTTTAATTTGATGATACAGTATCGGTATTGTGGGCTGCTGTATCGATATATCTAGTATTTTTAGATATTTGACTAAATTGTTTTGTGTAAAAGCTACAATTATGTTGATATTTTCAATGTTTTGATGAGTAAATTTGGTGTTTTTTGTATGTAATGTTCCTCTTCTCACGATCCTGATGTGTGTTCGATTTGCAGCAATGATCATACGAGTTTTCCAGTGCCTATAAGAGTTTTTTGTTAAATGATACCTGATAACATTAACTTTGCACAAACTTAATGAACTTAGACTTTTAGTATCATAATCATGATTTAGCCTGATTTGAAGTATATCGAATTCTTAAGTGTGCTGTATCATATTGTGGCCTGTATATCGAGGTATCGGCCCAGCCCTAGACTGACGGGTCAAACGCAGAGGACACATTCACATCGGGACAATTACGTCAAAAATAAAAACAAAATAAAAAGATTGGTTGAAACTCATTTGTGACAGTGGCTCACATTGGACGGATATTTACGTTTGTGAGATTTTGGTGGTTTGTTCCTGGAGGGTTTCCTCAGTCTCTCATCGCGTCATTGTTTCTGCGTTTCATCGTGACCTTTGACCCCTGCCAGGTGTTGAAGGGACAGGAAGTGGTTGAGGCACACGGAGAGTGTAACTGTGGATCCGTTGGGTGTGTCCAATTTCTCAAAACTACCTCATCGAAATCTGAATGAACTCTTGATTCCTCTGATTTCAGTCCTGCCCTTTCAAGAGAAGCGAATAAAGGAGAAAAGATGTTGCAGTGTGGACGTAGTGTCACTGTTATTATTTATTTACGATGTTATTGATCAATAAATATCACATTTTATCCTAGTGTGGAAACAAAATTAGGATAAAATTATTACATTTTATTCTAATGTGATCTCCACACTGCCAAACAGAGCAAAGGTTTACAAGATCATTTTGATACCCAATAACATTTCTTTAAAAAGACATTGGGTTTAATTGCTTTGTTTAGAATTATTAATTTTGTTTGTGAATGAAAAGCTTTGAAATTATATTATAAAACAGAAATGAATGTTTAGCATTTTGGAGATGACATTTCATTTAGACACAGTTGCTTTTAACAGGCTCTATTCACACTTAGGTCATAAACCAGGAGGACGTTCAGAAAGATGAGATTACAACTTCCGGCAGGCTCTGTTCGTGGTCATAAATCTGACAAAATCTAGGAAAAATGAGAAAATGGCCCAGTTTTCTTCATCTAAATGTCATTGTCGCGTTCTGTTATGTTTGGCTGATCAAGAATTACAACCATACCTCATTTGTCATCATTTCCCGACTGACACACAACTCCGAGTGCACTGGGTACACAAAAGCGAGAGAGACGAGAGCGACAAATTCAAGATTATTTCAAAGAAGCACCTAACGTTTGCAGTCTTCATTTTACCGTTGATCACATTTACTTCAGTCGGTCGCTGAGCCCAGTGTCGGGAACTACGCCGGAAGTTCTCATCGCATGTTTCTAAACGTCTTCCTGGTTTGTGACATAAAACCACACCTTATAATGACCAATAAATGTAAAATTTATATTACAAATGAATGTCATCCCTGTATGTATGAGATGGGGTTTAACATGGACTTTTCTCCTTAAGGGACAGGACTTAATTAAAAGCAGAGGAATCGAAGGAGGTGAGTTTTAAGAAATGGGATGCGCCCTTATCTTCTGCATTACGGTAAACTGGGAGGAGTGGACAGTTTTCATGCAAGACCCAGGTGCAAAAAACCAAAGTGTGTTTTACAAAGAAAGTGCCTTCTTCTTCCAGTGAGCTCAGTCAGCAGCTGCAATGATATTTTTACTTCATAGTTTTATCATTGTCATTCCCCCTCGCAACCACCGGAGGTCCCTGTTACGAAAGGTATCGACAGTTCAGCAGTCCGCAGCGCTAAAAACACACGAAAAACACAACTAGGTCCTCCAAATGTCAGGAGTTGGAGCCGTCCAAGAGTAAAATAGCCTCCTCCTCCTCCTCTTCTTCTCCTTCTTCATCGTCATCTTCGTGGAAAGATCGGATCAGTTGAACATGATGGACTCTGGATCCTGGTTTGACATTTGAGCCATGTGACGAAGAATATCTTTTTTTGTGATAATACCAAGAAGTCGCCTGGAGAATTAAACAAAAAAGAAAACAAAAAATAGGACAAACAAAAAGATACAAGATTAATATTGGATAAAAGTGGGAATTTAAAATGGTTTAGAGGTGGTTTTGATTGTAAGAAACAGCTTCATGTTTTTGTTGAATATATTTGTTAGTTTTAATATCAAAGTTAAAGGACCTGCACACAATTTGTCCATGTATTTGAGCAAAATCTGTCTTGCCGCAGTACAGATATATCATATAAGCAGCTTTTGAGATCAAAATAAGTCCATTCTGAGCTGCTTGCATCTAATTAGAAAGCATTATTGTCTTTACCGTGATGCGAAAAGTCTGCTCTGTGTTACAATTTATTTTTATAATTGAACAAATGAAAACAAAAAAAGTGTATGAGGAAGGAATTTGTGTCATTATGTTGTTAAATCTGATCCTTTTTGTAATTATAAGTGTACAGAACTGTTAAAAAACTCAACAAAAACATGAAGTGTCATTCATCAGAGTAAACATTAGAATAAGATAAGTGACTAAAGCCGAGAAAACCAAACAGTGTTAAAGTAGCAGTAGTTAAATTTCAACAAAGCCAAAAGACAGCGGAATATTGATGAAAATTGTGTGGACATCATTGCAGAAGATTCCCCATCAGTCAAAAATACTAAACAGTAAATACAATTTCAAGCAGCGAGTAGTACCATACTCTACTATAGTATATAGATATAAAACTAGATAAAGTGATTGATGGTATTTTAGATCAAACTGAGTGATCGATACAAACTAGAAAGCTTTTTAAGTTTTATGTGTGACTAAAGACTGAGGAGAGACCGAGGAGTGAAAGAAGAAGAGGAGGAGCCAAGAGGGACCAGTTTAAGTAAATTAAGAGTAAAAAATATAAATGTTGAATTTTGGTTGAGTTTAAAATTGAAAGCACCTCCGGAATAATCTAAAATAAAGTCATGTTTTTCTTTTTTTTTAATTGTTTTGGTTGCGTTTATTGAACTGAAGAACACAGAAAACCTAAATCTTTACACTGAGTGGGCTTGCGTTTCCACAAACCTGACTCTTACTTGGTCATGGAAACATTCTTTAGGCTGTAATATTACAAAATATGGAGAGTAATTGTTTGGTTGTGGTTTGTACATTACCTTGATTTCTTCCAATTCAGACAAAACATGAAAAGTAGCTATTTGTAAAAAGAGAACTGTAGATTTTAAAGTTTTTTTGTTGGATGAAAACCAAGAGCTACAACATTTTAAACTGGACCCTGTTGGTTCAAAAGAAAAAAAGTTTAAAAACAGACTACTTTCTGTTCATTGGAAGACAGTGATAAAACTATAGACTACAACATCACTCCACTATTGACTATTGATTATTGATTATTGAGTATTACAGACCAAGGAGAGCAATGGGGGCAAGTACTACGACTAATCAGTATTAAATGTTTCTTTATAAAGTATCACCCTCTAAAAGGCCAGTGCAGTTTAAGGCCATCTGTCAGTGTCCTTCGATCTGCAGGTCAAACGTGAGCAAAAGCAAAAGAAAACAAAAAGAAAATGTTACTGGAAAACTACGTAATTCATTAAAGATGCACTACAGTACGGGTGAGGGTCGACTCGAACTTGGTCTGTTTGTCTCCATAGATAAGTATACTATAAATATATTTTAATTGATTAATCCGGTTTGTTTGTAAAGTGTTTGAGTGCACAAATACGAGGTAACATATTCATGGAGACAAGCAGGTGGCAGACCCTCCGTAAGAAAAACTACGTAGTGCACCTTTAAAAATGTCAAACTATAGTTGTAAAGGAAAGAAAAACACTGCACTCAGGTCTGTTAAGCCACTACATGCAAAGAAAGACGCTAGTATCTCGGTATCTATCTATTTATCTATCAAACAAACAAAGGATCTATTATGCGGGTAAAAGAAAAGTTTTTACAGAGTCTGGTCTAGTTTTCTGCAGCTGACAAAGCAAAGAGGGCAAGTGAACACTAAAAATATCTAGCCCCGTTTTCAGACATGGTGTGAATTGTTGGTCTGCACTACTGGCTTCAGGTGATGTTATTTTAGGTAATAACTTAAAATATTACAATATATTAAAAGGTTTCTTAGCCTGGAGATGATTTTGGTTGTTGTCTTGAATAAACAAATAGATAGCAGTAACGTTGAACTGCTTAAAAACTAATTTAACATTGTAAATTGCTTGTAATCTAGTGTCAAAGGTAAATTTAGCCCAGGGCAGGTACGGCCAAGGAGTTAATGAATAATAAAGAGATCTAAGGGCTGAACTACTCGATATTCAAACTTGTACATGTCTGAAAGCGGTTTTACTACGTGAGTGCCAGTTCACATTAAAAAGCTACAAACTTTAGACAAAGTTAAAGATGTATTAAGTCACTTTTCTGGTGTAATGTCCACAGCCTGTCTGAAAATTAAAATGTTATAGTTTTGCCAAGAAAGTTCCAAAGTATGGCATTATTTATATATTTATTATTATATATTTATCCACCATGATTTCAATTACAGATGTTTTAACTTCTCTCTCATTGAAGGTCTTTCTCTATTTTTAATTTTATGATGATTATTTATGTTTTGATTTGCTTGTATTGTGATTTTAAAGTATTTCTTATTCGGTAACGCACTTTGAATTACTTTAAAATAACTTGCCTTGCCTTAACTTTGAAAAACATTTCATCTTACTGTGAGTGATGTTTCCTCTCCACGGATCAGATAAGTTTAATAAAGTGTGAAAAAATGTATAACACACTCAGATTTTTAAATAATGTTTCTGCAAAAAAGCCTTCGTCAGATCATTTTTTTTGCTTTGGACCACAGTATGAATGATCTGACGAAGGCTTTTTTGCCGAAACGTTATTTAAAAATAAAAAAAGCTTTTGGACATCGGCCATCTGAGTGTGCTATGCATTTTTTCAGTTTCATGTTACTGTTTCTTGCATTTGTACCTCAACGAGAACCTTAGTGTGTGTTTTCTGATTAATTTTATTCAGATAAATTTAATGCCATACTGTGGAACATTCCAGGCAAAGCATTAACACCTCCACGGAGAAGAAGGTGGTGGACCCTCCACCAGGAAAGTTACCAACCTCACTTCATTGGTTTGTAGTTCAAAAAGACTTAAGTCACACCAAACTCAGAGTCAGAAAACAGTAAAAAAGTTTCTATAGTTTCAGTGAAGAAAGTCGATGCATCAACCCAGAGTTCCCAGTGAGGGAGAAGGAGGGGCTAAGTACAGAGGGAGGAGCTAAGTACCAGGGGCGGGACTCGCTGCTTGACCTCCTCCAGATGCTCTAAAATATTCTTCTTTGTGATGATGCCCAACACAATCCTGCAACACACACCACACACATGTGCACACGGCCCCAAACACAAGAGGAACACAAAAGAACAGGGGGTAACTGAAAACAAAATGAACGATTCAATAAAAAAATAAAAATAAAAAAAAAACAATTAAAAGGCCCTATATTGCACTTTAGACCTACGTTATAAAGTTGTTTCCTCATCACAAACATGCCTGGAGTTGTGTTTTGTTTCATTCACACAAAACCTGCATATTTATTCTGTGTTCCTTTTTCAAACAATCAGATATGTGTGAATAAGACAAAACACAACTCTAGGTGTGTTTTTGAGGAGGTAACAACTTTATAACGCGGCTAAAAGCTCACAGGAGTCAGTTTGGCGTAATATAGGACCTTTAGGGTGTGGAGGTGTGTTAGGCTGTTCACTGGTTTCAGCTTCATGTTTATAAGTCATTTTTACTTCAGCCTAAACCAGGAACTACCAGTACTTCTCCACCCCCTTCCAAGTAGCTCGCCAAGGGATTTCAGAATTCTATGTATTGTGGATAATAAGTAAAATTTGATTAACTACCACTGGAAATGTACCAATGGTGCTCTGATAAATGGATAATGGTTTATGTTTCATAAGCATCTAACTGTTCCTCATCTAAGACTTGAAGTGGCTCTTATATTTACTTAGTTTCTTTGTGACTTCTGAAATCGTAGCTCTCTAGCATTTTTGTTGCTCACTGAAGAAAAAAGGTTGGAGACCACTGACCTAAACCCTTTCAGTCATAATCTATGAGGTTGTAGTCTATGTTTTGTTTTGTTTTGTTTAGTAGTGCTTCAAAATGACTGAATAAACTACTACTACTACTCCTACATCCTCCTTCTGTGTGAAGTACTTGATATTTTAGACAATAAAAGTTTTCTAGTATGTTTTAGAGCAGGGGGCTCCAACCTTCAACCTTCTCCAACCTTCTTCTTCCAGAGAGCTACTAATTTTAGCGGTCATAGGAAATAAAGTATACGTAAGAGCCTTGGAAAGACTTAAATGGGGTCCAGTTAGAAAATACATAAAATATAAACCATTATTTATTCATGAATGATGGATTTACAGCAATAATAAGCATTTAATTAATCACATTTGAGTTATTCGGGACAATATGTGTAATTTCAAAATCCCTTGGCGAGCTACTTGGACAGGGGTGAAGAGCTACTGGTGGCTCCTGAGCTAGAGGTCGGTGACCCCTGTTTTACAGAAATTAACCACTCTAACGCTAATCACTTTACCTTCATAATCAGGAGGAGTAATTATAATGATGGTTATGGTATGATTTTTTAACTTGTAAAATTAACCACCACGTTTTCTTCAAAGCCATAACACACCACCATAAACAAAAAAAAAAACTCATAAACTTAAAATTAACATAGAAAATGGTCTTTGTAGGCACAACTTTGAACCAGCAGGGGACGTTTACACAACCACTTCACTCACGCCATGAATTATCTTTATTGCTGATGTCCATTTAACAGACTTCATGTGCAAATTAAAATGTCTCCCCTGTTATGTTTTTGTTTAGATGTGGTTAGTTTGGACAGCTGAGTAGAGGAAGTGCAGCACAGTGGTTAGGCCAGCGCATGCAACTTGGAACGCCAAATAATTACTGAAGTAGGCACTCGAGATTACATTTTAGGCTTTAATAGTTAGTAATAGTGCATAAGTCCAAAAATATTTACTGAGGTAGTTACTTTATTTAAAATGTTACAAATGGCTAGGTCCTTGGTTTATGTAGTTCCTAGTTTAGTCCCATTTTAATCCTGGTTCAATTTTGGTTTAGTTTGGTTTAGTTCAGCCTTAGTCCTGGTTTAACAGTCCTGGATTTCATTCTAGTTTAAGTCTCTAGTTTTTATGATTTTGTGCCATTTTAGTCCCTGTATGTACATATTTAATTCTGGTCCCGGCTACTTAGAGAGTGTAATATTACTTAAAACTTTGAGATAGTACTGTTAAGGCTGAATAAATCTTGTGAAGCGTCTTTTGTATAACCTCTTGACATGTTCAGTTGTTGTTCTTACCCGTTGTGCGTGACGAGACACTGCCGTAGCCCCAGTTTCCTGAAGATGTCGACCACGATCTCCATGGGGGTGTGGTCGGTGACGGTAAAGGGGCTCATGTCCAGGATGGAGCGCAGCTTTAGCGGCCGGGGGCTGTCGGCCGGGAGCGTGGGCGCATGCTGTGTGAAGTAAACCCGCGAGTTCAGCATGATGCCCTCCTGTTTACGGCGAGCGTTTTCTACAGAGAGAGAAAATGTATTTAGGGCAACAATGACAGTGAAGAAGTTATGGGTTATTATTTTTAGTATTTTTGTTTAGACTTCACATTCAAAAGAATGTCTGACCTGTAAGATAGTGTGGAGTAAAATTATGTTATCAAAGTTTATAAAACATAACATTCTTTTTCCACACACAGTCTTTTTTTGGTAACTAACCACCACATAAATGATGTAAACATATGACACAGGATAAATCCAACAATATTTAAGAGACATTTATATAATATTTGCATTTTTTTAGCCTTCGGAAGCACAGCAAAAGAGATCTTGCTCATAGCTGGTATAGATAACAGTGCGCACATTTACATGGCCACGAAAAATCAGATAACTGGATGAACCTTATTTGCATAATTTTCCTGTGCATGTGTGAACAATCAGAAATAAATCAGATTACTCATTGTCTGTTGTTACAAGCACACCAAAATCTGATTAATGTCTAATTTCTAGACATTTGTAGCCACTAGAGATGCAAGTGTTTACACAGCATTTTGATAAGAAGATAACTCCCCAAATCAGATTTGTCTGCGCTCACCTATAGCGATAGTGATGTCCCTGCGCAGAGCAAAGCCCACCAGCCTCTGTGACTCCTTGGACACGATCACAGGGAAGCCATTATAACTTGTCTCATTGATGATGGCCTGCAGCTCCTCCACAGTCAGGTCGTCCTGGGTCAGCACAGCGAGGGGCGGGTCACTGCGGCGTGGCCTCATCACCTCGCGGGCCAGGGTCGTGTGCGTGAACTCCTCTTTCGCGTCCAAAAACGGGTATCCGTTCAGTCTGATGTGGGCCTCATAGATGCCCTCACGCCCAAACGCATCGCCCACCCACTTACTGGTCATGACTGCCGCCATCAGAGGGACGATGTACTCCAGACCGCCGGTCAGCTCGAACACGATGACCACCAATGATACGGTCATACGGGTCACACCGCCTGGGGAGCAGAGGAACAACTACAGCGCCAAATACACAGCAATGTAGTGCTCTGCATATACTATGTTTATAACTGTAAAGCAAAGAATGGATTTAAAAGAAATTATAAAGTGTTTTATTGTCAGAGAACCAGAAAATAGTGCTGGTACACTGTTAGCATGCTAGTTGTAAGCATTGTCTTTCAGCATTGCCATAGTCTTGCTGTACCTGCAGTTTAGACTTCTATAAACGTATTCTGAAATTAATGGGATTCTTGTATTAGTTTATCAGTTCGAATTTCCTCCTGGAGTTGTTTAAATTTTGCACTATGAACAGAATACTTTTAAAACATATTGCACTTGCCATGACAGTCAGAAAAATTGCAATATTAATTCACCAACCAAAATTAGCAGCCCTACTTTCCACTCTTAGACCTCGTTTCAAAAAATATTGTTTTTAGACCCCAAAAATCCTCTGTCCGTGTGGCTGAAAAACCAACAGTAAAATACATTTACTTGTCTCTAGACTCACCCAGACATGCAGCGGCTCCCACCATGGCGTACAGCCCTGGAGTGATGCAGTCGGCCCCCACCTCGCACCACTCTTTGAACAGGAACCAGTCGTGATGGTAATAAGCCAACTGCTCCACCGCAATTCCCACAATCCTCCCTGCTATGGCGCCTATGGCCATACTGGGAATGAACAGACCAGAGGGGACCTGGAAGAGACAAATATTTGAAGATGACTTTAGAAGCAAGTGCAATATTACTAGTAGAAAATGACAAATAGTGACTTGATATTTTATTAATAGTGACTGAACTGTAAACTTGACAATTTTTGAAGAAAGAATTGAAAAATCTAAAACTGAAGTGAATTGAAATGCCGCCAAAATAACAAACAAAAAAGCAGAGGCGTGCATGTACTTTAAATAAATCTACATGTAATTTTTGTTATTTTGTGTATATACTGTACATAAAAAACTCTGATTGAACTGACACTGAAGATGTAAGTATTTCTTTTGAGGTCAACTATTCTGATTCCGAAATGTATTTTAGTTTTCGTACTTTAGTTTCCATAAAGTAAAAAACAAGAGAATAGACTTTAGAAGGAGCCTCCCTCTCACCTTGAGTCCAAAAGTGAATATAGTCATGATGATTTTGAAGATGAGGGCGAGACACAGTTGCCACATGGCGGAGTAGACGCCTGGTCCCGCGGGTCTGTTGGGGTTGTCTGTGAACGCTTTGCTGCCGTTCATTTGGCTCCTGTACTGACACAGCTGAGAGGACTCTAGGGGGCCGCAGTCTGTGAACAGCTCTTTGATCAGCTCACTCGTGTTCTGGCGCGTGTACGGGTTTGGAAAGGCCACCACCGCTGTGATGGCAGCAACCAAAATCACCTCCAGGACAGGATACTTCCCTAAATGTAAAAAAAAAAAAAACAGATTGTGGGAGTTAATGTAAAGTTCATGATAAAAAGTTATTACAGTGTTTCCCTCTAATAGAAGAGATGGTGGTGGGCACCTATAGCACATTTTTGTTTTGCCCCAATGATCTAATAAGAAGCTGAAGAAAAATTGGCAATACAAATTATATTATATGGTTGTAGTATTCTGCCCTACAAATGCAAAAGAAGAGTGTGAAACTGAGAAAAATTACTTCAAAGTTTCTGTTTTGTCCAGACAAAAGTAGTTGCTATAATGAAGAAAAATTTGTATGCAAAAAAACATTGAGCTCAAAATGGAGCCTCTGACCTTATTTGTCAGTTTCTGTTGTCTGCCTTTGTATCATGAGCCAAAAATAAGGAGTCGTGCAAAGGCAAAAGGCAGAAACTGACATGATCATTATTATTTGCCTGATTTTCCTCAGACTTCCATCCATTATAAGAACATCTCACCGAGGTCGAGTCATCAGGGTGTTTGTTTGAAATTATATAGAAGAGCTCTGGATTTCCTGTTTAGTACTGATCAGGATCATGTGGCAAAACTTACACAGTTAAACAGCTTGACACAAGTGACTTTGCAGTATAGTGTGTACAGTACGAATAAATACACAACATACTTTCACATTAAAGATAATTTAGGTATAATTGAATACAAAAGTATATTTATTTAATGTGTTAAGACCCTGTGCCAAGGTCGCACCAAAAAGAAGGCAAAAACAAACAAAACAAACACTGTTACTGCCTTTTGTCTTTGAACGACTCTATTTTTGGCAGATGATACAAAGGCAGAGTACAAGAACTACCAAATAAAGGTCAAAGGTCAATTCTGAGCTCAATATTTTCACAATATTTATTCACATGATAAAGGAGGTCTAAAATACCCCCAAAATGGCATTAACTCATTATTGCCTCTGTAGGGCAAAATACACATAACTATATTCACACTCCCAAAATAATGGAAAATGTGGCTCGGTTGTGTCAATCATAGTTTCAGTTAATACCTGTGGGAAACTAGCTTGTCGTAACATCGTCGCCATCTTATAATCATGAGTCTATTCAAACCACTGTTCTTGGTTTAGCTTTTACACTCTACATTGACTGTAACCATACTGTGGGCTCAAAACTGTTTTGTGTTGCACTGATTTTAATTATTACATGCACAGAATAAGTAAATAGAAGAGTGACGTCTTGCCACTCTATGTGTTTAAGAATGATGAAAAATTAGGACCACTGCCATAGTAATTAACAATTTAAAAGTATATATTACATCTTTTGAATGGAAAAAAGCCCACAAAGTGTTTCATATAACAGGAAGCTAAACTCATGTATAATACATGTTGGAACACTTTGCCTTTGCACCACAGAACTGCACAGTCACTGGGGCACTTTAAAATCTTGCTCAAAGCACACCTTTTCTCCTTCGCATTTGCCCAGAGTTAGGAAGAGACACCTTGGTACCTTGCTGTTCTTATTATTATTTATTAAAATTCTGCTTGATTTGCTTATTATATGTTTTATTTCCCTGTAAATGTTCAGCACTTTGGTAAGCTTTGGCTGTTTTAAATGTGCTTCACAAATAAATTTGATTATCATTAGTAGGAGATCATGTTTCAAATTTTGTCTGTTTTTGGGCTAATGAATAAAGCTTAAAACTTGACATTAATTACCAAATCTTGTGGACTTGCGGCGTCTGCACCAGGCGATGTTGGCCCGGATGAAGAAGGCCCCCCAGAGCCCCCCGAACACCCCGAGAAGGATGAAGGGGAGGAGCTCAAACAGGTACCAGGGCGTGTGGTACTCCACGTAGAACAGCACCAGACGACTGTTACCAAACGGGTTTATGGAGCGCAGCACGAATGCAGCCACCAGAGCAGCGAATGAACGCCACAGGGTCTTCAGAGGGAAGTAGTAACTCACCTGAACCAGACACAAGGCACAGAGGTGAGGGACTGAATATTGTTTTGGTCACACAACATCTTTAAGTTATAAATGATGAAGTATCTCATATATGATTAAAACAAATAAAATTAACTGAAATTTGCAATAACAATAACCGAAATATCGTGATATTGCATCGTCAAAAGTCTTATAATAATATCGTGAAGTATCACAATTTATTGAACTACAAGTTTCATTGCTTAAATTCTTCGTTATGGTGCAGGAATAGCTTAAAAAACAGTTGCAACTACATAGACCATGATCCTTTGCTCCATTTCAGCACAGAAGAAATTATGTTATTAAGCACTTATACAAATGACTGAACCAAATGCTTTTCCAAGGTAAAACCTAAAGGTTTTAAAAGTAGCATATTCACAATTCAGTTACTCTCCACAAAATATCGCAAACAATATCGAACCGTGACATGCATATCATGAAAATATCGTATCGAGGGATTTGGCTATCATTACATCCCTAGTTATTAATGAAAAATTCTTTGGGAAATCCTGCATTTTTACTGTGAACGGGGTCAACTCTCCACAGCTCTGTCTCAATTTGATAAGTTTAAGGCCATGCTGGGAAACATTCCAGGCAAAGCAACACTGCCTCTAAACTATAAATTTTCTGGTGATATAAATGACATAAATAGTTCCTGTCATTGACCTAAAATCTACATTTCGACTGTGTCAGTACCTCCTCTAAACTGAAGAGCACTCCTCCGATGGGCGCCCCAAAAGCCACAGACACGCCCGCAGCAGAGGCCGCCGAGAGGACCTGCAGAAAAAAATCAAAAGCACCTCAGAAAACACACTCTACAGTTTACTCCACCTGTGGCCTTAACTATTACATCTGTCAGTGAAGTGCAAAGCTTTTACACCAAGCACTACTACTATATTGTCTTTTTCAAAGGGTAGGGACTAACAACAAAAATAGGCATAAACCAGGACAAACTATAACAAAATCGGGTAAAATTTGGACTGAGCCACATCTAAAGCAGCACTTAAACTAGATCTGAATAAGGCCTAAATCAAGAAGATAATAAAAAATATACCACGACTAAACTACTACAGTCCTTATCCAGAACATAATCAACATAACAAGGAAAAAATTATAAAAAATTCAAAAATTACCAAATGAAAGAATCTAAAATTTTAGCCCAATCCCTTCAGTCGTTCCAGAGTTGCCACCAGGGGGGTATTTTTGATTGCCGCTCAATTTTTTTCTTTTCTTTTTGAGGTCCAAGATCGATTTTCTCCAAGCAGATATTTACAAACTAACTGCTGAACCTGAATATTTGAGAGGATGACCATTTCTGACAGCAATCTCACACTATTCTGAGCTTTCATGTGGATAGTGTGGAGTCACAGACCAGATTTGACCTTTTTGGACCCTTCTTTGGACTCTCACTTCCCCATGTGGGCACAGTTAGATGTTGATAACATTTTTACCAGATAAACTTTGGTATATTCTGATTAGTTTAAAGTAATAAACACATCTACTATCAACTTCCTTTATTTCAAATGCAATTTTAGAAATGTTTTCAGCCAAATCTGAGATGGCTCATAGGGCAGGGCGGCTGATTTCATATGGACGAACCCTTTTGCTTCCTGATTCTCATTGTTTTGCTTTTGACCTTTGACATCTCACCTCTCGTTTCTTGGCTTCATTCTTGCTGTATTTAGGGAAGAGGTAGGAGAAGATGTTTCCGCAGCAGCAGGCCACGTGCACTAGGGGGCCCTCTTTCCCCAAACTCAACCCAGATGCCACAGCCAAAACCAGAGTGATGGTCTTTATCATCAAGGTCCATTTTCCCAAGTAGCCTCTGATAATAAAGCCACTGAGAATAGTTTTAATCTGGAGAGAGAAAAACACATGAGGTCACATTATATTGAACATTTGAACTAGGGTCAAAAGTAATAAAAAATCTGACACTAATCAATACTAAAACTTTAAAACTAGATCCTAAAAACTCACATTCACAGAACAGATATGAGCCTTCTTGAAGAACTTAAATATACAACTCAATACAGTTCAATAAAAAATAAAGACTGTGACACTAAACATCTTTGTTAAACCACTTCTTGAGCAAAGTTAATATCAAACACACATATTTTAATCCTCAAAACAGTAAAAATGTCAAATGTGTTGCATAAAAGAGTTTCCTTCCAAAAAACGAACAACAAAATTGTAGCGCTGTAACAAAATAATTCAGGAAAATATGCCAAAAAATATATCGATACCGCAGCCCTCGATATCGATACTGTATCATCACATTAAATTATACGATATATTGATATTTCGATATTTTTGCACACCCCTAATCACCGTGGTATAGGAATTGGTATTGAATATCATGACAACACTGATTTCTTTGCCTTTATCAATGAGGCAAAATTGATTCTCTTCCATATTTTACACTGAGGCAGACAAGATTACTTTTTTGTGGTGTAGTTTTACAGTTGTTGGTGTAATATGAATTTGTGGGTTTTTAGCATTTACCATAATAGCAGAATAGGAATATATAGTAGTGTATAGAATTTACATCTATATAAAGGTGCAATGTGTAGCTTTTCTGTCAGAGAGTACACTTTTTGGATCAACTCTGAGAACGATGAGAATTACCGTAGCCTGTTCTCATGGTAACACATGTGTTCCTCACAGCACCGCCACTCTATCTTTCGGTCCCTTTTGAGGGAAAATATCGAACCACTTCAAGGCCTTTTAATAAAAACCACAGATTTTCTTTGCCTTCCCGAGAAAGCACTTAATAAAACCAATTTATAACAACTTTAGACAACACCATGTGTCTGAGTGTCTGCAAATATAATGCAGACGAGAGGAAGAGCGAAAGCTGCAAATTATGTTACATGAAAATTGTTGTGTTATGTGGCTCAGTAAGTGGATTCATTTGTTCAGGAAATTAAAGCTAAAATCCTTGTTTACCAAAGAAAATATTGTAACAGAAGTGGTACAAGCCTATACTAGTAACTGGCCAAATATGGAAATCTATATTAGTACTACACTACTTATACAATACTGCAAAAACCTTGACACACAATTGAGATTTTGATCCCAAAGTACATCAAAATCAATTATACAACAGCAAGGTAATTTTCAACAGAAAGTAAAACTCATTTATATTTGTTTGCAGTTTTATCTTGTACTAGTTCTGTTAAAGACCATTCAAATACTATTCAAATGTTTATACAAATGAGCATGTAGTTTTGATACTAGTGTCTAGGTATAGATTATTTTTGACATCCCTGTGTATAGATATTTTGATTACAGTCGTGGCTCTCACCTCAGGGATCCCAGAGCCGCAGGCGTATGGAGCAAACACTTTGACAAGGCAGACGGCCAGAAAGGCAAAAGACAGCGCCCAGTAAATGTACATGAAGTAGTTCATGATGTAGGAGCCTGGGCCCTGGAGAGACACACGTGAAAGAAGAGTTACAACAAAATACAAACTTAAGAATGTTTGAGTCAGACAAGGAGGAAGATTTATTTTAGTAAATTCAAGAAGTCTTTATCTGTTGTGGTGTCTTAGTTTCTGAAATAATTATGATAATTATTTTATCTATTTATTTTATCAATATGGCTATTTATTATTCTTTAAATCCTGATACAAAAGAAAAAAGTGATAATGATGTAATTGACAACATATACCTAAAGGTTGCAGAAAACCCAAGGCACTCAGTCATGGCTGAATTTGGTGCTAAAAATGACACGCTCCTTGATTGTCTTTGGTGGATTTCTAATAAGGAGAGACATACCTAAAGGTGTTTTTGTGTAACAATTGTACAGACTATTTAAGACAGAGCTGTAAATTTCCACTCCTCATGTCTTATCTCTTTTACAATCAAGATTTTAGTATCTGTAGAGCTTCCACTGTCAGTGGTTAAAGTCTCACAACACCACACATTTTAGTCAAAGATTTAGACTGAATTAAAGTCCTTTATTTCTTTATGGGTGTTTGTCAGCATTAAAACATGCACCTATGAAGTCTTTGTCTCCACAGACCTGATTTGTAGACCAATCACAATATTTAAAGCATAATTTATTGCTACAGAAACATCATGATAAGCAGCAATACTGAAAGTGCTTTCTTGAGCTGTACCAGAACAAATATAACAGCACATAGGCTTGTATACACACTGCAAATTTCTCTGATCTGGCCAAGATTTTAAAATCATGTTATTCATATCGTTTTCAGATTTATAATCTACTTACTAGTTCTGAGACTGCTTAATTCTAGTCTAGAGGTAATTTATTTTAAGATAAATTGTCAAGTGAAATGATCTTTAATAATTAATAATTATGATGATAATTTCACTACTTTTAAGACATTTTTGGATAGATTTAAGTGTTTGTATTTCATATCTTTGGCCAAGCTTTTTTGCAGTGCACCCAGGGACCACTTTAGAATATACCTGGACTAACTGAGAGACCATGAAAATATAAAGTACTATGATTTAATCTTCAAAATCTCTTTCTATTGTCTAAATAAAGGATATTTTTAAATTATTGTTGTTCGACTGGAATCAGTATTGAGTATCGAATCCATTCCTTAGTATCAAAATCGTTTAAAAGTTTAGTATCGTGACAGCACTAGTGAGAATTTACCTCGGCCTGTCCCAGGATGAGTTCAGCCCAGCTCTTCCACTGGGGGCACTTGTCTCTCTCGGCGAAGGTGGTCTCGTTGGACGTCCAGCAGCACTGCTCATGGTTAAACCACATGGCACTCAGGCACACACCCTCCTTTATGTCATTCATCCAGTCTGCAGCTATGTCAATCAGGCCGGCCAGAGCGCCTGAGGAGAGAGAGAGAGGAGACAGAAAAGAAGAAGAAAGAAGGAAGAGAGAGGAGAAGAGAGAGAGGAGAGAAAGAGGAGAGACGGCAGGAGAAAAAGGTGTGGGAAAAGGATGGGAAGACAGAGAAAATGGAGTGTGAGAAGAGACATGAAAAAAGGAAAGAAGGTGTGAGAGGAAAGAGAGAACAGAAAAGAGAAGATAAAAAAAAAAAGAAAGGGAAGAGATCAGATAAGAAAGAACATCAAAGCAATCTTCCTGTTAAGATTTTTTTGTTCAATCTAAACTGAGTCAAAGGATTATCTAAATTAAACAACCATATGTAGAAACATTTGAAGTGTGTTTTTAATTCATTCGATGCTTTATAAAATAATAATACTCATAATTTTGACAATTATTGACAAAGCAATTTGGGTCAGCATGCGAGTGTCAGCAGCAGTGTGTTGAGAATCTATGACAAAGACATTTTATTATTATTTTTATTTATTGTACCTGAGGCTAAACCAGTCAGCGTCACCACCAACCACCCAGACCACGCGTCGTACAGGCTCTTTGTGAACTCCCATGCCGACTCCTTCTTCTTACTGTTGATCTAAAAACAAAACCATTAAACCACTGTCAGTCATAATTTCACTGTTGAGTTATTTAAGTAATTTAGAGGACTTGTTTAAAAGCACTTTAACATCTGCAGCAAATGTAATATTAAAGGTGGACTATGAAACTTTTCTGGTGAATGGTCTACCATCTGTTTGTTTTAAGCTTTATTCTCATGCCAAAACAAACATATAAACTCATAGTGGTGAATAATTAGGATGCTCAAAATGCATAAGGTAAATGAGGAATAACTTTGGACCGATGCGAGTTCTGTTCTGAGTTTTTAAGACTGTGAAATCACGTACAACCCCTTTAAGTGTTCAGTTTTTCTGTGTGCACTAAATGAGGTCTATCCTTCTGTCTAGGTTTTATCTACATCCTTTACTCATGTTGATAAAGCCACTTCCTGTTCCTGTAGCAGCAGGTTGTAAAAAATGTTTCAATTCAAACAGCTTTAAAATTCTCAGAGATAAAATTCCTTTGAAGTAGGTTTAAACCGAATCAATGGACTCAGTGTTGACACAGAGGAGTTACATCAGCTCCTGGAAAAGTCTACTGAGGGCAACTGTATTTTCAAAACAAAACCTGTGGGGCAATGGTTTAAATGATTAACTAGGGGTGAGCGATAATGACAAAAAAATCCAATTGATTTCGATATAAAAAAACAAACTGTGTGGTTGTAGCTGACTAAAGGAATTCTTGGTTGATTAAGATCATGTCCTGCTGATCAATTAGTGAAATAAAAAGGGGGTGGGGAACTATTATGTCCCTCTATATGTGACCCAAGCTGAACTCACAAGGCTACAACTACACAGGACTTGCACAGGACACATTCATGCATAAAAACACTTGGGAAAAATGTTATGTTTATGTAAAAAACACATTAAACTTCACTCCCAAATCTTCAGCAAACACTTTTCTGCTCTTGTCGTATAAACCCTTATAATCTAAAAAGAAAAATTTGTTGAATAATCAGGTATCACACAAAAAATACTGTAATTTCTGGACTGACTTGAGTGCTCCTGAATATAAGCCAATAAAATTTTAAAAGAAAAAAAAAATTGTACATATATAGGCAGCATTTGTCTATAAGCCGCAGGTGTCCACGCTGTAACTTGAGATTTTTACACAGAAAGATTTCTTAAAATTTCTAATTAAATACTGCTATATGCTTTTCTGAACAGTGCCTGTAAGACAGCAGCAAAACAACAGTATTATGACAGGATTATCACTGATGACTCTTTGTGATCTACTGCGCCTGTCTCCTGCAGAAAGAGCCACTGTCCAGTCTCGTATCATGTCAGTGTCTTGTAGAATTTCAGCAGATTTCAGGCTCTCTTGTCATTTAAGTACTCACCTGCATTTAACACATACGAGTTATTAAGATGTATCCCACTCACTAATGTACATTTAGCATCATAATTTATTTTATTACATGGAGATAAACTACTTTAGTGTTGACAACAGCGCCAGCTAATGTTGCAGCTTCATGTGAACTGCACTGACCCCGACGTGACAAATAGTTCGTCCATATATTAGCCGCATTGTTGTATATAAGTTCAAAGTGTGAGAAAAAAGTAGTAGTGGTTTATAGTCCGGAAATTACGATAAATGGACAGTAACATTTAACACAAGTGCAGAAGTATCATCTTATAGCCTTGTTTGAAAGATTAAACGCTAAAAAAGTATAAACCTGCTTGTCTCCATGGTGATATCTCTTATCGCTTTACCTGGAATATTCCTCTGAATGGGATTACATTAATCTCCATGGAGAGAAGTAGTGCCCCAAGTTACAATTCTGATTTGGGGCGAGGTGACACAGCACACAGTCAGAATGCTTTGCAAGGTATCAAAACATCCGGAATCGAATTAAAGAACAATAAAGAAGTTTAATGCCATACTGTGGAACATTCCAGGCAAAGCAATGACATCTCACAGAGAAAATTATAGCGGACCTCATACTACAACTACAACATAATAATCTAATTTACAGGTTCCATGATGTTGAGTAACCATGGCGACTAACCTTGCGGTGGCGCTCTCGGTCCTTGCACTTCTCACGGACCCAGTCGATGGTGTGGAAGTCGTCGTAGGTCCCCACTCCAGGGATGGGCTCCTCCAGGAAGTCCAGCAGGTGGGTGGAGCTACTGGCCCCGCCCCCATTCGACATGGCGTAGTTAGACCCTGAACACAACGCACAGAATTTATATCAACATTACTGAACATTCGGCTTCTGTTTTTGATATGAGTCTTTGCGAGTGTAACAATATATGAAGAGTATCGCAAATGGAGCTCAACAAGCCCACTTCAAAGTCGTCTCTGGTTCCAAAAGTAATTTTCCCATTCATTTTTCCCATAATAATAATTAAAACATTAAGACTTCAAAGTCACTGTAGGTGCTAATCAATCTACGTCACAACTCATGTCCATAATGTAGTTGTTTTAAGTCCAAAAGGCACATTTAAAATGCAAGATTTGACTAAATGTTTTAATAACTTAGCGGTTTATAAGGTTTCGGGAATGGATTTTAAATAAAAGTCATGTGGTCGTTAGTTACCATAGAGCCGATTAACCTTGAACAAGTTTTTTTTGGAAAGTCTATGGGGAAAATAAATGGGATATTTACTTTTGGAACCAAGGACAGGAGCAATTGTTGAACTCCATAGGCAATCTGAACTGTATGGAAAAAAAAAAAAAAAAAAAACTCAAAAATCAAAAAGGCTGATAACCCTCCCTGTGTGTTCTGTGTATGTATGGGATTTTAGTTGCATTTTTTGCCTATTTTTAATTTTTTTAATATACAATAATCATGTTTTTAAAAAGGTGTTATAATGTAAAATAAACTTTCCATTTCAATTGCTCATTGCATGTCTGTTTAATTCTGTATTGTCCTATTCCTCATCAGTGCCTGCTGCTTTGAATCTGTTCAATAACCAGAACTTGGAAGTAAGACACCGGATCATACATGGAGAGAAAGATAAGAAGCCAGAGAGAAGGAGAGAAGGAGGAGAGAGAAAGGGAGATAGAGAGAGCTGGCAGACAAACTGATATCACCAAAACAGCAGCTGAGGTTTGAGCCCTCAAGTGACACAGAGGAAAGGAGAAGTGACTAAGTTTAAGAAAGTTCAACTACTTCCAAGTTTATTTACTAGACTACTGTGCATTAAATTTAACTTAAATTCAGGTTTGTGCAATTTTTTGTTTAGCTTTGTCAACAAATTGTGCAAAGTTTTAAACAAATATAGCTTTTAACATGATACGAATAAAGTAAAACCAAATCAGGATGAACTAGGGCAAGCAAAAACCATTGTACCTAAGTTGCGATGATCAGACTCAAGATCTGAATTAAGATGAACCTTGGCTAGACAACCAGTTTATTTCTGTCTTTTTGGTATTTTTCTTAAATGTATTGGTCTGATTGAATGTATTTAAACTCAGATATAGTGTCACTATAGTGTATATGCGGTCGTAGAATCAGTTCTTAGTGCACGGCCATCAGGTAGCATTGCGTTATACTGGCTGGCTCGTATCTTGTCTGGGATGACTCATATAAAAAACGAAGGGCGTTTTTCAGTCCAATCCTGCATAGGAACAAAATGTCTTATCAAATATTCTTTTTCTTTTTTCGGGGCATGATGTGCGTGGCTGCCTAAAGAAGCACAGGACAATTTAAGCAACATCGTCAATCAGCTAAAACAGGTTTGATGACGCAGAAGGAGATGCTGTAAAAATTGGGAAATTATCACTATTGTATTTACTATCCTACATCATTTTCATTGCGTATGAAAGGGGCCAGATGGAAAGAAACTCTAAAATATGATTAAAGAGTCTATACCTGATTTCAAACCATGAGTCAGGAGCGTGTTTTAGATTGAACTTTTAGCCCCCCGCTCACTTTCTGCTGCTGTGAGATTGCACCATGACACAGCAACAACTGTTTTGGATGGTGTCAGTCAGTAAGATTAACACAATTTCTTAGTATCAATGTGTCTGATAAGATAGAAAAGAAAAATATGACCTGGATTGTCTATAGTTTCTGTAAAATGCTACGTAAAATTAATAGATTATATTTTAACAGACTCATTTTGTTCCTTATTTAACTGCTTTTAACATACAGTGCTTGATGTAACGAGCACTTCTCTTGACAAGAATAAATTAAAAGCAATAAATGGCTTCACACGCTGGTGGAGTAGGCAGTGCAGATTTTAAAAGGCCCATAGTGCGATATTTTCTGATCTGTTACATTTGTTCTTATCAAAAACATACCTGGAGTTTTATTTTGTTCATTAACAAACAGACCCTGGCTTCTCCCAAACAGAAAACACCTTGTGATGTCATGTGATAATGCAAAAAGCGCTCCACTGTGTTTTTAAACTCCATACACCCACTAGAATCATTTGGATAATTTCAGGTAGACATTAACACAAGATGTAACTAAGCATTTTGAGCACTGAAGATGAAGCCTACAGGTATGTTTTTGGTTGGGCAACAGCATTAGGACATGGTTTCTCAGTTTTGCGTAATACAAAACCTTTAAGTAATAGAATTATAAAAGCCTACGTGATGTCTTGTCTAGCACAGACTACATATGAGTGTTCTGAGGTCTCTCCTGTGTCTCTGCATGAGGTCTACACTCTCCTACTACAGTGCAGCAAATCAGATGAGAGGTTTACAACTGATTAGTGTGAGTCAGCGGGGCAGCTCTGCATCAGGTGACCAGTCATGTGACCAACCCTGACAAAACCCCTGTATGTACTGAGGGCTATTCTTATTGCCATCATCTTTATGCATTAAAGTTGAGGATCAGAACAAGTTTAATGAACCTCCATGCAAAAGTAAAAAGATATCTACAGGTTTATCCTTATTTCCTAAATCTATGTTTACTTTATATTTGATTTCATGTATTCCAAGACTGCATAATGTTTAATAGAAATGACAACAGGTAAGGGTTATCATTAGGCAGCAAAAATGTAATTAGAACAACTGCACAACATATCCTAAATTCTAACAACACTGCCACAATCCAACCAAATATGTGTTAATAAATACATTTACAGTCACACGGCATCACACATTTCCACCACTGCATGAACTGCCTCAAGTCAAGAGCAAAAGGGTAATTAACCAAAATCAAATGTGCTTCTTTAAAAAGTCACTGGGGGCTTTCTGTCTCTGCTCGCTTGCCGTAATAATCTAACAAGCCCTGAAGGAGCTGCAGAGGAGAACATAACAGCGGTGACAAACAACACCCTGGATATAAGGTTATATTATAGGTTAAATGTGCAATAAAATAACGACACAGGTTGGCCTTTACCTTAAGAGTTACTGGAGGGAGCTATATCATGACAATGAAACCACACTGAGAACAACAAGTGCGTAAATACTGCAAAAACACGACAAATCCTTTAGAATCGCCTATTTCACGCCGAGTTTGCGCCTTCGAAAATTGAATGGATGTTTAGTTAATGTAAAGGCTATAGGCCACAAGTAGGCTTTTCTTGGGTCACTGTTTTAGCATTTATAGGTGACAGACATGCCCTTGCTTCATGTTAATGTTCAACAGAAAATAAATATCTATTAGAAAATGTAATAAAGCTAATCCACATGGTTGTATGAAATGCGCTGGAGTAAGATATGTGCAGGCTCGGTTAAGTAATTACGCATGTCAATACTATATGCTTGTTTTGGCCTCTCGTTCAATTACTCAGATTTTAAGGTTATTTGGTCGTACCTCTGTTGGATATTTCATGCAGAGGGATGGTGTCGCCTCCCCCGTCGTAAGGGAGGTAAGGATCAGCTGCCGCGTCCTCCTCCTCCATGTTGACAGTCGGGAGGCTAATGCTAAAGCTAGGCTAATGCTCACTGCTAGAACGCATCGCGGCTCTCTCCGCCTGTGTCTGCCATGTTTGACACGGGACAACAGCGACAACAGCTCCGTGAGGGTATCCGAGTCAACAGCCCCCTCCCTGGGTGGTTTTGCCCCGGGTCTCTCGGTCTCACTGGCTGCGGTTCAGTGACGGTGCTGCGTTTGGAGCTGACGCAGCGGGTGGTGTTCTACATAGAAATGCACCCCCAGCTATTTGATGTATAGAATCAGTCTCTTCTGTATCTCCAAAAATAAAAATCCAAAAAAAGTCCTGTTAACTAAATGTAATACGAGTTATTAATTACCATATAATAATAATATAATCAGTATAAAGTGTAAGTGAAACTAGGTACCCAGTCATGGTTTGTCCCAAATGGTATTCATGGGTTTCAGTTTCCTGTTAAACATTTTTGTCCCATTCAAAGATATGACATTTTGTTATTATTGCAACAGTCCTAATTTCTCATTCTGAAACTAATGGACTTTCCAGACCATTTAAAAGTGCAAATTGACAAGGGGGTAAACTTAAGATCTGATACCAACATTTGATATTAGGCTATTACATAAATATAATAAAAACTATGAGAATGGAAAATATGAATCTCTTGTGGCATTAATGCATAGGTGTAAATACGGAAAAGTCTGAAGCCTGCAATAAACTGACTGACAGGTTAATCATATGTGAATGTGTTTGTTGACAAGATAAAAAAAAACAGCTTATGTGAGGTGTTGCCACAACACTAGCTGGCCTGCTTTTTGTTTCTGTAGGTCATGGGAAAGACCAAAGAACAGTTTACAAGGAGATCATATAGTTAGAGTCTATTCGATTTTGTGCAAAGCAATTCTGAGCACAGATAAACAGGCCTAATGACTTTCTCTAATGTCCAAGAATGTAACAACAAAGATGCAATTCCACCCTATATGCACAATATATTAACAACAAAGAAATACAAATGAATTTCAGTTACAGGTGGTACAAATACATTATTTGAAAGATAGTTGATAGTGATCATTAAAAGAGAAGAGTACTACTGTGTTCCTTTGTGTTTAGTTACAAGACTTTTTGAAGAATCTTGAATATATGTGAAGAGGGAACTGACAAAAAGCCTTGGATGTTAACAAGTCCAAAATGTTTATGTGCACAAAACCAAAACACAGGATAACAACAATGCAAAAAGACCGCACAACATCAAACAGGGAATCTGATACCAGCCTACTTAAAATCATTATGTACTGAGCCATTCCAACTCACAAGACAGTCACTGTTTTGGCTGTGTTTCCATACAAACTCATGCAACCAAACAAGTCCATTACAAGTCCATTATTCCCAAAACAAGTATAATGTTTCTGGTACTATCCGTTTGTTATTACTACAACAATGTGTTATTTTTCTGTGAATTTTCTAGGCTAAATAATTTATCTCATAGTGAGTAATGATCCCCAAAATATTTTATCACATTGGTTTTAAGCAGCTAGATTCCCTTCCACAATGTCCATTTATCCAGAGTGGGATTGGCACAAAGACTTAGCTTCTTTTGAACCCATGCGGTCGGATGGTGACTTTTTCAATTTTGTAGTCACTAATATATTTGATATGCCATTTTCCCCACAACAGTTTTGCCAAGTCACACTTTCTAAATCTCTTCCAAAGCCTTTACTTTAACACAAAAATCTTTTCCTAATCCCAGACCTTTTTGTGTTGTACTGAGGGCTCTCACTGCCAGCTCAGTACTTGTTATCTTAGCGTGTGTTATCAGAGGTATAATACTCCCTACAATGGAAGCATGGCCAGACTGGACTGGAAAAGACTTGAATGGAAAACACTAACACAATATCTTGAGGGGGCTGGGTCCCATTACAACGGTCAATAAACTTCTCCTGCGTTAAAACTCCAGCGTAATGCCTCTTCTCTTCAACTCTTAGGCTACAACAGTTTATTCTACCGATAAATATTTGATAACATAGCGCCAGTGTGGCTGTTTTGGCAGAACCGTCTTGGAGGGGAAATGTGTTGTTTTTATATGATCTTTATTGGGAATTCTACAGCTGATCACTTATAGCTAATTTATCTAGTGCACTGTGGTTCATGCAAGAATTGGGACTTTAGGTTTTAAGACAGATGCCCTTCCATAATGTCACTTTTTTCCAAGCATGGAACTGGCACAAAAACTTCACAGTTTTCTTGACGCTCCTTGTAGCTTCAATAAGATCACTATAATATTGAATAAAGTGACCAATAAAGCATATTTAAATCAACTGATATTACCCTTACCTTTTGGGGTAGCCCTTGTTTTTAAGCACTAGAGGAATCAGCCATGTTGCCCCACTCGTATGTCCAATATTGTGCATCAAAACGCAACATAATCCCAAATTTTGCAATGCGTAAAGATTCCAAGCCGATCTACTTCAGTTCAAAGACATTTCCCAAATACTTTGACTGCTTAAGAAGAACTGTGCCAAGTCTTTTAGTCCTCCACGCCTCCATATCCCTCTGTTGTGAGCCAAGCCGGTGGTGAATTGACAGAAGTGGTAGCTCGTACAAGCTTGTGATCCCGCCCCTCTCAACTCAAACTGGGCAGAAATAGCTTGGAGCCAGAGGCCACACAGCAGTGCAAAGGAAGAGCTCTTATCCCCAGATTTCCTGAGTCATTCCAACAGCAAATAGAGAGGGTTAAAGGGAAACTTATATCCTGAATGAACTGTGGAGGGTGGCGCTAAGTAGTGCTTTATTCTTACTGGTTCAGTTGGGTTGTAAAAATGCAGATAGTGGGCGAGGCCATGAGTAAAATTCCAATTCATATTTCCTACTGACTTCCCCTATTAGGAGTTTAAAGGAGGAGCGATATCGACAAAAATATTATTACATTGACAAAACTATGTCAGCATTTTCTTGTATTGACAATAGCAATATTTTAATGACATTTAAAGATATCCATATGACCAAATATCTTAAGTAACTAAGGGCTGTGCCTGTGACAAATATATTCAATGATAAAGAAACAAACAAACAACAAAAAAACTACAATATGCAACATTTGAGGTTTACAAAGTTTTATATTAACATTTTAAAAAGTACATGTTTTTAAGGGTAAGTCTATGGGGGAAATGCAAGAAAATTCTCAGCAAAGTCTCAAAGACATTGCATATATAAAAAGGGTACTAGGGTTTTCTACAACATGTGTCTTTTTACTTGCAGATTTGACATCATGTATAATTTTAACATTTTCTTTGACCAAACCAATATAACCAGAACAGCAAATAGTGGTCAAGCATATAAGGAATGCATGCCTTCAACTTAAAGACTTGACTAAGTAGTAGCAAGAAATGGCTGGATCTCCTAAATCAACACACAAGGCAAATAGATAGAAGTGTCCTTGTGAAAGCACTGCAATATCTAAAAAAAATTGTTTGCCAGTTTAAAGGAGCTTAATTCACTTACATACAAGGAATAGGTTCAATTGTTGCTTATTTCTTCAGCGAAACAATCCCTAATGTTGTTAAGGCATAATAAAGTGGTTATAAACTTTGAGGGGAGCAGATCCCACAGTTTTGGCTCTCAGTGCTTCATGTTGTTGCAGCTGTGAGCCTCAAACTGAGAAGTGAAATGAGGACGAAAAAAATACTCAGCAGATTTTTCGTCGACAAGGAAGATTCAACAGGAAGGAGCAGATTCTGTTTCAGACACTTGTATGTGGAGGATGTGGGTGAATGAAAACAGCTGTCTGCACTGTAGGCAATGAGCACACGGTTTTATTAGGTATTTAAAATAATGATGGATGACCTACTGTACCTAAATATCAAATGATAGTAAACGAGATGAATTTCAACAATGCAAGTATTGAAACTGAAATAAACATAAATAGTTTTATAAAGATCATGATCTGTATATCAAATTTGGCATGGTAAAATTTCCTATCCTATCTGCCTACTAGGGCTGGGAATCACAGGGTCCCTCACGATATTATATTATCACAATATGATAATACATGCGATAATCCATATATTACACATTATCTAATGCTGTTTTTAAGAACCAGATATCATATTTTCGGACTATAAGTCACACTTTTTTTCATGGTTTGTGTGGTCCTGTAACTTAATACTTCTGTGCGACATATATATAAAAATTTTCACACTGACAGCCACGAGAGGCTCTAGGCTTGTGTGTCAGTATCTGCTACTCCTAATACTCCTGTACCAATGTCACTTCACTCTATTGCGCATGTCTCCTGCAGAAAGAGCTGCTGTCCTTCCTCAAGTAGTGAAATATTCAGCCAAAAACGGTAATTGAGCAGCAGAAAGAAAGTTTGGAGTGAGGGAGAAACTTGTGAGGGACTGGCAAAAGGCGGGGATGGAGAACACAGCTTCACGGCAACCGGGTGGGTGCACCATGAAACTTTCCTGGAAGTCACTGGATCGACAAAGTCCAGGCTTTGTTGATCCATCCTGTCGGGATTCAGAAAGGCTGGAATAATTCTAACTGGATCTGATTCCAAGTCTGACAACAACTACACAGAAGAGGAAGCGGCGCTTCGTTTACCTCCGGAGGTCGCAGAAGTGACACAGAGGATGAACAATTCAATATATTTTGTGATTTGGAATGAGATGGAGAGTTTGGTAAACTTGTGCTCTTATGTTGTTTATGCTATATTTATCTGATGCCTATACAGCCTGTTGTTCTCTTTTCTATTGTTATTACTATAACTTGCCTTTCAAGATGAAATGTCGGTTCCAGGTCTCTGATTTTTTCCCCCAAAAAGTGCAACTTATATATGCTTTTTTCTTCTTTATTATGCATTTTTTGGCTGGTGCAACTTGTGCAAAGTCAGTATGAAATACATGTATTAATCATCAAAACAGTGAATATGTTAAGTGTATTGCTCTTGACGATATATGACTCAGCAGCACATGATAGTGATACTATATTGATATTTTGATATTTTTGCACACCCCTACTGCCTTTGTAGCTATTTTCTTGTTGTATAAAATAAAATAAAGAACCCAGATTACTCTCCAACATCACTCAGTCAGGTGTGTTATTTTTAGCCACACACACAATGACCAGTGTTGTGCAAGTTCACACTTTTCATGAACTAGTTCAAAGTTCAGTTCACACTTGTTCAAAGTGAATAGTTCACGTTCATAGTTCCAATTTTAATTTTGAACTAGTTCAAAGTTCAGTTCATTTTATATTTAGATGAGATCTGTAAATGAAAGGCTGCATTTATTTTTCAAACTGACTTCTAGTTTTACAACAACTTTACAAGATACACTGTTGGACAAGTGACTTTAAAACTGTAATGTGTTATTTATGACTTGTTACTGTCATTTCAAACTCATTTGTTACATTACAATATTACTGTATTTAAAATGTAAAACATTATATGACTATTGCAGCACTTTTAATTTACTCTCACCAAAAGAACTGTTAAGATGCTGAACTTTTGCACCGTATATGGACTGAACCAGGACTGAACCAGACTAAACCAGGACTAAACCAGGTCTAAACCAGGACTAAACCAGAACTGAACCAGGTCTAAACCAGGTCTAAACCAGGACTAAACCAGAACTGAACCAGGTCTAAACCAGGACTAAACCAGGTCTAAACCAGGACTAAACCAGAACTGAACCAGGTCTAAACCAGGACTAAACCAGGTCTATACCAGAACTGAACCAGGACTAAACCAGGACTGAACCAGGTCTAAACCAGGACTAAACCAGGTCTAAACCAGAACTGAACCAGGACTAAACCAGAACTGAACCAGGTCTAAACCAGGACTAAACCAGGTCTAAACCAGGTCTAAACCAGAACTGAACCAGGAATAAACCAGAACTGTGAACCAGGACTAACCAGGACTAAACCAGAACAGAACCAGGACTGAACCAGGTCTAAATCAGGAATAAACCAAGACTAAACCAGAACTGAACCAGGACTAAACCAGGACTAATCCTGGACTAGAACTTGGAATCTAGGACCGCCCCTGAGAGAACCCCGAGTGATCGGGCGTCAGCTGCGTTTAGTTCGGTGGAGCGCGGACTTCTGCGTCGGTCCTTTCGCTCAGGATCACGGTCTACACGAGCGCACCTCCGGCGTTTCACCGCTGCTGATATCGCGGGCGGTGATTTTAGCAAATTTGTATGAAGAAAAACGAAAAACCCACCATTTCAATCCAGGTTAAAAAAGCATTGTGACGCGCGTTACTGACATATGTACCAAGTAAAATAATACGCGCGCGGAGCAGCACGTCCTGTGCGTGTAGATTTCAGAAAATAGGATCCATCCTATTTTTTGACGCTCTACACGTAGGCGCGTATCCCCGTCAAAATCCACAGAGAGCATGTATCTATTGTTGTATTTGTGCATTTACCATCAGCACATTGTGCTCCCTGCGCAGTTGAGTGTCACGTGAAAGAGCCCAGATCCACACAGACTGTTAATTAGTGCTTTGAAATGTACTTTTGAAATCCTTGCGTTTGCCGTGGTCAGCCTGTACAGAAGGTAAATACAAGCAGCTAAACGCGCCCAGTCAAGTTTGATTGACTTCTCATTGAGAGACACAAGAGTCCGTACGTTCCGCTAAAGCTGCCGGTGGAGTCGCCTTCGCGTTGACACGCGGCTGTGGTTTCGTTAAGTGCGAGCAGATCGTCACTCGTCAGGTGAAAACAAATTCCGACGTTTAACTGAACCCCAACAGTGACGTACGTCGTTCATCACACATAATTTGAACAAATTCACGTTCAAGTTCTTGATTTACAAAAGTGTTGCGTTCAGTTCAAAGTTCACTGAAAAATGAACGTGTTCAATGAACGCGTTCTTTTGAACTCGTTCATACACAACACTGACAATGACATAGTTAAAAATGCCACGTGTCTCTTGTCTTTTGCTGCACATGAATTTTACCTTTGACAGAGTAACAAAAGGTACAAAGGCTTAATCCAAAAAGGTAATTATTCATGCCTTATATCAAACTGTGTTGACCGAGTTTTAAGAAAATAAATACAAAAAGGGACATGCTAAAAGAGTCTACAAATAAAAATATGGCAAAAGATAAAGAAATAACTTGAAAATCTCTTCTGATTAAACCATTAGCTTTGATTAGATTTCAACAACATTATAACTTGTTTCAACTTCCATGACTATCACATGTTTAAGCAAATATTAACAATACCAGCTTTGTTTGCACACATGTCTTAGGGCCTAGGGCTATTAGGTTTTGATAAATGGGTTGCCTTTGTACTGACTGTATAATGTTTTGTGTTGGGTCACATAACATCTTTGTACAACACTTTACCCACAGTAATGAACAATGGAATCTTCTACCATGAAACAAAGTGGCATTTTGGATGAATTTAGAAATGTATTTGTTAGTTATTAGTAGGGTCATGCCGGGTCAGCGATGACGAATAGAGTTTTTCTGAATGGACAGAGGAGGAGACAAATGAAACATGATACAAAACACAAAATACAAGTCCACATGAGATGAGTCACTGGGAACAGAAGGCTCAGTACAAGATCAATACACTGGACAAGTAAGTTTCAAAAATGATGTATAGTCTGACTAATAGTAATACACTACAAAGCTGCTGTGAATCATCTTGGCTTTGAAGGCATTTAAAATATGTACAGCTTTTAGTTAAGAAATCAAATCAATTAAATTTGTTTATTTGACATCCATGAATAGTTATTCCTTAAGGTTTTTTAGGCTGGCTTCGAATTGATTTACAAGATTCCCTATTCTTTTTTTCAGCAAGTACAATTATACTCTGGCATTAACTTAATTAACTTTAATTAATCTATATCATTTATCATTTATATCCAAGAAAAATCTGTTGAGAAAATATTATTAGCAATCATAGTATCAGTAAGTAGATTACAAATTAAAGTAATCAAATATAATGCAGGGATAAGTATATAATGTTCTACTGCTTAGCCTATTGTCATTTCTAATTTATAATAATTTAAACTAAATCATACAGCAAGACCTATACCTACTGTATGTCCTGTTTCACTTGGAAAATGCCCTGCAGTGTTTCTCCCTCTTCTGCCTCCTCTGCCTCTCTGAGTTGGTGCCTCTCTTTCTAGAGATCGACTGATACGGGTTTTTTCATGGCCAATGCTGACAGTGATTGCTTAGAATCCAAAGAAACTGATGACTGATAAGCTCTGCGGATATATCTGGGCTGATATGTAGGTCAGATTTGGATTATTTTACACCAAAAGATGTATTTAAAATTTACTACGAACTCCCTCCAAGCCCTGTTTAACTACAACTACTACTATAAGAGGGCAGTGGAGTCAAATTTTATGCATATCTTTGCGTATATCTTAGGGATGTAACAATAACCAAAATACTGTGATACTGTATCGTCAAAGTTCACACAATAATATCGAGGACCCTCACACAATATAGCGAATTACAAGTCTTTTTGCTTAAATTAAGTTATGGTGCAGCAATAGCTAAAAAGATGGGAGAAAGAGGGAACTACATAGACCATGATCCTTTGCGCTGTTTTAGTGTAGACTACATGCAGAAAAACAATTCTAAGCACTTTTAAGTCTTCGTTTTTTGGATTAAGTCTTGTCAAGGCATTTTAAGAGGAAAAAGTAGCATATGAGATGTATATCGTGAAAATATTGTACAGAGAGATTTAGATATGTTTACATCTCTAATCGTGAGCATCCCCACCATATCGCAATAAATATCATACTGTGAGGTTCATACCATGACAATATCGTATCGTGAGACTTGAATATCGTTACAACCCTAGAATATCTATAAAATAATAAAGGCAGAGCTCTTTCCCACTCTCTCTCATGTCAGAGCTCCTAGACAAGTTGAACATGTCTCTTGTCTCATGTGTTCTGCTTATTTGGTGAGCTATTGGTAGCATTCTGCAAATACTAAGAGCATGGTTGGGTTCTTGTGCACCTAGAGATCGACCTGCTGCTTCTACACAGTCCTTCTCGTCTCACCTGGAGAAGAAGCGTCCCCGTCCAGCAGGTTGTCGTCCTCGGTGGTGTGGAAGTCCATGATGCCACTGGCTCCATCCAGCAGCTCCTCGTCGCTGCTGGCGCTGGCGATGCTGTTGTAGCTGTTCCTGCTGTAGCCTCTGTGGTACAACTGCTCCGACTCCATTTAGCAGCAAACCAGAGCGGTCCTGAGGAGACGGATAGACGATTAGGGTTAGGGGGGACAAGAAAGAACTTAAACCCTAAAACTTAAACGTACTAAACACATGAGTTAGCAGATTTTTAATCAACTATTTAACAGAACTTGACACAATGTGATGGGTATGTAGGAAAAAGTCAAATAGATTGACTGAACTTTTGTAAGTAAGTCCAAAAGAACTGACTAACATCACTCTCAGAGAATTGTAATGCCATACTGTGGAACTTTCTTTGGAAAGCTATAACTAAAGTCATTTCCCTTGGAGACATGTAGGTGGTGGATTCTCCTCCAGAAAGTTCTATTATTATACATTTGAATTATAATATTCTTATATGTTCAAAAGAAAGTGAATTTGTCAACTGGACAAAAGTTTATTCAAATATGTTTTCGCAGCTCATCAAATCTGCTTCTTCATTTGGATGGGCTGCGAAACGTATTCAATCAAAATAAACTTTTGTCCAGTTGACAAATTGAGTTTCTCCTTTTGCCTTTTATGAATATTCATATTCGATCAAAATTTGATTAAAAAAATGTCCACTTGACAAATTGAATTTCTCTTTTCTCTGCCATGGATTATACATGAATGACTGAGGGATTTTACACACAATGCTCATAAAACTACTTTTTACAATTACAACTGAACGGGTTTTGTAGACATTGTAAAGTCAGACAAAATACCAAGTCCAACATTTCTTTTCCTCAAAAATCCTTATCCTCTTCATATTCATTGCAACAAAACCATTAGTGCTTACTGCTCAGTCTCTTCGTGTATTTATAGACAATGAGATTAACATGATAAAGCGGAGGATATTAACACAGGGTCACACTGAGCAAAGCTGCAACACTAAAGTCAATCAAACTACTCCCCCTGTGGGCAGAGGAGAGAACTGCACAACATTCTTGTGGCCTACAAAATCTGGTTTCCCCTCTGAATAAAGAATCACATGACTTGAGAAAATTGGAGATAACCTTAAGATATTTATAAAGCATGACTGTTAAGATCTGATAAGTCACGCGGTTATAAAGTAAAAGTAGAAAATGAGGCTTACTAGACTGTGAAATTTCAGTCAATCCTATTGCATTAACAGAATACGGTCAGGTATGCTTAATTATATGGTTAATAAATTACTGTCAGTCACATAGTCAAGATTTATAAACAGTAGAAAACAGAAAGAAAATAGAGAGAATATTACATTATTAAAAATATGATGGAAATCAAATTAACTAGTAATGGCACAACAGACAAATAAGTCGCTTTTCCAAAACAGCCTCTCAAATATATAACAAATTAAAGGTGCACTATGTAACTTTTCTGGTCACATATTTGTTTCTATGGAGATGTTATTGCTTTGCCTGAAATGTTCCTTGGTGTGACATTAAACGTACGCATGTTGAATTTATACAATTACAGCTGCTTTATTGCCAAAAGACTTAAGATGCATACTTTTCGTCTTGAGCGATGTCGCTTCTCCACAGATCTAACTTGACCTCCTGTCTCCATGGAGATAGATAAGTGTAATGCCATACTATGAAACATTCCCAGCAAAGCAATAACATCTTTAACTTTAACTTTAGATTACAAATGTATTCAGTTTTGCTTTTTAACCAATCTTCTTTGCAGCTTGTTTGTAGTTTTCTTTTGCGTTTATCTTTAAATTTTTCATCTTGAAGTTTTTCGTTTTACATTTTGTTTGGGCATAGATTTTATTTTTATTAGAGCTTGGCACTGACATGAAAAGCAATCTGCAGTCTAACCGCTTTTGTCTTGTTTCTCTAGACTTAGACTTTATTGATCCACAAGGGAAATTACTTGGACACAGTAGCTCAAACATAACAATATAATAACACAGAGTAAAAAAACATATTAAAAATGGTAATAAACTTCTAAATAAGTAGCCATAAAAAATAGCAAGAGATTGGTAAGACATAAATTATATAAATGTATGTAAATATCGTAATATAAATACAGTATCACAGTTATATAAGAGGTCATAAGTAAAGCAATAAAACAATTCAAACCCAAAGAAAAATAATAGTGTTTTAGAGGGATAGGACATTGAAGCACTCAACACTTTTCTGGGTGGGGTGATAGTTTGGCCAGCCACAGACAATAGCTTTTTGCCAACAGTGAAAATAGCTAATCCACGCTGGCACAGGGTTAATGCGTTACAAATAGGAAAGAGAAACTGCTTTAGTGCCAACAATAACATTTATTCACTGGGTTTTTCCTAAGGGCTCTATCAAATCAGCTGTATCCGGAAATTCAATTCAACTCAAGTTAGTTCACAGCAAGAAAGACAGAGGGGGAGTGAGGATCCAATTCTGCCGTCCAACCTGTGGATCAATGGAGATGTACAGAAGTGTCTGACTTATATATTGCAGATCAAATACAGAGCACTTTAAAGTTATGAGACTGAACATGATGCATGAAAAGTGGGACTAAACAGGGACAAAATCCAAAACTAAACATGGATTAGATCAGGACTAGAACAGGGTAAAACCAAGTCCAAATCAAGGCTCAACCCAGGACCAAACCAGGACCAAACCAGGACTCACATGCCACATAGAAATTGCGACTAAAATGTGAAACTAAACCTAGACCAAGCCTAAATCAAGACTAGGGATGTACTGATCCAGCTTTTTTCCCCCAATTCCTATCCTATGGCTTTACAGAGTTCCAAAACAAAAGACAAAAGACAAAATTTCAAAACTTTTCCATGACTTTTTCATGACCTAAAGTGAATTTTCCATGACTTTACGGCACCTACATGTGTAGAATTGATCATACTTTCCACACTTACCTTTCCACTCACTTTATGGTCTGGCATTATAGTTTTTTAACATTTAAAATACTGTCAGTGCATTAATTGTAATGAGAACTTAACAGAATGGTGTAGTTAAGTGACAAAGATACTAAAATTCCATGCCTTTCCAAAACTTTCATTGAATTTACAAAACTAGATGACTTTTTCAGGCCTGGACAATGACATTTTCAATTTCCATGACTATTTCAGGATTTCCATGACTGTGGGAACCCTATATTTAATGATAGATGGTTGAAAGATTGCAAACAGCATTTATTTCCTTAAGACTAAACTAACATAAAACAAAACTGATCCAAATGTGTATAAAAAAAGGTCAACATTATGAGACTTTCTGGGCCGATTACGACCAGGAAATTTTACTTCATCGATTTATATGTCCAACCAGGATATCGGCTAAATCAATATTTGGAAGCCAGTATCCGATCGGTACACATGCAAACTACACAATGCAATCAGCGTAAAAATATGACACCAGACAGCAGTGCGCTACTATCTCTGTTGATTGCGCTGTATAAACTGTTACAAGTCACATATTCAACTTTTCCACACTGAAATTTGATAAGCTATAATTATGTAACTGCCTTTGTATTTCCACTTCTTGCAAAACTCAAAACAGTGATTAGCATCTCCAGCGAGGGGAGAAGAAATGTTAGAAGAAGATTTCATTTTAACTCA
Organism: Boleophthalmus pectinirostris; assembly: GCF_026225935.1. NCBI lineage: Eukaryota > Metazoa > Chordata > Actinopteri > Gobiiformes > Gobiidae > Boleophthalmus > Boleophthalmus pectinirostris. Next base: position 11,572,323 of record NW_026571153.1, on the reverse strand, counting down.
AGACTACGGGTGGGCAGAAGAGCTGTGGGCAGAGATAACGGCGCGACTAACGGCCAAAAGAAAACAGTATTTGATAGGCCTTTTGTGTATGAGGTGCGTTTAGAGTTCAACTTAAGGGCTGGAAGAGTTGCCATGGACGACAAGTACAAAAAGAAAATAAACTTCAGAAAGAATATATCAGTTTGCAGTATTTTGAAACTGCACATATAATTTATACAGTATAGGCTACAGATTTGATGATTGAAGTAATGACTAGAGGTGCACTTTGTAACTTTTCTGCTGGAGGGTTTGTCAGCTGCTTGTCTCCATGGAGATGTTACTGCTTTGTCGGGAATGTTCCACAGTATAATATGGCACTAAATGTTCCATCTCTGCAAAGACAAGCATGTGACTTTACCAGGCCAAGTTACAGGTCAGATCAATGAGGAGGCGAGTCTGCTCATAGTAAAAAAAACATGTTTTCAAAGTCGATTCAAAGGCATAAAACCTGAACTGAACAGAATAAACAGAAAATAGAGAAGTTTAATGTCATACAGTGAAACATTCCAGGTAAAGCAATAATGCCTCCAGAAAAGCAGGCAGCCAGAAAAGTTACACAATGCACTTTTAAATTGTGTGTATCTTGAGACTAAATCTGAGTATGTGAAGGACTTTTATAGGCCATTTATGAGTGTAAAATTCCCAGTTGATAGAAGCACTGGTGATTTTATGATACAAGATTTTAAGACTTGGTGGTCTCATAATAATATAATAACAAAGGCAATACAATTATTACTCCTTTAGCTTTCGTAATTTAGAATTTTTCTTTTTAGCTGTGTAACATCATCTAATTAGCTCTGGTCACTATGGAGGGCACCGGTGCCAGAGCGTGAGTCAGCGTCTGAGAGCAGAGACTGACATCCGTCTATCACAGAGCGACAAGAGGTCAATATATGGATTTTTTATATGTGAAAGAACAAGTTCCAACAACAATACGGCAGCTTTACACTTCATTTTTGGATAAAAGCATCTCTAGTAGGGCGGGGCAATATGACGATAAAAGTCAAATCATGATCTGATCCCTGTGATGATGCTAAATTGGTGAAAATGTTTATTTTATTTTATGTTTATTCTTATATTATAATATTTCTTTAAACATGTGTATTTTAATAAATAAATTACAAAGGAGAAAGTGTGCCCTGTTTGAAGAGATGATAGTTTAAAATTTAAATGAATTTATACATTTAGTGTATCTAGTCATTTGAGTGTAAAGGTGGTTTTAATGTGCATTTCTACACTAGTTTCATAGCACATTTAACCACAGTAGTGCATTGGTTAACACCCTCCAACAAGAGGATTATAAGTTTATAACTCACCCCAAAATGCATTCTTATCTCTTCATATATCCATTGCAGACAATTTCACCAGTATTTGCATGGTTACAAAAAAGTTCAAATGACTATCCATTATTTATTGTGGCAGCCCCAGACAAAATTCCAATATAAAGTCATATCAAGGAAAGGACGTGACCCTTATCACTGCTTTACAATGCTTTTAGTGTAGCTTTAGATAAGGGCCATAAACTCTGAATAATCATATGAAACATTTAAAAGGACGTTTTCAGTGAAATATAGGTCAAATTCCACAGACTGGACTAACTCAATCAGGATCTGTAATTAAACCAAACTCTAAACCCTAAATCAAATAAATAAAACAGTGGAAATGTCTTTGGGCTGATCTGTCTGGGACGATACAGTTTGACAGCACTAACTGGGTAATCACATATCCAACGCGGAATCTCAGAGTGACGTAAATATATTAACTTTGATTAAATATTTAACAGAATAAAAAATTCTCAAAGTAGGTCAGGCAACTTCAGAATAAAAAAGATTTGAAAAGAAAAAAATTGTCAATGTGAGATTTTGGAAATAGAAAATGCAAACACTGGTGAATTTTGAGAAATACCACTTAATGATTTAAAAACATTTGTATCCCCAGTAACCATTAATTGTTTGCTAAATTGCAGATAAATTTGCAAGACTTTTATACAACACTTCATTTCTTTAACACAAGACAGTGGTGGGTATATGGTGACCATATGGAACAATGAAAACCAGGATGCCTTTCCTATATCATATTACAATATAATGATTCTGCTATACACATCCCAGAGTCTCATACTCATCAAGCTTCTTTCACAAATATATGAAAATAAGAAAAAAAAAAAAAGCAGTAGAGTGATTAAATAGGCCTATCTTATCACTATTAAGAAATATACTAAAAAATATCTCTAAAATCAGCACGAGGAGCAGGTCAGACATGCCAAGTTCAGAAAGTTCAGAAATTCAGCAATGCAGATTTCAGGTGAATATAGATATTATGGTGTAATAACCATAATATGTGAATCGTGTCCAGTGTTGTAATTAAAGATGAGTCTACCTCTCATTGAAAATGCTAATAAATTCATGATGACTGCCGCCACAAGTCTCTCTCTGCAACCATTGGTTTGAAGTAGCCAAACATCTGGATTAGCTTTGCTCTATTTTATAATTCTATTTTAAGATGTTGGCTAAAAACGCCAGCCAAAATATTACCTTTTACGCAGCAGGCCAATGCCCAACAATCAAACCATGGTGGATTATACAAACGACACAGTTCTACATTGAGTGTTGCGGCTAACGACGGGTTTATGGAAAAGTAAATGTGATTTTGAAGGCCTTTGCAGTTAGCATTACAGCTAACAAACTAGCACCTGTTCACCTGGCACAGTCGGGATGCGAATATTTGCGCGTAACTTCGCCAAATCTGACAGCGCTACAAGGATGGATGGCCTTGGGATGGACCAGCGCGTACATCCCAATTGACCAGTGCAGAAAGCAAGCACCCACTGGCTAATTTATTTTAGTTAAACAAAGCAATCCTCGTTTACCTTCCCGAAGCCTCAGATCGTTCGTTCGCACATTGACGCATCATTCACCGCGCGCAGTGGATGACAGTTTTTTGGGTTTACGCCGTTGGATCAGACATTTCTCCTCTCATCCTGGTGGTGTTGTATTTTTTTTAGTCTCATTCCTGTGTCAGTGACGTTCACTTCCTGTTTCCCAGCGCTCCTCCACCTCCTCCTCTCCACCCGAAGGCTTTGTAGTGAAAGATCCAAAGAGGAGGACGGTGGATCAATTATTTATCCATTCGCTGCGATCAAATACAATGCAACAGGGCGGGTCTGTCTGGCATCAGAGCCCTGCAGCGCTATCAAGGACTGGAAACAGAAGTGTTATTTGGCCATTTTGATAAACTTTTAGGCTTTATTAATATTTTAAGTCTGCATTACTGTTTTGGTTATAACAATTTTACGCATGTGCTCTCTATGATGATCTAGTAAGCAGTTATTTTAGAAAGCTATGGAGCTTGTGCAGTCTAGTTATAATAAATTGAAACAATTTTCATGCTTACATCATTTTTTGATGTTCGCCAAGATAAGAAGAGTTTTTTTAATCCACACAGACATTTAGTGCTTAACAGTCTACTAATTTTACTTGTAATTAATACATTTGTTATCTGTTATTCTTAATGCATTATATATTAATTTAATTAATTAATTAAATCAATACATGTGGATCTTTTCCATTTAATGACCCCAAATTTAAATGTATACAGTTATTTAAATAATGAACAAGAGTGCCTTACTGATATTTTATTTATATTATTTTATATTTTAACTTAATTTTTGATAACACTATTCTTCTGCTGGTCGGCTGCATGTCTGTAACAAAAAAAAAAAAAAGAAAGAAATCCCCTTGGTAAAGAATAAAAGTAATTCTGGTCTGGTGCTATATTCTAAAATGATTCAATAGCGCCATCTGCAGGAGTATAGGCACTTACTACCGCTGAATGAGAAGCCACAAACAAAGATTAGCACATTCTGTCAACAGCATAAAAAATTCTCACATTTTATGCAATTTTATATAATCATTAACCAGCAATCCGGTTCACATCTCTTTGGTCATTAGTTAAAAACCTATTGTAAATTAATACTATTTTCACCGTTCTTTTGTCTTCTCCAGACTGTAGTAAAAGTCAGTATTTCTGCGATGCTCTTGAACTGGCATGTTTTTTCTAGTATTTTCAAGTTTTTCCAGATTAATTTCCACCATGATGAGTCCTGGCTGCTCCCCTCCACAGTCCCCGAGCACCTCTCCCCAGGGGTCCACCGCTAAAGCGTGGCCGTATGATGAACGCTTGTCGTGATGTGGACCCACCTGAGCCGCAGCGAGGACAAAGCACTGCGTCTCTATGGCCCGAGCACGAAGCAGGATCTGAGAATAAAACGTGGGCATGTATTGTAAATGTGCAAGAATTTTCCATTGCACCACTGAACCTAGTAAATCTCCAGCTCAGTTTTTGTTGAGATATCTGTGGGAATATTCATGCTTTCAGCTTGTGGTTATATGCAAAATTTTATAATATTGTTTTCAATTGTTAATTGCTATGGAAATGTTCATAATATTTCATCACATCTGTGTTTCTCATAATTCTTAATACACAATACAACTTTTCAGAAACATTGACTTCGCCATATCACAACTCTACTTTGTTTTATTGTTTTTGTTCGTTATATGTGCTATAAATAATCCTTGACAATGATTTTTCCTTGGACCACTTTTTGATCTTCAGTTTTTGGAGATGCTCTGACAAAATTGTCTAGCCATGTCTATTTGGTCACTGTCAAACCTGTTTGAAAGATTACACATTTACTAGAGCTGTTACAGTAATTATTATCGACTTATTAATAAATGACAATGATGGAACAATCACTTCTACGACTCATTAGGTACAAACAAACCCCTAAAGTGTTTCATTCTGCTATTTATTTATTGCAGCTCATGTTTTTTTTTTAAATGATATTGTCTATTTAGTTTTTTATCTCACTGTAGTGGTTATTGTGTCAGTGGCTAACCTAACTTAATCTACTATCAATATTATTTATCATAATTTCTTCAGCAATATATTGTACATTAAAATTTGTTATATGTGTATTATTTACCTCCCAGTGAGCTGCTCCTGTTGCTACAGTGAAGGCAGATGGATAGGTAAGAATCTCTGCTCCTTGTCTTTGTAAAGCCAATGAGAGTTCAGGGAATCGCAGATCATAGCAGATGCCCAATCCAACCTGGAGGCACATATAAAGGTCTAGGTCATTATCTAAAAGTGCGCTGTGTAACTTTTCTGGTGGAGGATCTGCCATAAGCTTATCTTTATGGAGGTGCCTTTGCTTTGCCTAGAATGTAAATTATAGTAAATGCGATTAAACATTTCCACTTTGCATTTATTTCATTATTAATGCTTTTATTGCGCAAAAATTGCAATGGGCTTTAAATGTCATTCTGTACAATATTCTAGGCACGACAATAACAACAGAAACTCCACCAAAAAGGCTACATAGAGCACCTTTAAAGCATTTTGTCTATAAACTGTTCAAAGTTTAACACTGGATTTTAAGACCTTGCCAATGGGAGTTTGAACTGGTGCAATGAGTGAAGGTCCAGGAATAGTAGAAGCACTTTCTTTGAGGGATACTCCTTTTTCTGGCAGCTCCACATCAAACAAATGGGCTTTTCTGTACACTGTTACTATGTCCCCTGCAGAAAAAAATATACATATACTAAAGATGAATCAATAAAGAAACAAAAAGAATAAAAGTCTAAATTCAATATAGCATAATGGTGGTAGATTACCTTTATTATTTATTATGATGTGACTGTTATAAATTCTCCTGTCTGTTTTCCAGTTTGGTCCTCGTTCGTGAAACCCACCAAGAGACAGCCACATCTCCAACCTCCTAAAACAAGGAAAAAACATTCAGGTTTATTCATTTAACATATTGATATCTTGCACAATTATCACATCAAATTTGGGAATAAACTGGGACTATAACCAAAACCAGAGCTAGAACTGAACTGTTGTTTTATTTAATAATGCATCCATTCATATTTTTGTTGTCCTTTGCGTTAATTATCATTTAGAACTACCTTATTCGTGGTTTAGTCTAAATTTAGAAGTGGTTTAGCTCGAATGAAGGCCTGATAAAGTCCAGATTTAGATCTGGTGGTACTCCGAAAGCCAAATATTAAGCAATGTATATGAACCTGGCCATATCGGTGAATCTTGAGACTGTTTCTCCCTCCAGGCTCTCAGACAGCGACAGAGTTTCCTCTCGATTTGATCCGATGTAGTCGAACCCCTCAGGCAGAAACACCATGCTGGCCCCTCTCTGTTTGGCTTCTTCCACCAGGTTTTTACAGATAGAAAAGTTTGCAGCTTTATCTGGAGTGGCCGTCATCTGACACACAGCAGCCATTGGGAAAGGAGAACTGGACATCCTGCAAAGAAAAACATTTGACATGATCCCTAATATGGAATTGATCATTAATGTAAATACAATGAATTAACTACGTTTAAAGGCGCACGACAAACTTTTCTAACTTTTCTGGTGGAGGGTACACTACTTGCTTGTCACCCTGGAGATCTTATTGCATTTACCTAGAATGTTCCACACTATCTATCTCCATCTGTCTCCATGTAGAAAAGTAGGAGACATCATCAGTCACGAGTCAAATCCATGGAGAAGCGAGCGTGCTCACAGTCCCCAGAAAGAATGCATGTTTTCCCAGTTTATTTACTTACGTGTTTCTTTTTAGTCATACTAAAACTGTAATTATATAAAAAGCGAGACAGATTAGTTCAATGCCTTACTGTGGTACATTTCAGGCTACATCTCCATGGAGACAAGCAGATGCAGACTTCCCACCATAGAAGTTATATGGAGCACTTAAAGGACCTGAGTACATTTTTTTTTTTTGCCAGTATTGTGTCAAACATTGCAGAATATTCTTAAGTTAAGTTAGAAACATGACTGGATCATTATACAAGAACACGGTAGTTACCATTTGTTGTAGTAATCAAACTAACAGGCATAATTTACCTGTTTATCAGCTGAGTTCTCCACACCGGTGAAAGAAACCAATGCCCCAAAGTTGTCAAAATGCGCCTACTTCTGAACATTGAACCTAGCCAATCTAGTTTAGATTTAGTGCAATATTAACATGATTGTCCGGCGTCTACAACCAAGCCAGCCTGCTTTTCTTACTTTGTTTGGAAATTGAGATTGTTGTTAAAACACAATTTCTCCACCTGCTGGACAGCGCTTGCACACACATAATACAATACAATACATTTGATAAAAAATGTATTCTTAATATTAAAACAAGATACTATCATACAATGACTTGGAGAAACTGATCTCTTGATTTCAGTGATAAACGATGTGCTCTGAAAAATAATTTAGTGAGAAGATATTTTCAGTCAGGCATTCACCGCGGTCACTTCATAGACTCGCTGTGGGGTCCTTCGCTGAAACACCCTTCCAAGATGGCAGCCAACAGCAGCAGCACGGGCAGCAAATCCGGCAGTGGCGGCGGCGGAAAACAGTCCGGCCTGACCGCAGAACAGGTATAATATGATCGCTGTCAGGATTTATGAGTGGTATTTTATCTTATCTGCAGTTTAGTTCTGAAAAGAGCCGCGTAAATGCTCCCCGATTCTGTCACGTTGCTAATCGAGGCTAACTTTAGCTTCCTCATCGTCTTCATCAAACCAACATGATGCTTGACTTAAGTGACACAAAAAACACTTTCACTCCCACAAACTGTGCCGTGCTGTTTTCAGTATTTTATCTTTTTAAAAAATGAGTAATTTCGTAACCATAATTTTCCTAATTCCTGTTCTGTGGGTGTGCACTCACTGGGTTTGACAGCGTGAGTTGCTATTTTTATCTCTGCCCAATTTACAACTTTGTGTTTTGGACATGGGCTCAGTTCAAAAGAGGAATTTATCATTTTAAAATTAAAAACGCATTATCTGAAAGTTCTAATATCTCTCTGGACAATGTATACTTGATTTATTATAAAACCAAATGTCAGTCTTGTTTGCTTTTTTACATGTGGAAGAAAAACTGTATTTATTTACCTTCACAGTATGTGTATATTTAATTTTTTCTTAAGGTGGTGGGCACATTTCAGAGGATGCGGCAGGAGCAGCGTAGTATGGCATCCAAAGCGGCAGAGCTGGAGATGGACATCAATGAACACACGTAGGTTTTCGAATTTTGATGATTTCATAAAAATCTCAAATTATTCAAACAAGTAACCCCTCTTCCTTTTCAGTTTAGTAATAGATACCCTAAAAGACGTCGACCCCTCTAGGAAATGCTTTCGTCTTGTTGGAGGCGTTTTGGTTGAAAGAACAGTAAAAGAAGTTTTGCCGGCTTTGGAAAACAACAAAGAACAAGTAAAGAATTCAACCTCTGCAAGTTCCTTGTAAATCATGTAATCATCGTGCAATAACCGTGTAATATCTCTTCAACAGATTTCCAAAATTATTGAGTCCATTAACGCACAGATGCAGACAAAAGGTCGGGAGCTTACGGAGTACAGGGAGAAGTACAACATTCGATTGGTCGGTGAAGGAGAGGCGGATTCACAAGGCCAAACGGCAGCATCCAACCAGAACAGTGAAGGAGGAGGATCAAAAAGTGGGACTGGTGTTTTAGTGTCTTAATTTGTTATAAAAGTTGACATTAGCTAGATCTAAATTCTATACTCAAACATAGGGTTAAAGTTACTAAATCCGAGTTTGTTTATGCATCTTTTCCACAATCATGTCAAGTCATTTCTACTTTAGTATTTATGTCATTTGTAATAACAATTATGTTTCTTTGCTACTCCATTTCTGTGAAACTGCCCTTTGTTGAAAATCATTGGCTGAAGGTTTATTGTCTGCATGTTGGAATAAATTCATAGACCTCACAAAATGTACTTGTTGTTGTACTTTAATTTCTTTGAGATTTTTGACATGTTTGTACAAAGACTGGGAAATACACATTCACAATGAGAGGAACAAATTTGAAACCTGAGACATGAAACCTGAAACATTTGAAACAATTTTAGACTAAAACTATGAGGAAATGAGTGTTCACTTCTGCAACTGCAATTTTATTTTAGTACAGAGGTTGGCTAGTGTAGTATATATATATTATATTGAATTTTAAGTTCAAATCAATGTTTATTTCCTCTACCGAACATGCAAGAAACAGTTGCAGGGAGCACAGTTTTAGAAGTGATGTGCTCTCCTGTGACCGCTTTGAAATCAGTGAAGTGAAGTCAAATTAAATGTTGCAAAAGAACCATCTCTTTTGTATTTTGCTCCACAATAGCTACATGTTTTATGCAATCACAAGTGTTACTGGGTTTTTTCCATTGCTGGGTTTCTGTAATATCAACAATCTTCAATTGTTGTAATACAGTGGGCTCTAGGATCTGGTTAAGCATAGGCATTATCAAATTCAACATGTGTTTATTTTTTAAGTATTTCATGGCAAAGTACAATGTAATCATTGAGAAAAACTTGCTCCCTTCTAAAAGAATGACAGTACGTCCTAGAGTCTACTAGTATATTATAAATCAGAGGTTCTTAACCTTTTTGACGCTGTGGCCCGATTTTTCCAGCGCAGAGCAGGGGTATTCAACTAAAAATTGAGGAGGTCCGGTTAAGAAAATCTCCTCAAGCAGAGGTCTGGGACATCAGAATGTCTAACTTGCGTTATGATTGTGATACAGAAGTAGCCTAGTTTTATCAGTGTTTGAATGTATGAACAATAGACTGTCAAATCAACAAAAACACAAGTTAAAAACATTTCAACAAAACGTACTGTTGTTAACACTAAATCACACAGTAGGCCTACATTAGATATAGGGCTGCAGTTTAAAATTTATTAAAGAAAATAAATCAAAATGGCTAAATTGTGCATCTTGAAACAAAGTGCTTAATTTCAGGGGGAAAAAAAAAAAGGCAGCTTGAGTTTCCAATTTTTTTTAGCTTTCACATCTCTTTCAACAGATATCTGAGGACGGCCAGCGGTGTAGATACCTTTCGCAGTTGGAGGTACTTCTGTTTCCTGGGGGAACAGAGGTACAGGGTACATTCCGTATTATTACTCGTTATTTTAGTAGATCCATGGGTACGTCGGGCTGAACCTGTCCGGGTTTAAGGGATGGCGTCTGGGTCGGGACTCGCACCGCGGTCCGCCAGTTAGCGACCCTGACGCAGTCCCGCGGCTCACTGGTGCAAAACTGAAAGTTTTTTTGCGGCCTCTAGATGGCGCTCGCAGCACATGTTTGTCGCGGCCCTATGATTAAGAATCACTTATAAATCCGCTAGTAAATAAAAAATGGGTTCTGAAGGTTTCAAAAACAAAAACGTTTGTCGACGAGGATGGGATTCGAACCCACGCGTGCAGAGCACAATGGATTAGCAGTCCATCGCCTTAACCACTCGGCCACCTCGTCCAGATACCACACTGCACATGCGCAGTAACTTAAAAACAAAACTACCGATTCAATTGTACAAATATTTCTGGCCAAAATATCATTGCTCACCCACAATTACTATAGATACAATAATGTTTGTGTTTTCATAGTGTACGTGCGAGCCTGAAACATGAGCCCAATTATATTTTGAGGGCATGATTAGAATTAATATGCGCTTTTACCAGTACCATTACGGTACTTACGCGTCACTGTGCGCGCTACGTCGCATCAGCTGCGAAATGGCCAAATCAGTGTTTCGATGACGATGAATGAAATAGCCCAATTATTTACCAGTAATGCAAGGTGTTTACGGATCTAACCACATATATGAGGTACCAATGACAGAATCACCGTCATGTCTGTTTTAGATTTGCAGCGTGTTTAGCCATAGCGTTAGCATGGTGCTGGTTAAAGTAGCTGGGACGCCTGGACAGAAATAGCTTGTGCCTACCTCGCCGTTTGGACCTGGTTTGACTACAGCACCGCTTTTTCTGTAATGCATCTATCAAAGAAATGCTCCGTTTTCAGAGTGGTGCTGAGTGCTCTGCTCATTGTGGCGCTGCTGCAGCTAATCTACCTTTCATTCCTGTCAAAATTTCACGGCAAACAACAGCGGTACCGATACTCAGAGCTTTTTGGGGGCTCGGGATCCAAAACAAAAGCCACGCAACCTGAGAAAAACGCACGGAAGGAGCGGCTCAGGTACTCCCTTTCAACTGGTGGCATCTTTGATAACAGCGGCCAATACAGGATCTACAAAAACCTAATAAAAAGTGATTTCACCGCTAATCTAAAGCCAGGATCACAGGATAACCCAAATATTCTGTCTCTAGCTACTCACACAACCCTAAACAACCTGCACCACCTGGATTCTCTTTTGGAAAGGTGGCAAAATCCTCTATCAGTGGCTATATTTGCACATGATCAAGATGTTAAATTTTCTACAGCCTTGGTTTATGCGCTTAGCTTTTTCTGCCCCAGAATCCAAGCACTTGTGGACTTTCACCTGGTTTGCCTTTCTGGAGAAATGGCCAGCTTCCCTGAACAAGACCGGGAACATTTTGCTGGACTCAAGGACTGCTCTTCTGTGTTTAAAAGACTAGAAAATCATAGAGATAAATTCCAAAACTATGCCATAAGTGGGAATATCTCCTATCCTAATAACCTGCTTCGTAATGTGGCTAGAAGTGGTACAGACTCATCTTACATTCTGGTTATTGACATTGATATGATGCCAAGTTCAGATCTCCATCAGCAGTTTTTAGCAATGATCATGGCACGTGAACCAAATAGTGATGAGGTTTTCGTTTTGCCCGCTTTTGAAATTCGCCATGATCGTAAAATGCCAGCCACAAAGCCAGAGTTGGTCCAGCTGTACCAGGTGGGAGAGGTAAGGCCGTTCTACGAGGAGCTGTGTCCAAGATGCCAAGCCCCTACGAACTACTCCCAGTGGGTGAACATCCACGTAAGGGGCAGCGCACCTCTGGAAGTGTCCTATACTCTGACGTGGGTGGACCCTTGGGAGCCCTTTTACATAGGTCCCCGCACTGTGCCGTTGTATGATGAGGGCTTCAAACAGTACGGCTTCAATCGCATCAGTCAGGTGGGTACTAAGTGGAACTGCAGAAATAAAAAAATAACATCATCACTTACATAGCATTATGAAAAGTTATTATAGTTATTAGTTTTTATTATAGTCTTAGTTCAAAGTGATCTTCTTTGCTTCCTGTCATACAAAAATAGTGAAACTCCTATCACAGCCAACATTTAATAAAATATTACTGATAAATATACATACATTTTATAATTTTGAATGCTGTTACGTGTGACTATCCCGTGGCATTTGCAGTTCAATTTCTTCTAAAGATGAAAGAGCTTACACAAAATTGATTTTTGTGAACTTTAAACTGTTATAATGCTGTTACCTCCTCAAAAACAGACATGGAGTTGTGTTTTCTGTCACTCACACCTGTCTGAGTAACTCTTTATTATTAGTCTGTCCACATCTCCAAAGATCAAAATGCTCTGTTCCACCTTGTGATGTCACAGATTTCAAGTTAACAGCTACCTTTTACAACTACTGCTGCTACTCAACTTTCAGTAAAGATTGAAAATTCCAGGACTGAAATCATCCAAATGATTCTATTGAAGGTGTATGGAGTTTAAAAACACAGTGGAGCACTTCCTATATTACTACATGACAGAGAAAAGAACACAGGCTAAACATGCAGAGTTTATTTAAAGTTAATTACGTGTGAAAGAAACAAAACACAACTCCAGGTACGTTTAATGAGGAAACAACAATATAAGAGATCAGAAAATAGCGTAATATAAATTATTATATGGATAAATACATTTAATCATATATTTATCCCTGTTAGAGTGTCACAGCTTTATAATACTCTAACATGGAATATCTTGAGTCTTACTTTGACGCTTGTCCAAGCTATATTTCAAAATATTTTGATCCACACACAATACAGACAAATATTTGTACATAAAATATATTTAAAAGCCTGTAAAAGACAAAAAACAGATCAAACAAAGCATTTCCTGTTTATATTCTTTGCTCTTTATCAAATAACTTGTCAATTTAAATCCAATTTCTTCGCACAAAAGCTGTTAGAGTTATCTTGAAAAATAAAAGTGTAAAATGTACGATGTATGGAATCGTATGCTGAAATTGTATAAAAATATGCAGACACGTTTTTCATGGCTGAAAAGTACATTATGTTCAAAGAGCATTTCCAATTCAGATGCCATTTCTCATTCTCATATTGTCATTCTGCATCATTTCTGTTCCCTCCTTCTATATCAGACATGCCCAGATTTCCATTTCCTTTCAATGTATGCCAAAATGTCAAACCGTTCACTGTGTATATCTCTCTCTAATCCTTTCATCCTCGTGTTTCTTTTAGGCCTGTGAATTACACGTGGCTGGATACAGGTTTTCCGTTTTATTCAGCTTTTGTGGTCCATCGAGGATTCAAGATTCAAGGGGAATTTCACGCCAAAAAAGACGAAGAGAACAAACGAAATCGGGTCCTGTTTCGTAGCTTCAAAGAGGGACTAAAAACCAAGTATCCATCGTCGGCACGGAGATGCTAAAACAGAATACGTGACCACCCTGTTGGAAAAATGGACTTGTATTTTTGTAGTTTTTAAATGAAACTTCGTGACTTGCTCCTAAGGCCTCAATTGTTCTGATTTGGAGTCAGGATAAATGCACTGGCCTACATTTTGTTCTAGTTATAAAAGGTTGTATTGCCAGAGCTTAAATTAATTAAATATAGCCTTAGGGGTTTTTCGGAACTTCCCTTTGGGCAAAAATACGACAGGAAAAAAAATTATTAAGAATTAAGAACCTCTCTGACTATAAAAAAACAAAGTAATCAAAACATAATACCTCGTGTGTTTTATGATGGGAGGGTGCGCCACCTGCTTGTCTCCATAGAGATGTTATTGTTCCACAGAATGGCATTATTTCGCTTTTTTTTTTTTTCCCGGAACCTTGAAAAACATGCATTCAGACTGTGAGCAGGTTAGTCTCCACAGAACTAACTTGTCCATGTTGGGCCACCTGCTTGTCTGCATCAAGATAGATGAGTTTAATGCCATACTGTGGAAAATTACTAGGGCTGGATATCATTCAGAAGCTGCCGATATCATACATACCTTGATATATAGGCCACGATACGATACAGATCTCGATACAGTGCACTTTCAGTTTGATACGATATGGTACAATAAAAAATAAAGGCTAAATCATGACTGTGATACTAAAAGTCGTTGTTAAACCACTTCTTGTGCAAGTTAATATGAAACACTAGCCAGGCTGGTGCCACCTAGTGCCTCCGCTCAATTTCATTTCTCTCCAGCGACTAGTTCAGGAATCAAAATGCACTAAACGGTTTGCAAGAACCCCAGAAGTGCAAGTTCAGGCACCAGCCAATCAGCGAAGAACCATACATTCTGTGTTGGCAACGATTCCCACTATCAAGGATTTAAAGCCAGAACAAAGAGAATGTTTGGTGAATTTTATCAAGCGGAAAGACGTTATTGCTCTTCTTCCTGCAGGATTTGGGAAAAGCTTAATATACCAGTTAACCCCGTTAGCGGCGCATTACATACGTCACAACCAAATAGCAGTGATTGGTTAATTAAAAATGTCCACGCCTACCATCAAGCAAACAAATCCTAATGCTGCAAGGTCAGACAGTTTTCACGAAGTGAAACCGGCTGATGAATCAGGCTAATTTTACTCAAAACAATGAATGAATATGTCAAATGTGCTGCATAAATGAATTTTCTTCCTCTGAACAAGCAACAAAACTGAAGCACTGCAGCAAAAATAATTTTGTAAAATACACCAAAAAATACGCTTGGTGATATATCGATACAGCAGCCCACAATATCGATACTGTATCATCACAATAATTATACGATATATCAATATTTAGATATTTTTGCAAGTAATAAGTAATAACATCTCTATGGAAACATGCATCTCTTTTAACAAAAAAACTGTCTGGGCAGCGATTTGACATTAATTAAGGCTAACGTCACAGCTAAATCGTGACAATAACAGAATTAATTTTTATCTTGTTTATTGCCATTTTTATCGACTATAGGCTTACTCCAGGTAAATTGTCTTACGCTCTCTAGTGACAGTATATTTGTACTATGGCTTTTAAATGAGTACTGACAAAACACAATCAGCATTTTCAGGTAAAGGATGTGTGCGTACTTTAAAGCTCTTATTATTGCCATGATGATCAATGCCAGTGAGTAGCCACAAGAGGGCTACAGAGATCGCCTCCTTTGTAAAGTGTATTGCACAGTATGTAGCTGGGGTGTTTTATACAGGCTTACAGGAGTTAATTTAATGCCTGTTAAATGTGTGTTTTGTTTTGTTTTTTTCAAACTAAGACAAGTTAATTACCACTTATGCAGAGAAGGTGACAAGCATTTTGCCAAATTGCAGAAACTACTGCAACGTTTAACACTGGAAAAGTAAATAAACTGCTTTTACCGCATTTATCACTGTTTTTAATGGCAGCTCTTTTTAAGCATTTAATTGTAGCATGGTTAAATTGTACACTACATTCAAATGGACTGAAATAAGCCACTGCAAAACGCCTGCGTCTCCTCTTAACACTGACAGTATTGTTCGCTATTCAACACATTTGTCACATCTTGAGTGCTACATATTCTTTATTTGTGGTATTATTGCTAAGTATTTGCAAATTTGTTCTGTTTAAAATGTTTTAATATTTATTGTGTCATGTTTTGTGTTGACTGAAGTGTCTCCAAGCAGGAAACTGTAGCACAAATGTTTGGGGTAAAATATTTAGTTTTTGCTATAATGTGCGCAAGACATTTTGAAATATATTGGTTATCAGTGGCTCTTGGTTGTAAATCATTTTATCATTTTTGACCTGACAGAAAATGTTTATAATCTTGTGTTGTGAGTTTTAATAAATTGAATTCTGTTAATAACCTCTACTTGTTTTTTAACGCTGACAATTGGCTGTACTAAAAGTGTCAAATCCAATCACTCATCTTCAGCAATGGGATTAAAAAAGACTAAAAAGAAAAAACACTTATTACTTCGTTTAAAGGTACCATGCAACTTTTTGTACCTATTTGACTCCATTGTTTTGCCTGAAATGTTCCATACTATGACATTAAACTTCAATCTTCATGGGGACAAGAAGATGATGCTAAGTTACAAGTCAAACCTATGGAGAGGCGACCCTGCTCAGAGTAAGACGGCATATTTTTGAAGGTGTTTTCTCGCAATGAAAACACCTGAGCTGTAATGAACAAACGCAAAATAGATACGTTTAATTCTATTAAACATTCCAGGTAGAGCAATAATCTCCAAGGAGATAAGTAGGTAGCTGACCCTCCACCAAAAGTTACATAGTGCATCTTTACATAAGGAAGCTAAATTGTTACAAGATGACAAACTTTGAATAGCACCAGGTCATACACTTTATAACTCTATATTTTACTCCATATTGTACTCGGTTGTAAAGGTGTACAGGGGAGTAAACAAGTACTGTAAGTATCAGTAGTAGTAGTATCTTTGGCAAAGTACTTGACACAGTTGACGTAAAGCCGTGGTAACATGGCTTAAGGTAAGGCTTTAAAAGCATCTCTGCACCGTTCGTGTGTGACGGCTGATTAAAAGGTGAGAAAGGCCACCTGACAATTAAAAAGTCCTATACTTGGTCTACAGACATTACATGTATTTAAATGACCAGCAAAAAATAGATCACTACAATAATAAACAACCCAAAATTTGATCTGATTCAGCCCTCCTGAATTAAAAATTGACAAAATTTGTAGCGTAAACACATGACCTATTGACTAAGTGCTTATAACACATAATATTTGCCCAGAAATATTATGTGTTTGATGTTGTTTTGGTTTATACAATATTGTATCTCAGTTAGAAATATAATTTATAGTGTGTTGACTATCGACCTTTAATCTGCGGCATAAATCGGTATTTGGTTTGGAATGAAAAAGACCTAAAGCTTTATTTTATCTCTTTACTGCGACAGTATCATTGCACAATATCTGACACAATAGTAAATCAATAATAATAATAGTAAATAGTAAAACAGGATTGTGGTTGTCTAAAATGATTTTTATAGATTTTTTGGCAGAGCTTATCAGTGCAGTTAATCATGTTGTATATACTGAGTTTGAAGTAATTTCAGATGATATATTTTCTGCCATCTTGGTCGATCTCTAATCTAAATATTGCTGTGTTCAACAGACAGTGAAATGTTCTTTATTCAATGGAAACTTCCAGATTGTAGTCCAAAGATTCAGTGTTCCCTCGCTCTGTAGGCCATATGTTTGTAATGCACGTGTGACACAACTGTCTGCGGTGTTGGAAGCTAAGCCTGCTTTGTGCACAGCTCAGTGGTGATCAGGGCACGAGGCAAGGGACACAAGCTACGCCATGCTCCGCTTTTTAGCTTTCAGTTTTGGTTAAAGGCACCTCTTCATCATCGTCATAATTATCGTTGCTCCACTGGGCAAACACAACCAACTGTTGCTTTTCAATCTACTCCAGTCTACTGATCTTCAATGAACAATACTGTTCACGTGTTCATTACTAGAAAAGAAAAATAATAAAACGTCTAACTTAATTCTCCACTCATTATCTAAATTGGCTTTTTCTACTTGTAAGCAAAGCACAGAAAAGATTTTATTATGCTTTTCAATACTCTTTAGTCCCAACAGTTATTAAAGGGGCAATATGTAAGTTTTCTGGTGGAGTCAAAAACCTTATTTGCGATTTATATTTTAATAATACATTTCTGTTCACATTTTAAATTGACAAAAAGATAAACTAATAGAAGAATCAAATTTCATAACATGTTTGTACAGATCTAAACTACAAGGTTAGTCATTTTTTATGCAGAATACGACAGGATTATAATTATGTTACTCCAAAAACTACAGCCTTTGCTAATTGTGTCCATTAAAATTAGAATTTCAATGGCGCCTCATCTTGCAGCCCTATTGCTAATTTTGCACTCTCTTTGCGATGCTCTTTGCTGGGTGTTACTGGGTGGCAGAAGGCGCGTAGGTGTCCAGCGGGGGTGTCTGTGCAGATCAGGGGAGCCAGGTTTGGTGAGGTAAAGTGGGTTTTATCTCAACAGCTTTGGGGAGTGACGGCTTATCTGGGTCAGGGAGCTTTACGACATAAGCAATTAGGACTGCCCTCTCTTGTGTACGCTAGCAGGAGGCAGACCTCCCGCCACCTAGATTAGCCCGTCCCACTGAAGCTAGAAGAGCTGCGCCGCTTCGGAGGACCAGCTGGGACGGAGACACGGGTCAATGTGGCACAGCGCACTCTAAACACTGCATCCACTGACCCATATAAGAGCGGACTTTACAACAAAACTAATGAACTCAGCTAATGACTGCATGACTGACTGTGCACTGTAGCCTGTTAGCTTCACAAGAAAAGAGCTATAGTCTGTGTGTTTGTGTTCCCTGGATTAACACCAGTGATTTTTCTAATGAGCCACTTAAACAAAAAGGACTCACTCTCAATACGTGCTTACCAGAGGAGCAGTCTAAACTAAAGAGCTGCAACATATTTAAAACATATGTGAAAAGGACCATTGACTGAACCCAACAAAGGAATAAACAATGTAAAGAAAACAGGAAATACTGTTACAATTAAATGAGATAACCTACTGAGTGCCTGCCTTTGAATACAAGATCTATCAAAACTGATATGAGACAGAAAAGTCTAAAACTATTAATACATATAATGACAATTCTTCTGATCATAAAATGATCATAAAGCAGTGATTCAAACCATGAAATTGTGAATATATGTCTACCATGGCTATTTTTTTCTTTAAATCGGGGGTGTCAAACTCTAATTCACAGAGGCCAAAATTAAAAACTGGGACTAAGTCGTGGGCCAAACTAAATATTTATTGAAAAATTTCAACATCTGCATGTTTTCTCTTCTTTACAATTATGCAATGTGAAACCTTTGCTTAATAAAATAAATGTTTAATAATAGTTTTGCTTAAACATAATATAAAATAATAACACAATTTTAAATAAATAACATCTCTATAGTCTATCTGTAGCCGGTGGACCAGCTCTAATACATATTTAATATGATCTCGTGGGCCAAATATAATTATATTACAGGCCAAATTTGGCCCATGGGCCTGAGTTTGACATGTCTGCTTTAAATCAATACTGCAGTAGAATAAAATATTGCACTTTTTAAAACTACAGATAATACAAATGTAGTAACTCAATTGTTATCTATTGTTCTATTGGTTATCTCTTGCTGTTAAATGGTGGTGAATGTTGTTGTATGTTTTCTTTTGACCTTTTTTACAGTAAGTTTTGTGCTCTTAAGCGAGACACTTCACCCACCTTGCCAAAGAATGACTGATGGCACTTTACCACCAAGTATGATGTGAATGAATAATGCAATGTAAAGAAGAGTTAAGTATGCAACACATGTATTATTATTCTCAACTAAAAACAAGTCAGTGGCTAAAGTTTTAGCCTTGTGTCCTTATGGTACCTTGACGGTTTTTCTCATTTCCCTGCACGCAGCCTGTACATGTTAGTGGAAATGTATCTAAATGCAGGTTAAACTGTCATCTATTTTTGTAGGACGGGCCTGGGCAGCTTTGTGAATTGTATAGCCATCCGTTTCACTTAAACGAGGCAGGGCTTAGCTGCCATCAATGCCAGCTTTGGGAGATGTTTACCTGTCTGCTTACTGCAAAAAGCCTCTCATGAGAAGGCCACACGTATCAGTGCTCTTCTAAATCTGGTGTTCCTGGACGCCTGACCTGCCCAGGCCTTAAACGCATCCTGCTAAAGCCAGACGACCATCCACGCAGGCGGACAGCAGTAATGAGACATGACACCGCCCCGGGGAAAGAAAAGGAGGACTAAGAGATCGGGCTAATCCTTCTCACCAGCGCTAACGCCTCTTAGCCTGCTGCCCCGGCTGTCACATGAGTCCTGCACAGCGCTCAACGACCATCAACAAGGGCAAAAACACGATTCTCGCGAGTTATCTTGATGAAAATCTAGCACCGTTGCCATGGCAATTAGTAATTCAAAACTAAAAATTGTACTCTTTGAAAGGGGCAAAAGTCCTCAAAATATCACCAATCTATGGTTTATGAAAAAGGAAATATTAGGACTGTTCCTATAGAGATTAACAATTAACAAATTATGTTTTATATTATGTTCATAAAGAAAAATGAGAAGTCCATTTGTTGTAGACATTAAATAATAATAATAATAATTTTGCAGGCCTTGTTATGGATTTTAAGATCGTAACGCCTATATCGGTAAATTTTGCTTATAGAATTAAAAATATATAGAATAGACCTTAGTGTATATATATATATATATATATATATATATATATATATATATATATATATATATATATATATATATATATATATATATATATATATATATATACATCACAATATAATGTCCAAATAGTTTTGAATGAACACAAAGTTTAATATAAAGCATCTTAAAATCTCCATTGGTTTAAAATTGGTTTAAGCCAACAGTCCAAAACCAAAAAACACCATCCGCGCTCAACAATCTACCAATCAATATTTGTGTGTTTATGAGTCTGATTGAAATTACATAACAGTGCAGCATATGCTGCCTCGTCTTGTACAGTGAGTTAATTCTGGTTCGATCGATGCGCTAATGCAAGGCTCATAAATCACTATCATTTAGTAACAGATGAAGCCTGCTATGATACAATGACCCACGGTTTATACAGCGAGTGCTGGAGGTTTGCCAGCACTGTCTTTGCAACATTACAGAGAGGAGTATGGTGCCCTATCTACACATTTTCTGCCATATAAAGTAATCTATAAAATGGCTAAACAAAATCACTGTTTAAAAGAATACAAAGAACTGTGCCATTACACTCAAGTTAGTCAAGAAAAAAAAACAGTTTAACAATTTTAACAGAAGAAATGTTAACAGAAGAGATAAGCTACAGCAACAACAAACTTTAACAGAAGATAAGCTACAAAAACAAATTAACCAAAAAGTGCCCACACAAAAGCATTTAATTATCAAAACTAGATGAAACATCAAGAAAACATCTTGTTTTTATAGCACAAAGTGAAGATTTTTGCTATATTTAACATATTACTTATAGGTATGCTTTTGTTTCTAAACAACAGGTAAATTCTCAATAGGTTTCAGAATAATAAAAAAATCAGGACTGCTGTTATAGTGAGTAACAATTAAAAACTAAATATTATAAATATTTATTTTAAATGAGAGAAAAGTCCTACAAATGTTCCTTATAACAGGAAGTTGAATCCCATGAATAGGTTGACTGTAATGAAAAAATAATTTATTTAACTAATAAGACACAAAGATGAAGGTTGAGTGTGTCTGGTCAAAAATATCCTGGTTCCATATTGAGAGGTGGGGCTTTTTTTATAGTACACTATGAATCTGATGAAGCTTGAAATTTAATTCAAAATCCTTTCTTCCAGATAATTTCAGATGCCCTGTAGACCAGAGAATCGTTGCTCTACTTAATGAAGTAAATAAAGCAGCTGAAGATGAGATTAATTGGGATTTATAAAGCGGATTAAACTTTAGCTGTCATCCGATCGATCGTCAGACTTTATATCAAAGGATCACACAACACGACTTTCAACAAATCAATCAAATCTACCAGCGAATTTCAACAACTGATTTCACTGCTAACAAGATGCTGCGTGTACGAGGTCACACCAACTCAACAGACACAACTATTCATTAAATAATTTCAGATTTATTTTTGCATTATTTATTTATTTTTTCCTGTTTTTTGTGTCTATTTAAATCTGAAATCTAGAGCAAGATATATGGATTATTACTATGTGTTTTTGGTTTTAACTAATAAATGTATTATTTCTAATGTGTCTTGGAATTGTGCTTAAATAAAATCAGATAAAGCTAAAATATTCCAAATGGAGGCACACTGATAAAGAATAACTCAATATTAATTGTCATTAAATATTGCAAGATATTTAATGTCTTGTCTCATCTTAATTAATCATGGTACCGTCTTTAGGATGAAACCTGCTTTTATTGTAATTGGAATGTTACAGTCTGTGTTAGTGTCACATACTAAAATTTTGTACTTAATTTTGATATTAATGAACAAGCTGAATACCAATTTTGATACCACAATAATAAAAATACTTTAGACTTTAGACCAGACATGTCAGCCTCAGGCCCAGGGGCCAAATTTGGCCCGCGATATAATTATATTTGGCCCACAAGATCATATCCAATATGTATTAGAGCTGGCCGCTGGCTACAAATAGGCTATAGAGACATTATTTATTAAAAAATTAATTATTATTTTATATTATGCTGGTTCTGGATTAAATGTTTAAGAAAAACTATTGTTAAACATTTATTTTAATAAGAAAAGGTTTAACGTTACATATCTCAAAAGAAGATGCAGATGTTGTTGAAATTTTACAATATTTAGTTTGGCCCACGACTTAGTCCCAGTTTTTAATTTTGACTCTTTGTGAATTTGAGTTTGACACCCCTGCTTTTAGTATAGGATTTTTACTTTATTTTTTAGGTTACCATGTGGCCTTATATCTGTGTAATCCCTCATTCTAAAGCTATTCAGGAAAGGTTCATTTCTATCTTATGAATGTGACTTTATCAGCTCAAATAAGTATCTAATTTCTATAGTAGTTTTACTATTGATTAATATTTGATTTTTGATACTTCTGTCAACACTAGTACACTAGTCTCCTAATAAGAATTATTAATTATTCCAATATCCTGTGTGCCTTGTGCCTATCTTTAGACTGCGTGCCTATCTGTTGCTTTTACGCCCATGAGCCCCTCTATGTCAATAATATTTACTCTACACATATTGATCTGTTTAACCCCAGACTCTGACCCATATCCTTGGACAGGTGGTAGCTCTAATAACGTCTGAACCCTATCACGCAGCAACCTCTTCCCGCCTTTTACCAATAACACCCTGAAAATGACATTATCTGCCCATCATCTGTCCGTTCCCGCCAGCGAGAGCAGAGAGTAGGGTTGCCAGATATTCAGACAGCAACAAGCAGCTAAGCCTTTGAAAAACAGTCCAAAGAAGTGACCCAGGCCCAAAAAAAATATTTAAAGATGCACATATTTTATTTGAATAATTAACATCTGGAATGGTTTTAATACTTAACCAGCTAGTATTTACAAAGGCTGTACGATCATTAAAGGTGCACTGCATAACCTTTCTAGTAGAGGGTCCACCACCTGCTTGTCTCCGTGGAAATGTTATTGCTTTGTTTACAATGTTCCACAGTATAAATTACTCTATCTAAATTACTATCTATCACAAGGGAAACAAGTAGGTTTACAGCTCTTCGCTCTATTACAGTTCAGGTCTGTGGAGAGTCGCCCCTGTTCACAGAAAGAATTATTGTATTTGCAATGAAGAAATCATAGATGGCTCTGTTTAATGTCATTCTGTGGAACATTCCAGGAAAAGCAATAACATTTCCATGGAGCCATGTAAATAACGGACCCTCCACTAATGCAGTGTTGCGCAGTGCACCTTTAAAGGGTTTATTAACGTGAAAAAAATTTGAAAAAAGCGAAATGCAACTCGCGACTCAAAATTTGCAAGCAACTTTGAAAAAAAAAAAAAAGCCCAAAGTCGCTATAAAGAAGCAAACTTGGCAACTATGGCAGAGGAGCAGAGAGGAGCAGAGAGGCAGGGCTGGGTTGGGACGACTAGAGAGGATCAGGGGGAGGTAAGCAGGAATTAATGAGCATTAGAGCATTAGGTAAGAATAAGTCCCACCTTAAATCCCCAGGGATTCCTAAACAACTCCAGCAGCACCTGTTACATATGAACGAGGAAGCACAGGGAGGATATTCCCACATAATGGAGGTGTTTTGTAACCAGTGCCAGGTGGGATTAGCATTACACTAAACCACTAATGTAAGAGCAATACACATGCATATGGGTTAGTTAGAAAAATACTTCTGATTTGTCATCTTATGTGTAATTCTCTCAGTACATTGCTGTATGATCCCTGTGACCTATGAACTTAAATTCAGTTGTAAAAGTTAGTAAAAGGTTTGTTTGACCCCAGGTACCAGCACTGAAAACAGCTGTAGTGTATCCCTCTGAATGAAGACTGACACTTGAACTGGAAATTTTTAGATTCAATGGCAATAAATCCTCCAATCTGCCATAAGAGCTAAAAAGAATACAAAATACAGGGTGTAAATAGGCATACACAAAACTCAACGCAAGTTTGATTATTATTTACATTCATCTTGACAACATCATTCAACAACGATAAAAACTAGAGACACAAAGTTATTGAAAAGAAATATTTACATCAGTAACATACCTTTGTGCCTCTTCAGAGGGGAAGCTAAACAAAGACATAGAAAATGCCAAAAAATATTTGTGTATACATTTACTCCATATAACGTTTTTCCCTTCTCGCTGTCAAGGTAATTAAACAAAAATAAACCCTTCAAAAACAAAGTGCTAAACATAAACGCGCAAGTTAAATGGTTAACAATAGAAAATAGTGCAATATAAAAATAATAATTAAAAATGTCACAGGAGAGTTTAGCCAAGACAAATCATACTATAGGTTATTTACAACAGCTATAGAGTCCTCAGCCATGTCTATCCGTGGGTTTCAGAAAATGAAAAACTGGGTGTTGATGATGGGTTATGATTGGTCTTTAAATAGTCAATAAAACAGAACAAAGTGATATATTTGATACTTATGAATATAATATTTAATAATCTAATAAAATAATGGTTGAGTCACAGAACGACAGCCAGATTCCTGCCAGTTTGCTCCAGAGAAGATGTGTACTGTAATACAAAAGTACAACATCAGACCTATATTTTTATAACTCAAGCCCCTTTCAGAATTGACACTGTAATTAGTTCAATCCACCTGTTGCTTGCTGAAATCTGTGCTAAAAAGAGTCTGATTTAAGCACAAACAACATTCTGACAGAGTTTACAAAGTCAGAATAATACAATGCAGGACTATTTCCTCGCAAAGAGTACATGCAGTGATTTCTGATCTATTTTGCTGTGGGCTGTTTTGCAAAAGGCTTAAATGAGAGTTTGTGTAAGCTGATTCCTCAAACAGAGAAGTGATATTGTTTAAGGCTTCCTCTTTAGCTTGACCGAGCCATTCCTGGAAAGATCGGATTCCCATGAAACATCACTGTGTTTGTGGAGACTCGAATGACGACGTAAATACAGTATATTAAGGGAGGCTAACCACAATCTGCATAACATCCTTAAAATTTTCACCTTTCTTTAACATATAACCCATTGTGCATTGTTGTGTAAAAATACAGCCCATACAACCCTTTAAGTTGTTTGAGTTTTTGTTGTTTTTTTACACTGATTTACTAGCACTGATTTCTGATGCTACTTTGACTAGTAAAACTACTTAACTATAAAATACTTTGGGGGTTGGAAATATTAATAGGTTCGGTTAGTTTATTTGCCATTTGTAGTTAAAAACCACATTGGAAAAACGTGTAAAAAGCTCTTAGGGCACCGATAATGCACAATCATTACAAGCAACATACTGACACTGTGAAATAAACACGCTACAATGAAAGTGGTCAAAATATTAAGGTGCTACATCAAAGTTCAAAGTGCATTGTTGTAGTTTATAGCAGTGCGTGGGAAGAAGCTCAAACATGTCTCTGCAGAATCACCATAGGGGTCATGTATGATCTGAAGGGCTCACTTTTAAAAATCTACATTTGTAAAGAACCTCGAAGACAGGCAGTATTTTTTTTTGGCTGAGCAGACTACCTGTTTAAGCTGCCCCCTAGATTTCTTTAGAGAATGAATCTCATTATAAAAAGAGGTAATTGAAGCTAGTGGTGGACAATATCTCAATATTTTAAATATATCTCGATATTTTTTAAACACAAAATGAATTCTAACATACCATATACACTGATATAATGCTTATATATGCGCTCGCTCGCCCTGCAAGTCCAGTCTAACAGAAGCGGCACAAGCAGCTAGCTGATTTTTGAGCGCTTTAGTTTATGCAAATGAGCCATGCGGTTTTAAACTTTGTTTTTGTAAAAATCTAAATCTAAATCTAATCTAAAATGGGCTGATGTGGTGATGTGTAAAGATTTTAATGAATAATCTGCTGCAGTTTATAACTTCTACAATAGTGTTTAGAAACGTTGGGCTTGATCTGCGCAGTGGATTGTGGGATACCTCATAACTCCTTACACAGGTGAGGAACATGGATTTATTAACCTCCCGAGTTTCCTCTGCTAATGGAGCTCATGGTCCTGGTTATCGTACGATTAACAGAGTTAAAACGAAGATGAACTCAAGTTGACTTGTTTTATTTTTGAATGAAAAGAAGGAAATGTGTATTATTTCTTCCTTTATAAGGTTAAATCATTATTTTAGTATACAGGGATTTTTTTTTTTTTTTTTTATGTCGCAAAAGCACTTTTTTCCTACATGAACTGCCTACCTCTTTGCACTTCAGTAAAAAAAGACCTTGTAGAATTTGGCATATTTGTTTTTGCAGTACTTTTTGGGGGTTTATTATTCCTGTACAGATATCAAGATATATATCGTATATCGAGATATAACAAAATGTATCGAGATCAATTTTTTGATCCATATCACCCAGCCCTAATTGAAGCTATGTACGTCTTGTAACAGTACATATACACCCCGCTATGATTAGTTAAATGCACCTGTCACTCACTCAGAGCACAACAGAAGCTGACCAACAGAGAGAGTGGATGGGGAGAAGTGTTTTTAGCAGAGTTCTGCATTAAACAGAGAGGCACTGAATCTCAATATAGTTCGATACAACTGTAAGCATTTAAACAAACTAGTGAAATTAACTTTTTATCAGTTTGGTTAGGTGACACTTTTACTGTAGCCGCTGTACTTAAATGTGTTTTAGAGTATTGACCGACTGCATTCCTCTGAGCTTTTTCATCAGCTGTGTCTATTGAATAAGGAGATCTGCTCTTATCAGCGGCAGCGGTGGCAAAGGAGGAAGTGACTGCTGTAGTTTGTTTAGTGGTGCTTATGGCGTCTGAGAGCTAAAGCTAACAGTGGAGGGGAGGGGGTTAGCTGGCGCATAGGGCTAGGCCTGTCTGAGAGGATACTGCTATTGAGTTGCAAATGAGCTTGTAATTAGCCGCTACACATTTGCCTGCGGGGCCTAGGCTGTGTGAGTGTCATTGTGTGTTTTCTAACCCATTTTCCTTCGAATGGGTTGTGGGTGATAAGCAGATAATACTAATTACTTCTCCTCCCAATTGCTTGTTAATTGCGTTTAGTGTGGATTTATACAACGTGGTAATACCCAAATCGCCCCAGGCACCACCACACGCCTGCCCCCCGCAAAGAGGCAAAAGCTACAGGTCTTGTATTTAAGCATCAGCGCAGGACACTAATTAATTATGCCAAGAGGGGGGCATATTTAATAACAGTATTTATGAATTCCAGACTTACATCAGCGACTAACAAGCTGATTAATTCTAGCATTTAATTAGCAATAACTACCGCTACTTGGTACAACAAATCATGCGGCTTTTAGGTTGAAGTAGACAGTGATTTGCTGTAGGTTTTCGTGCTTGATACACTTGATGGAACCCTCACTATTTACTAGGTCTGGACCAGCACAAAAAATGCTCCACATGTTGAAACTACCGTCTCTGCATTGTGTATTATTGTAATATTTTTTTTATGTTCAAAATGTCATTGTCTAAATATTTATTGATTCATGTAGGAGAGCCACAAACACAATTTACTACTTTGAAATAAATCTGTGGATATGATACCTAGGGCTGGGTATTATTAAAAAGTTGCCGATACGATACATAGGCCACGACACGAGGCATATCTCAATACAGTGAGCTTTTGATTCGATACGATATAGTTCAAATCGATTCAATATGGTTCAATAAAAATGATGGCTATATCATGCTGTGATACTAAAAGTCTTTGTTAAACCATTTCTTGTGTAAAGTTCATATGAAACACGCCCATTTTAATCATCAAAACTGTGAAAATGTCAAATGTGTTGCATAAACAAGTTTCCTTCCTCCAAACAAGTAACAAAACTGTAGCTCTGTACCAAAATAATTTAGAAAAATATACCAAAAAATACTCTTGGTGATATAGCGATACGGCAGTCCCTGATATCGATTCTGTATCATCAAATGAAACGAGACGATATATCGATATTTTGATGTTTTTGCACATCCCTAATGGTACCTTAATTTGGTCAGTCACACAAAGGCACCATGTTTTTGTCCATTTATAAAATTGAGTTATAAAAGCTAACAACAAAAAAAACATTTGAGTATTGTGAAATAAAAATTAATTGACCCTGGTTGGTTGGCTATTAATCATTTTGAGGACTTTTTCATTTTGTTGTAAATTATTTATTGATATGGCTACTGTCCTAATGTTCCCTCATGCTTTGTTGCAACCCAGTTAGGTGATACTTACAACATAACTTTGCCTTGTCTTCAGTGTGTCTTGTTCATCTTTTTCTCTCAGATTCACAGCCGAACCTGAACGAGACAAACATATAACATGAAAACAGTAGTGCAGAAGCTCTAGTATCAGGTGTTGACAAATCTAAGCACAAACTACAACAAACCCCTTGTTCAAACGCATCCATCGTCTCCCTCTTATCCGTTCGGTCACAGCTCGGCAAGGCTTAAGCAGATTTGGTTTCTGTCTGCTCTCAAAGTGTTAAACAGAATGAGGAGGATTTGTAAAATGAAGGTGACTACGGCAGTGGTGGGAACTGATTCAGACTCATAATAGTCAGAGGTTAGAAAGATCTGACTGGTGAGATTGACTGGTGGTATGATCTCTTGACTCAGATGCACACTCACCTCTTTTCTAAAAACAAATCCACAAAGTATTTTAATCCATTGATCTGGTCTTGAACACATATCAAGCTGATCCCTGTAAGTTAGAAGGTAAATCTACTGATGGGTTTCAACTTCTTGTTACAGTTGCCAGTGAGGTGACATACGTGACTTCTGACCATTGTTCTGACCAACAAAAAAATATTGAATTGCTCTAGCAACAGACATCATTTTTCATCATGCTGAAAGTCATGGACAGGCATTAACAACTGTATTATGGATGCACTGTTTTTTAACTGAGGCTGAACTGAAATTCTACATAAAAAACTGGGAAAATGTTAGAATAAAAATACATAAATGGAAGGTGGACAGTCAATGCACAATGGGCAGTATTAGAGTTTTGATTTAAATCTGTTATTGCTGTTTCATTATAGAACAATTTAAAATTTTATTTCTTCTTAGATCTGTTGTGTTTTAAGTTTTAAGTCTCGTCTTAAGACCCACTTTTATTCTCTGGCTTTTAACACCGCCTGAGTTGTGTAGTCCTCTGTGTCGTTTATTTTTATGTTTTTTACCTTTTTATTATTTATCCGTATTCTTGCTCTTATTTGATTATTTGACTAGTTTTACTGTCTTAACATGAACTAGTGGAGTTAAGTAGAGCTTTATTTTATATTTTTAAATGCTATATTTCTATTGGATATATTTTATTTGTATTGTGCAGCACTTTGGAAACTGTTTTGTTTATGAAATGTGTTATATAAATAAAGTGGATTGGATTGTTGGAGGGAAGTGGCTGTTGCTATATTGTGTTATAAATAAAAGAGTTACATTTATTTATTCCTACATAACCAACTAACACGTAATAATCCAAAATAAATTAAATAATATAAATGCTAAATAAATACATTTTTTAGCTTCATTGACTCGCAGTAAAACATCTTTGGTGGCATTCACAAAAACATCACTGAACATGAAATCCCAGATGTTTTGGACCACCTCACTGTCTGAAAATCAGATTTGGAGTGAGTCATTAAAGCCCCTCACCTCATTTTAACCAGCTTCACCTGACTGCAACCTTTATGTAAATCTGAGCGTCTGCTGCGGCCTCCATTGTTTAAGGACAAATCAATATAATTACGCAGATTATCTTCTAAATCTGTTTCAGTTCGATTGAGCGGGGCAAAATGATAAGCGACACAGACAACTACAACACAGGGACAAGTCAGTGTTCGCATGTTTGTATTTGAGTTGACAGATGCTGGCAAGACCCTTAACCTGATTTATAATAAGAAAATTATCCTAAGACTGATTAATGAGCTGCCAGATCACAGGGATAGAACTAATGCGTAATGCTGTTCTTTGGAATCGCTCCACTGAACATCAATGTCTAGTGATAGGACGGGCAGTCTTGTTACAGGAGGACGTTTTGAGGACCTTCTCCCATTCGAAAGATATAATGGCAACAGTACTAATATTCATCATTTTGAAACTCATAGATAAGACTTAAGACAAACGGTATTAATCTGTGAGTTCCTTAGCTGCAATACTTCAGCAAAAGCAATGATTATGTCTATAAATATATATGAATTTTGTTAGCATTTATTTTTTGCTTATTAAATTGTAATGTGATTATATTATGTCAGCTAATACTGTGTCCAAGTAATTTGTATATAGCAAAATAGACACCAAAAGATTTACATTTAGTAACAGAATATACAAGTAAATATATAATTATGCAAAATACAATTATATTTTCCTATTATGTTTAGCTGAAGAGAAGGAATTCAAAAAGTCTGTTGTTAATTAAATTAATTTGTGAAGGGGTTGCGTGCATTTAATATTGGATCTTGTTACTAATTAAAATAATGTGGGAGCAACATCATTTATTGATTATTTAAATGCACAGTGAACTCAACCATGATAAATTATTTCAATTCAATACGCTGAGCAAACTTGATAGTATATTTGATACTGGCTCTGTCCTGACTTTGAATATAACCGTGCTTCTGTAGGTCAAATGGAAATACAATGACTTAAACATGTTATTTTAAGCAGACATTTTCCTCTGTATGGGACAATATTCATGCTCTTGTTAATGGACTAATTGGCTGCTGTATTACCCCATTTCTCCTCCTCGTCATCATCCCCCTGGGGCCAGTCTCCACATACGACCTATTAAATAAGCTATCTTTGCTTGTTTGCTCACTGCAGTAATTCGGGCAGTCAATGTATCCTCAGGCTAAGCCAAACAAGCTGATCAGCCGTCACCTCTGTACACACTACCCCCCGCTAAGAAGCTAATGGCCGGGATGTATAATCCTTCTCAAAACAACTGCAGAGATGCTAATTGTATCAAGCTATAAATACGAGTTGACTTCTTGTCCCGCTTCTTTATTCGATCCTCCTCTCCAAGCTCGAGCAGACCGCTGAACTACAACACAGGAGGATTTCTCCGTTACATAAGGCAAAGATGCTCTGGACGCGGTAAACTTCGCTTTTGTCGGACTTTACGCACGGACAGAAAGCTTTATGAACTTTTGAAATCGTAAAAGGAGTCACGTCAAGATGTTTCCACTGCCCATGTTCACCCCGGACCAAGTGGCCCGCGTCTGTGAGAACTTGGAGGAGACCGGGGACATAGAGCGCTTGGGCCGGTTCTTGTGGTCTCTGCCCGCCGCCGTGCCAGGATCCGCGGGGGAAGCCCTGAACCGACACGAGTCCGTGATGAGAGCCCGAGCTCTGGTCGCTTTTCACGGAGGAAACTTCGAGGCGCTTTACCAGATCCTCCAGAGCCACCGCTTTACGCACGAGTCCCACGCCAAACTCCAGGACCTGTGGCTGGACGCGCACTACCGGGAAGCGGAGAGGCTACGGGGAAGACCGCTGGGACCCGTGGATAAGTACCGCATCCGCAAGAAGTTCCCCCTGCCCAGAACCATCTGGGACGGAGAGCAAAAGACGCATTGCTTCAAGGTAAAAACTCAATTCAAGGCCGCAAGAGAAACGCTCCAACAAACTACGCACGCTGTTTCCAATAATTCGGACGATTATCTGTTTAGATTTCATCCAGAAAAATCCACATATTTGGGCGATTACATAGTCAGACAAGCGCATACATTAAAACTTTTTAATTTGGGTTATTCTACTATTAAAATAACACTGAAATGTGAATAATCAATATATGACGCTGGTGAACTCAATGTGATACCACAGATACATTTTTACATAAACAGGAACATTTGTTTGGAATAATTGCTTACACCGCAAACAAGGGAAAAAACAGAGATGCTTGACACATAACTTTCTGCTCTGGTTTGCGGCTTTGATAATCTGTTTAAAAGCCCTCTAGTGGTTACAAGGAACTGCTAAACAGAAACCTCGTATTTCTCAGGAGCATAATAATCCACTTAAGATGATCCTTTTAATAGACATACATTGGCCCAGGATTAATGTGATAATAGGTTTAGATCTGATCTAATATGATTATGCACACTGAGACTGAAGGGGATCATAAGAAGACACTACATGTCACTGTCTGAAATTTCAAACGTCAAAAGTTGAGGATGTGTCTAAAGAAATGCATTGTTTTTGCAGGAGCGCACTCGCAGTTTACTGAGAGAGTGGTATCTCCAGGACCCTTACCCAAACCCGTCCAGAAAACGACATCTGGCCCAAGCCACAGGACTCACCCCTACACAAGTTGGAAACTGGTTCAAAAACAGAAGGCAAAGAGATCGGGCTGCCTCTGCTAAAAACAGGTATGTCCAATTTCTACCATATGCACTTGGCATTAAGTTAAAAAAATAATACATAGGTCATGGGTAGGTATGCAATGAACATCCTAAAACAAAATACAGCATAGTTATATGTTCTAAATTCTATGGTTGACCAGGTTTGACTCGGTTGTTTTGCAGAAAAAGTCAAGCCCTTTTGATTGAAAAAGTTTGAAAGTTAATTACATTACGATAATTGATTCTTTGAACAGTACCTGCTTATCTAATTCTCATGTCTCTTGTGTGCAGACTACAACAGGACTCCTCACTGCTCCCATCAGAAAGTTCTCCTGAAAACTCAGTACAAGAGCGCCATCGTCTGGGCAGTCCAGAGAACAGCGACTCGAGCACAGGAGCTGACCACAGGGGTAATGGGGCATCCACTCCGGAGATTTCAGTTAGCAGCGACAGCGAGTTTGAGTCGTAAAATTATGGCTCTGCAAAAGACTATTCACAAAAGGACATATCACAAGAGACACTTGAACCGCCCGTGGACACTGGAGTCTCTGTGGGTGGAACAGAGCTGTGATACTGCAGATTTTCAAAGCAGAATATTATATGCAAATGTAAAATGCACTTAAATGCGCCATGATACATCACCTTGACTGTTATAAAATACGATGCAGGAGTACCTTTACATAAGTAACAATTTGTTTTATCTTTTAATGCAAGTATTTCTAGCAATAAGCCAAGTATTATGAGAAAATCTATTTAATAGCCTGAGGTATAGAATCAGATTAACTATTATTGCCATTGTCAGTGAACAAAATTCACAAACTAGGAATCTGTTTCAGCAATATGGAGTAACAAAACAAAGAAATGCTATTGTTAAAGTTACTACAAATATTAAGCATAGAGCACACTGCTGCTGTGAATATTTTACAGGTCATGCAATTTTAAACCTGGTATTACAGTCAGATATAATGATTATTATGAACATATGCAATTGCCTTACAAGGAACTACAGGGAGGCTTAATATGCAAAACCCACTTTACATTATGCTGCTCAAAACCTTTTCGTCTTGCTGATATTTTACCTGCTGTTTGTGCGGGGTCCTGGGCTCTGCTCAAGCTGAAACAGAGAACATTAAGCACTAATTGGTCTTAACTCAATGTGCCTCTCTTACATTTGAGTCTGTCTGACCCAACATTAGTCATATCTAATTTACACACACACAATGGCCTACTCTTTACTTTCTTATCATCACATTTCGTATACTGTGTTTCCATTTTCCACTTTCATACATGTTATCTGTAAATAAATAAAACTAT
The DNA here is from genome assembly GCF_026225935.1 of Boleophthalmus pectinirostris. Taxonomy (NCBI): domain Eukaryota; kingdom Metazoa; phylum Chordata; class Actinopteri; order Gobiiformes; family Gobiidae; genus Boleophthalmus; species Boleophthalmus pectinirostris. The sequence goes on along the minus strand of NW_026571153.1, from coordinate 11,538,404 downwards.
TTTTATCCAAATATGTGTTGATTTGTATTAAAGAAATTGCTCATGATGGTAGTATCTAGCTAACTTGTTAACGCCACCTATTTTTAAGGCAAAACTTTTAGATTTTAATATTATTTGGAAATGCAATATTATCAAGTGATGTTAAATTTATAATGAATGTATCCATAATTCACAAAAATTAGCTTAAGGTGTTAATATAAAGACATTTTGTCAAGGTCATGTTGCTATGCTATTGCTAACCTTAATTAACATTTAGCCAACTCACAAAATATTGTCTGCACTGCTTAACAAAACACATTTCCATAGTGTTATAAATAAATACATTTATATAATGAAGAATATATGCGTTGTAATCGTTTACAACATAGATTAATGTAAATAAAATGAAGTTCACTGCACCTTGCTAATCTAATTTAGCATTTTTGCCACAACCTAGCTACGGATACTCCGAAGGGACAAAACAAAACAAAACAAAAATCCCGAACAAAATAATATTCCTGATTATATGCATTTAGCCTAGTTAGAAACACATTTTATAATAAAGATCGGTGTAAACTAAGAGACAATGTATATCTATGTGAAATAATACCCACTTACTTATATACGTAGGATATATTTTAATTAATGATGGTATCTTAATAATTACTTAATTTACCCAAAGTTTTGCTTGTGCCTCCTGTTTTCTGTCTGAGGAATGGGCGTTCACACAACTTAAACTCCACCTCCTCTGAAACGAGAAGAGGCAGCGACATTTCTGCATACCTGTCACTCAATTATATCCGTACCAGCTAATGCATGGGTCATATTGATTAACTTACCATCTACTATTAACTGCAGTCTTGTCCTGTTTGGAGGGATTTTGCAGGAAATTTCATCATGGACAGCCAGGGTAGGAAGGTGGTGGTCTGTGACAATGGAACTGGGGTGAGTAAAAAGTCACATTTCCTGTTTTTTTTGTGAAGTTTTTGAATGACACATTGATATAATCATGGGGTTTATAATAATACTTTTTAAAATAGATGATTTTATTGCAGTTACTCATTTATTACCATTCAAAGTCTTGGGTGTAAGTTGGTGCATACTCCAGTCTGAATCTCCATGTGTCTGGACTTGTCAATTGCATGTTTTCTGCTCTCACAGCCATAAATGGTTGTGATGCTTTGAACTGCGCTCGCATTGGTTAGAAAACAGGAAGAAACTGCTCCAGTGAAACAATGCAAACACTTCTGTTTTGTGGCTTGCAATATGTGTAATTTTAGAATAGGCTATAAAAGATTAAAAAGCCACTGGGTATTTTACTAAACGTCTGTAGATTCCTCCTGGTTTGTTCTGTTGCCCTAAGGACAAGGAATGTGTCTGTGGTCACCTGGACATGTTGAAACAGTGCTTTGAGGTGTAGCCCTGACTTAAGCAAATTCACTGACATAAAACAATACAACTGCTGAAATACAGTGGTTTTAAAGTATTAGGGAAGTGCTCTAGTGCTGTGTAAATCTTTAAATAGGGACATTTGACAAAAGCATTACATCGTAAAGTATTTTTGGTGATTCTATGACATCATTTCCAGTAAATCCAAACTTGTAATTTTAACTAAGAGTAATGGCACTTTAATTTAATATCATACCGGACAGTAGAGATATATAAAAAGTATAACTGAAGCTCCTAAATTTACAGTATAATATAATTATTTTGCTAGGGCATGTAACAGAGCTATACGCCCACCAATGCCTCCAGATATGATAGACTGGCTTTAGTTGATTTACATTAAGCCAAATGTCTTATTCTGAACAGAGTTGATAGATATATTTATGCACATTACTGCACATAAATACCCTTTGTAGTGGATATTAAAGATTAACTTGTTTTAAGGCAATCCAAACATATCTGTCTTATCTCTTCACAGTTTGTCAAGTGTGGCTTTGCTGGCTCCAACTTCCCTGATCACATATTTCCTGCAATGGTCGGACGACCCATAATTCGATCAAGTGTTAAAGTGGGCAACTATGAAATAAAGGTAAAATATTAGTTTGTAATCTCTACCTCGTGTGGTTTTATATTCTTTCATTTAATTTGTCTTAACTTTCACTTAAAAATAACTTAATAGCCTGTACCACTTTTAATCTTACTGTTTGGTACTTACATGTTTAAAAGAAGAAAGTGAAAATTAAACCATTAAACTTCTTGCATAATACATTTACAAGCATAATATTATTGCCATTTTATTATACACTGCTTTTGATATCAAAATGTTTATCTTATTAGTCTTGAATTATTTCCTTTCCAGTGTCCTAAATAATTAAACTAAACTAGTAAAATGTGATTAATGACTTATGTAAACTAATTTGCTTTAATGTATAGGCCAACAATCTGGTGATTATTACTATTATAAGGTTAAGATATAAAGTACTTTATTTTGCCAGGACCTGATGGTTGGAGATGAGGCCAGTGAGTGTCGTTCGATGCTGGAAGTTACTTATCCGATGGAGAATGGGATGGTGAGATGCTGGGAAGACATGCTGCACCTTTGGGACCACACTTTTGGACCAGAGCGGCTCAACATCAACCCAAAAGACTGCAAGGTAAAACATAAAACACAATCCTCTCAAATATTGTCAGTGCTATTTTTAACGCAGAAAAAACTAGCTATGGCTTTGTAAGATCTGCTCTCTACCCAGCGGCAATATGGCAAAAAGTAGTCACAATTTTAATTTATTACAGCAAGTTTACTCATCATTGTGATTGCCAGACAGCTCAAATCCTGCCTTTACTTCTGTATAAAAGCTTACTTCTGCAGTACTTCGCCTTCAGTATGAGTGAGTGGTTGTGAGTGGGTTCCCAGTGGAGATATAGACGTTTTATAACGAAGATTCTATTTACCATTTTAGATCCTGCTGACGGAGCCTCCCATGAACCCAACTAAGAACAGAGAGAAGATCACAGAAATTATGTTTGAAAAGTACCAGTTTCATGGGATTTATGTGGCCATTCAGGCAGTGCTCACTCTCTATGCACAAGGTATCATTAATATAAATAAACAGTATACTGGTTATTTATCTTACATGGTAGTGCTTACCTCTCCCTGTTTTGATTTTGTCTCCAGGTTTGCTGACTGGTGTGGTGGTGGACTCTGGAGACGGAGTGACCCACATCTGTCCAGTTTATGAGGGATTCTCTTTGCCTCACCTCACTCGCAGGCTCGACATCGCAGGACGGGACATCACACGCTACCTCATCAAGGTAAAAAATTAACTACTACAATGCAATATTATACAATAAACACAAGAGAAGTAGCTTTACTGATGCAAATGTTAACATCAGACATTACCTAATATTTCACACATACTACAATGGGTTGCATTTAGAAGATCATTAGGCACAAAAAAAGATGATAAATCAATATGCAAATTCAGAGTGGTTCACAAACTTTTCACAAGTACCACCTCCTAAAAACATCTTCTGCTTTTCAGTTACCGATATCTAAACCAGATCTAAAAAAAAAAGTGCATGGTGAGGTAATTGGCTTACGCAATTGCTATACTAGTTCAAAAGAGGAACTAACTCAAAGAAACAAAAATGTGGAATCACTAGACTCACAACTTGAGAAAATATTTAAACTAATTCTCATACTACCTAAAGGAGACCATAGCCCTAAGACATTTTTGTTTTCTTACGCAATCAAGGACAAAAAAGGTTGTTGTCACTCCGGGGGTGGAATTATTATAAAATGCATGTACAATCTCTAAAGTTTTACCCTTTTTCTTTAGCTCCTGCTGCTTCGGGGATATGCCTTCAACCACACAGCAGACTTTGAGACAGTGAGAATGCTCAAGGAGAAACTGTGTTATGTGGGATACAACATCGAACAGGAGCAGAGACTGGCCACTGAAACCACTTATCTGGTTGAAACCTATGACGTATGTGTATTTTTTACTACTAAATTTACCGCTTTTAATGTATACTCCTTAAAAAAAATATCCTAAAATTCTAAAAAATAGATACAAAATGGTGTAATAAGGACAAATGTTCAGATAATTTAATATTGTCAACAGAAAGCTTTTGTCACCATAAACTTAATTATCAATTACCAAATTTACCAAGTAAGAATACTGTTACTTTCAAAATAATATAACTTGTAATAATGATTTAAGTAGAAGTAAAAGGAATGTCAATTTCCTCAAAAAGTTACTCAAGTAAATGTAACTGAGTTCTACCCATCACTTCATATTATGATGCATTTGTTTGTTGTCTATAGCTCCCTGATGGGCGACAGGTGCGTGTTGGTGGTGAGCGGTTTGGAGCTCCTGAAGCTCTGTTTCAGCCTCATCTCATCAACATTGAGGGGGCAGGAGTGGCCGAACTACTGTTTAACACCATCCAGGCTGCAGATATCGACCTAAGGTAACAAATATCTTCAACAATTCTTCTTCAGCAAATCTACACACGACTTATTTTGCATTTGTGATTTGCTTGTGTTTAAATAAATATCTTTGTTGCAGGCCAGACTTCTATAAGCACATCGTCTTGTCTGGGGGGACCACCATGTACCCAGGACTTCCCTCTCGGCTGGAGCGAGAAATCAAGCAGCTTTACCTGGAGAGAGTCCTGAACGGAGACACACAAAAACTATCTGTAAGTTTTAAAGCTGCACTCTGTAACTTTATCAGTGGACAATATGCCACAAGCTTATCACTGCTACAATGGCAATTAAAAATGTAACAGCAATTATTGTCAAAAGTCTTTGAATTAGCTGCAATAGGAATATATGGACAATACTTCAGTTTGAGATGTTGTTTTAATATTTATTGTCTCAAAATTTGCATTAGCATTGGCTCTGAGACACAAACCTCTGCCTTTCTAAAAGCAGAAGTGTTCTGTCTTGAAGTATTAATTTGATTTGTGTCATTTTTAACATGTTGTCACATCCGCTTTATCTTGAAATCTTTATAAATTTTAGCACAACTCAGCTAAAACTACACAGATGCACAATTGGACAGGAAGTAGTGACGCCATCAGTGTGGTTCACAGGGGTTGTTCTGCACAGAGCCTAATACTGAAAGCAATTGTAACTTAAAAAAATCTGGCAGTACATTATCACTGACATCACTTTTGTTTTTGTAGAAATTTAAGATCCGCATTGAGGATCCGCCGAGGAGAAAGCACATGGTTTTTCTGGGAGGAGCAGTTCTGGCCAACATCATGAAGGACAAAGATTCCTTTTGGCTGACCAGAGAGGAATACCAGGAGAAAGGCCTGGGAGTGCTGCAGAAACTTGGAAGTAGCATTAGATAAATACAGCATTCAGATAGATACCATTTTAAACATGATGTGAGAAAAAACGTAGTACTTCGGCTACGTTCGCATTGATCAATTTTGAACTATATTGAGACTAAACCTGGAAATTAACCTGGAGTAGACTATGACTAAACCAGGACTAAACCAGGACTAAACCAGGACTAAACCAGGACTAGACCAGGACTAAACCAGGGCTGGAACAGGACAAGTGAGTACGCAGCTTAAGTTTTAATTGCTTGTGAAATGTGTTTTGGAGGACGTTTTTTTACACTGTTATATCCTCTTACATAAAAAATACAACCAAATCTAGTTTTATTTCGTTATGAGTAAGGTTTCAAGTTAACCGGAGGAATGGTAGCCAGAATTTTCAGTATCTTAATAATATGCATGCTCTTTTATTCAGGTAAGGCTGCCAGCAGGGACAGTTCAGTGCAATGAATTCGACAGTAATAATTTAGCGACCCAAAAATTACAAAGTAAATGTACTGAATTTCAGTTTACATTTTAGCATTACAGCACCACGACTATTAATTTAGCCTGTATATGTGTGATTGAATGCTTCTTGGTTGCTAAATGTCAAATTGTGATGGCAATAAATCAAGTGCACAATTATAACCTGATTCTTGTCTCAATGTTCTTAATAAAGGGCTCTCTCTAGTGGTCAGTTATCATACTACAAAATATCACAACATGAAGATTCACCCAGGCATGTCACAATTTACGATTTTAGTGTTACAATAGTTAAGAGAAGAAACATCACAACTTACAACTATTCACGATTAGTATGTTATTAATGTATTATCATTATTAATGCTATTATGATATCAACAGATAAACAGCACATTTTAAAAGTATAGATTGATTGAAACTGCTGCTTCTAAAATGATCACATTTTTCCTCATATCCTCCTGAGACCCGGTCCATTCATTTATGTCCTTTATAGTGGACATAGAGTTAACCAGTCTGTCTTTTTGTCTCTTAAGTGTTTTGAGACAGACTCTTAATGGGGGGACTAGCTCAATTGGAGTTAGTTTATAGCTGCACTATAATAAAAAAAAAAAGAAAAAGAAGAAGACAGAAGAAAGAAATTAAAAGGGAGTCTAAAAACTTTTTTAAAGTGACTGTAGAAGCTTGTCAGAGATGTTGGTCATCAAAAAAGTTGTTATTGGTAGGTGATTAACTTCACATGGATCTAACAACAAAATGTCCTCAGCAACCATTACAGAGGATGTTACAAAATTATAAATAGAAATAAAATGAACAAAAGTTAACAAAATACATATTGTTAAGTTAACAAAAAAATATATATTGTAAAACACTTTTTTTCTTTGGGCCCCAGGAGGATATACGATCTGTAAACTGAATATTTACAATGGTCAATTCATATGTTTTGCCACTAATCCCTTCTGATAAACTACCCTAAAATGTAAATTCTACACCTGAGTGGCACTTCAGGGTAATTCAGTATACATAAATAATAATAAATACTCCTTACTCTACACAAGACCCATGTCTTCAAACTTCCAGTAGACATATATTTAAGACACACAGAAATATGCAATGTTTAAAAAACAGATGCTCTTCAAAAATGTGCAACTAGGCAATAAAAAGAGAAAAAAAATACCCTTCCATATCAATATAAAATTTATTTTTTTCACTAGGTTTATATTCTGTTGATTCTTGCTTATCCTTCCTTTTTAGTTCTGTTGAATTGCAGTTTTGGCTTTCATATGACACCTCGCATATAATTCATTGTCACCTTTATGAATTATACCACAAAGAAGGCGCTTCTGGCCGAAAGGTGTTGGCCTCTCTTGCTCCAATAAAGGACTTTTAACCTATCAAAGTGCCTCGGATTCTCTGCCTTCACACACACTTGATACTGAAAGGCATTTTTTGTCTTTTAATATATTTAAGTCAGTTCCTTATCAGATCTGTACCCGAACTAAAGAAGCTATAAGTGGCAAAACATATTAACTCTAAAAACGTTTGTCCAGTTTACAATTTTCTTTTGCTATAATCACAATTATCAGTTACCCAAATAATGTTGACATCCCATTCCTCCACACAAATGATCAGCCTCAGCTTGCAGGACAAATATAGCAATAGTCTTTATTGCGATACTGAATTACCTGACAAAATACAGTCATGTCTTTTTACACTGAAAAATAGTGAGCTCTCACAAGTAACACATGCTTCACACACACACCACATTCGCAGAACCTTCACGTCAATGAGAAAGCATGCAATTTCCTTCAAAACATATTAACAGGCCCACACTGTAGCCCCTTAATGGCAATCATACTCTGGTTTGATATCTAGCCAACAAATGCAACAAGTCAATAGATTAAATACACTATATGCATTGCCAAAAATGTATCTAGATCAGTTAAAATTACTTAAATTCATGGTTGTGTTCACGTCCTGGACTTTGGTAATGTTATAATTTCACATGGAGAGCAGAGGCCTAAATAACTTTAATAGAGATGCACTGTTTTTTTTAACCAAATATTGAACTCAAAACACACAAATGGCAAAGATTGGGTCCAAAATGAACTTAAAGTTCTTTCAATTTACAACAATGATTTTTTTTATAATGTCACTGCTGTTTGCCTCAGTGTAAAATAAGTACTTATTACAATTCATATATGCAGAGAAAACACTGAGCTTTGTGCCAGTTTTTGTTTCATATGAACAGACCCAGTTATTACAGAGATATTAGACAGTTTAAAGACAAATTCGACTGTAGAATAGGTTGCATTCACATGAGATCACAACATTAAATCAACCTTAAATCCCTCATTTAAAACTGTTCACATGAAACTAAATTAGGCACAAAGTTAAATCTCTGTCAACATAAATAAACAGACATTTTTCCCACAATAGATTCAATCCTATTTGTTCCCAATCCCAAATAATACACTGCAACATTTGTGGATCATATCTTGGACATTTCTTTTAAAAACTGCTATACCATACAGTTATATAAGCCTCTGCCCTCTATCTGAAACTATGACGACCTCATATTCAACAATGTGAACCTGTCCTATTTTAAAACAGACATCATAGAATATTCAAGTAATTTTGACCAATGCTGGATGCAGAGTTTTTGCAGAGTGGTCATTGATGAAACAGGAAACAGTCAGATGAGCTGCAGCAGGACACCAGAAAAGTGGTGTTATCATGTACATTCAGCCAGACGCACCAAGGCTCTGGTTTAATGGTCCAGTTGTACAGTTACAGGGCAGTGCAAAAGTCTTAAAGAGGTGACAAGAAATAACACTTTTCTTGTTATTTGTTACGTGTAACAGGCAAAGGACTTTTTCACATTTGATACATAGTCAAACGGTGCTTGAAGAATGGATTCTGTAGTACGGTATATTAAGAGATACAGTCAGTGAAGTGACAAAATTAAACTCAACTAATAAAAAAGTACAACAAATGCTGTCTGAGAAAATACATTTTGTTATATTTTTTACAAGTTAATTAGTGAACTTAAATGCCTTTTCTTCAATTTGTGGGCCTTGCCATAGATTCAAATACTAATTTATACAGATATCGATTGAAGAACAAACCAATATCAGATCTAGCACTTTTAAACTGCAGTATTCATTCACAAGTTTCATTTGTAGCCACAGCTGCCCTGGGGCACACTGACAGAGAAGGGGCTCTCACTTTGCGCTGACTGTCTTTAACCACCACCATCACTGACCACACACATATTTTCGAAGAAGATCTGAGTGCCTTGCCCAAGAGTTCTAGTGGACCACCAATGATTACCCATGCACCAAATGAGCCATTGTCGTACCTCCAAAATAAAGTTTTATTACATGTTTCACCGTCTGGGAAGATAAGGGTTTAGCAGCTCAAATAAATAAACATTTATACTCGAATAATAAAAACTTCTAGTATTGTGAGATACTATCCAAGTGCTTGTACTTATGTATTTTCTATCATAATTCTGTTGCATAGACTGTATATATAAATAGACATAGCTGCAGTGTTCCAAATGGGAAGTGAGAATGGGAACACTTCCGGTTCCATCAACTCCAATTCACTTTACATTGAAAAACTGCCACCCCTCTCTCTGTAACTGCTGTTCTTGGGGTCCTCATTTTGGTCTTAAAATCTTCGTATTAACCAGCTCTACATGGTCCTGATGTTTTTGCTATTTTGTCTGTAAATAAATTCCTTTTCCTAATATTGAACTCTGAATCCAAATTCACCCCTGTAACTGCTAGGCTCATAAGCTTCCTTTGACTGGAGCCAAACACTATGGGTGACATCACACTCCCTTAGTCCACTTCTTTATACAGTCTATGTTTTCTTGTTTATCTGTCATTCTTAACCTGTCTAAGACTTCTGCACAGTACATACACTTGTTAAATAAATAAGAATGATTGCCATTTTGTAAGTATTCAACTCTCGACACAGAAAAATACATTAGAATACATTCACAAGTCATTCAGAAATGCAGGCTTTCTTGGTTTGAAGTAAAAGAGGCTGATGCATTTCGGTCGCTCGCCGCCCACTCTCCCATTAGGCACCTGCCAACAACACTTAATACTCGCGCAGGTGGGAGGAGGGTCGCAGCTCGTATTCGGTAAAAGTAAAAATAAACTCATCTGTGTGGGCGATTTCAAAAATAAACTTCTTTTAGAGCTATTAAAACCAACTTGCTCACTGAGTTAACAGGTGCTGTGTCACAAAATGGCCACTTTTCATCCATCACTTTGGTTTTTGGAGGTTTGGTCATTTCTTTCATTATTAAAATACTCAAAGTTGTACAATTTTGTGCAAAGTTCTTGGCGCGGGGTAACACTGTTGTGGCCGAGGGAGCTTTAATAAGATTTGTTTTTAAAGGTGTACTAAGTAGCTTTTATAGTGTCCAAACACTTGTCTCCGTGGAGAACTTTTTGTCAAGAATGTACCACAGTTTGGCATAAAATTTAACTATTTTCACTGAAACCAGCAGGTAGAAAAAAATCATGGCTGTAATTGAATAAATTAGATATGTTTAATACTCTACTGTAATATTCTAGACAATCCACCAACATAATCATAAAGCAACAAGTTTTGGACCAGAAAAGTTGCATACTACTAAAGTTTAGGAGAGGATGGAAGTAGAAAGTACTGCTGGACAAATATCTAAAAAGAATTTGACTTTGTTCACCAGTGAAATTTCATTTTAGGAACAGAAAGCCAAGGAAAATGCATTCATTGAGACACTCTAGATAGCACTTTAGATCCAGGAGTACTTTAGATCTGGTGTTTAATTACTAATAACACCTTGAAAACATACATTCTTTGTGTGAGTGGGGTTGCCTCTCCACAGATCTGACCAGTAACTTAGCCAGGTGGTGTCAAATTCAAAAGTTCTATAATGTACGTTTAACATTTTAAAACTTAATTTATGATTTATGTATTAAAAAAACAAGTAAATGTATTTCAGTAAATATTTCTGATGTTCAAAATGCCACAGAAGAGAGAAATTCAAATGAAGCCGATATACTTTAGATCCGAGAGTATTTTAAGAAACTTGGCTAATTTCACTTATTTGAAAAACAAATTATTACTTTCACTAGACCCCGAGACCTCTGTTGCTCAATGAGAAAAGACTTACTCCTTAAAATCTTCCATATTTGACTAATATATTTCAATTTCCTTAAGATTCTGTCCAAGACTTTTGCACAATACTGTATGTATATCTCCAAAGGGCACACAAAGGTTTTCTGATCAACTTCATCCAAAAATATTCCGAGAGACAAAAGTAATAAAAGATCCAGAGGAGGTATACAGTGAGAGGGTTACATCACACACACCGTTAGCCTTTTCACCAAGCGAACAGGAAGTAGATTCTGTTTCCAAGCAACAGTCTCACGGAAACCGTCTTTGGACAGGAGCCTCGTCCATTTTGAGTGATGTAATCCTGTCAGTGTATCCTCATGGGTTCAAGCAACAACCAAAAAACAGTTATAACACATTTCCAGGTCACAAATAGTGTATACAGCCCTGTACAAAAGCAGCCACAACTTTTGGCATTGGTCTATTAGCTGGATCCGATCTTCTCTGCACCATCGGAGGGCAGTTTGAAAAGTTTTGACCAAAGATGCAAGATTGGATTCAGAAAAAAGAAGGAAAACATTGCCGTCTTCTTGTCTTCCCGCTCACTCCTCACACACGGATTCGCTCAGGTCCACAGCGCCCCCTCTGGTGAGCCGCCGCATCTTGCTGAAGTCGTGGTCCGTGCGCAGGTAGGACAGAGAGGGACCCCCTTCGCTGTGGCTAGCCAGGTCTTGTGGTTGGGCTTGGGGTGGGAGGGCTCTCATCTCGCCCCCGCTCCTCCAGAACAGGGTGTACTGCTGAGGGTCAGACACCCCAAACGTGGAGGCGCACAGCTGGGCCAACGCCTGGCTCGTCTCCCCCGCCCTCCACTGCAAGGTCCGCACCGCACTACGATCCCCGTCCTGGAACAGTATCCGAACGCACCTCTGCAAAGATACACACATTTAATGATCTGTGTTCAATATTATACCTAATTTCAAGGGTTTTGCTCAACAAAAACCCACCTGGAATTGTGTTTTGTTTCACATGTTTAGCACACAAACCCCGCATATTAGGCTGAGTTCCACTCCCTAACAGAAAACACTCCACCTTTTTCCACCTTGTGATGTCATGTGGTGAAACAGGAAGCACTCCCCTTTGTTTTTACACACCTTCACTAAAATCATTTAGATAATTTCAGACTTTCAATTGCCAGTCTCTACTCAACAAAAGATAAAAGGTAGCTATTAACTTGAAAACTACCACTACATGACATCACAGGGTGGAACAGAGCATTTTGAGCTTTAGAGATTTAAACAGACTAATAATAAAGGGTTGCTTAAACATGTGTGAATGAAACAACACAACTATAGCTATGTTTTTAATGGCGGTAGCATTATAACATGGCTTAAAGTTCATAAAAGTCGATTTTGCTTTGCCCAGAATGTTCCCCAGTATGGCATTAAATTTACATATCTTGCAATTACAGGTGTTTTAACTGCTAATAATACCTTGAAAATATACATTCTTTGTGTGAGTGGGGTTTCTTCTCCACAGATCTGACCAGTAACTTAGCCTGGTGGTGTCAATTTCAAAAGTTCCATAGTGTACCTTTAACGTTTTAAAACTTAAAGTATGATTTATGTATTAAAACAAAATAAATGTATTTCAGTGAATATTTCTGAGGATACAAAATGCCACAGAGGAGGGAAGTTCAAATGAGGTTAAAACTGTATAAATAAAAATGAAAACAAACTCAGAGAATACTTGTAATATAGGATCTTTGGTGAACTTGGATTGTGGTTTTCAAAATTTCAAAGTTGATACAGGAAATGATCTGGAATCATCACATTTAATCGATACCATTGCAGACTTCAGATGCCCTTCCAAAAACAACACTCTCCAGAATACACTGACTTGTGACCCATGAAATCCATCTAGTTGGTAATAGTGAACAGTTCTGTACCAGCATCTTGTTAAGTATGCTTATTAAGAGGAATTTCTCACTGAATTGGCATTTGGAAAAGAGTGATATCTTGAAACCAGACAGAATTTTATGAATTATGAATTATTTATGTGGGCATACCAGCTTGCCAAAGCCGGATCCTGTCAGATCTCAGAAGCTAAGCAAGGCCTGGCCTGGTTAGTACTTGGATGGGAGACCACTGGGAACACCAAGTGCCACAGGGAGGCACCAGTCACAAAAACTGTTGTTGTGTCTTTAGGCAAGGCACTTCACCCACATGAAAGTGGTGTGAGCGAGACTGATCGTGGTCGGAGGGGTCGATGGAGGCAAATTGACAGTCTCGCTTCCCTCAATCTGTTCCAAGGGCAGCTGTGGCTACAATAGCAGTTTACCACCACCGGGTGTGGAGGGAATCAATAATGCTCTGTAAAGCATCTTTGAGTGTCCAGAAAAGCGCTGTATAAAACTGATGCGTTATTATTATTATTAATTACCTTGAAACAAGACAAATAACCTTGATGGAACTCAAAGTTTTCACCTCTGTAAGAAAATGATTGATACCACCAGATCTAACCCAGGTTCATAAGACTATAAGAGGATGAACCAGAAGTAAGCTCAAAACTAAGCAGCAATGAAGATTTGGTGAGTTTTCTGATTAATATTGTGATTAGATTTGCAGGTGTATTACCATGAGAAAAGATTAGGTATGTAACTTATTACTACCTTCTACCATCTGCTTGCTTTCATGGAGATATTTTTGCTTTACCTGGAATGATCTGTATCAAGCATCAAACGGAACAAATTCAGTACAACTTTAGTATTTTCAGTACAGTACAGTACAACTTGAGTATTTTTTATTCAGCTCATTTAAACTCAAGTAGATGTTTAGTATTTGCTGAGTACAAACCCATTACGTACACTTCTTATTCCTCTAATTGTCTAAAACTGTGGATATATAAATGTTCGTGTGAATTGAAGGTCACAGCACTGAGGAGAGGGCAGAAGATGGGGGTGTAGAGAAAGCGAAAGAGAGATAGAGAGAGAAAAAGAGAGAGAAGGTTCACCATAATAATAATAAATGACGTTCGTAATGTCAAAGATCTCCAGTGGAAAACAAAGCTCTAACTGCCCACACACTCTCCCTCTCCCTGAAACCAGAATCACCTTGTTGGAGATGCTCATTTCGTGTTTGATAATCTACAAAAACATATTTAAATAAGGCATTTTTAATTGTTTTAATTTACGTAGCTGCTAAAGTTTGCCTATATACGCAAATGCAAAGTTTGAACACATAAGCGATGCTAAAATTGCAAATAGGACTCTTGAAAACACTTGGCTGTAATTGCGTTCAACCTATTATGTAACCACACCATAAGCCAACTACAGACATTAACAGCGGGAAAAAAAACACTATAAATATTTCTATAAGAAAATGATGTGAAAATAGGTGTCAACTTGAAAACACACATTAATTAATTCATTCACTAACTAAAATATACTGAACAAAATAGACTAAGCCAAATGATCAACAGGTAGCAACTAGAAAAAAACTATAAATATTCTCATGTGTGGGTCTAGAATGATGTAAAATTAGACTGTTGCTATAGCGATTAACAACTTAAAACTAAATATAGTGTTTTTTCAATGGGAAAAAGTCCTCAAAATGTTGCTTATAACAGGAAGCTAAAATTCTTGAATAAGCAAATGATGAGAAAGGAATAAGGTGTCAATGTTAAAACACAAATTACAAGCTCATAATTCATTCACTTTTCAAACTAAAATATATTAAATCAAATAGGCTTAGTTAAATGATCAACAGGTATCTATTATAAGGGTTTCAACTTACAGAGTCACCAAGGTCCGCGCTGTCCGTGTGCATATTGTGATTGCCTGTTTCGGTGAGTAGTTGCAGCTCAATAAATTTCATGTTATCTGACCGCCCACTTCTTCATAGCACTTGGCTGGCTGATCCTCGCTTGTGTCAGAGGAAAAATCTGGCTGCCGGGCGAGCTACATCGGCTATTTGAAGCCAGGAGAGCTGCACCACGTGACCACACAAGCAGATGACAATAGGGCTGGAAGATTTTAGGGATTTTCTGATTGTAGTTTGAATTCAATTTGATTTGAGATTGATGCGCTAAAGGCACACTGTGTCACTTCTTGGAAGAAGGGGGTGCTTGCCTTTGTGGGGATGCTCTTATTTTTGCCCAGAATGTTCCACTATATGGCATTAAAGGTGCACTGCGTAACTTTACTCGGAGTGTCCACCACCTGCTTGTATAGAGATGTTATTGCCGACCTCACAGTAAGAATGTTTTCAAGATCAATCCATTTTCGGCCGCTTATCTGGGGCCGGGTCACGGGGGCAGCAGTCTAAGCAGGGACTCCCAGACTTCTTTTACCCCAGACACCTCCTCCAACTCCTCTGGGGGGACCCCGAGGCGTTCCCAGGCCAGACAAGAGCCATAGTCCCTCCAGAGTGTACTGGGTCTTCCCCAGGGCCTCCTTGTGGTGGGACATGCCTGGAACACCTCACGTGGAAGGCATCCAGGAGGCATCCAGAACAGATGCCCGAGCCACCTCAACTGGCTCCTTTCAATGTGGAGGAGCGGCTCTACTCCGAGCTCCTCCCGTGTGACTGAGCTCCTCACCCTATCTCTAAGGGAGCGCCCAGCCCCCCATGGAGGAAACTCATTTCGACTGCAATCTCGTCCTTTCGGTCATTAACCAGAGCTCATGACCATAGGTTTTCAAGATGTTTTCAAGATGCTTTTTTTTTTTTAAATTAAAAGAGAGCGTAATGAAATAAATGCGAGATACATCTTTAATGCTACACTGTGGAACATTGTAGGCAAAGCAATAACATCTGTATGGAGACAAGCAAGTGACAGATCAGAAAAGTTGCATGTGTCCATCCTGTATTGAGTTACAGGGGTTTTATTGCACACATTTGACCTGTAACCTCTATAGCGTCTAGTGGAGTCACTTGCTTGTCTCCTTGGAGTTGAATGAATTTAATGCCATACTGTGGAACACTCAAGGCAAAACAATAACATTTCCATGGAGACAAGCACCAAAAAAGCTTCATAGTGCTTTAAAGTCATACCTGTACCAACCCTGTAAATTTTAGTCTCATAGTCAGAGTGTTATATTACATCCTGATAGTTTGTGGTACAAGCAGCTCTTTGTTTAAAATGGGACTAAATGAAAATGCCTATATATTTCAACCAAAACATTACTAGATGAGGGCGTGTTATGTCAAAGTTACATCAGGCAAAACACTCCATATTGTGCATTCAAATGTATTAATGGATGTAAACAAGGTGTAAGAGGCTGCCGGGGGTAATCCCAGACTGTCGTCGTGAGAGTGAGAATAGTGAGTGGACCTAACTGTTCAAATCTAACCATGTTTCCCAGTCAATAATAATAATACATAACATTTGTATAGTGCTTTTCTAGAAACCCAAATATGCTTTACACAAAGACACAAAGTGTCTTTGTGTATATCTGTCATATAATTTGTCATATAATATCTGTTTTCATATGGACTTGATTTTAGTTTAGCACATCTTAACTTGATCAAAATGAGTTTAGAATATTATATATAATAGATTTCAGGTTCCCTTTAGACCTGCCTTTCTGTTCTCCTTCTAAAATTTTGCTTTGTAACATAATTAATGAAGTTATACAACAATTATTTAAGACTCAGATGTATTAATTACTTAAATAATTTCTTTATCAGCAATTTGCCAACAAGAAACAACACATCCCCTCATATAAATCTCCTATCACAACAGTATTTTTCAATGAATCAGCAAAGCTAATCAAGTTACAGTTATGCAAATGTATGTTATTGCTGCTGTTGCTGTTGGTCTGATTTTGGGAGGTCAGATGACAAAGTAGATAGTTTCAGAGTTTCTGAGACCATAGGGATTGGAGCTTTTGCACTGTACCTGGTTGTGCTGGTTGTCCTTGTGTCTCTGGGCCTCTCTGCTCCGTCGGCTGCTCCACTCCTGCAGCGCCTCCTGGGCTTGGGGTGTCATGAACCCCCCCAAAGGCTTCTCCTGGTCCCAGTTCTGAATCAGACACAGGCTGGCGTACACACTGGTCAGGTAATACCCCCCTGGAATAAAAACAAAATGTACCAATGCTATTCTCGGTTTCTTAAAGGCCCTGAACCAGATTTAATTCCCATGTATTCTCTCAAAATCTCTCTTGCCCCTGTGCAGTTATATTGTAGTTCTTGTGGTCAAAAAAGTTTGCTGCGTGCCGTCTGCATTCAACAAGAAACCATTATATTGTTTGTTAATGAGGAAGAGTTGTTATTAGCTTTACCATGACAGCAAAACTGCACTCAGTCTCAGAATGTTGTTAATAGCGCTTATAAACTCATCATGGCAAATAATTAGGATGGTAAGGTAAATGAGGAATAACTTTGGACCATTGCAAACTAAGCAGGCCAGTCAGTAATCGTGGACAGGAATAGAAGCAGTAATAGTAGATCTACAAAATCTACAGCAAAACAAAAGCAGAAATATAACTACAGGGGGCTAAGAAATCCATATCTTGCACAAGTGTTTGGTGATCATGGTACCTTCTCCTCCAAGCCACGAGGGCTCCAGTAGCTCCATCATGAACTCCACATCGATGAGGAGCTGAGGCCGGTTACACTCCACGATCACATACGACAGAGATGGCAGGAAGTCGTCCCAGCTCACTTCCTGTCCTGAGAGGGAGCAAAACAAAGTGTGACTTTAATGGGCCTAATACTTAATGAACAACCTTAACGCTGAACCCTAGCCTTTTAAAGAGTCATTAAACACCCTCCTGGAGCTTTACTGCACCCTTAAGCAAAATCTGAAAAATCCTCCAGAGTGGATAGTGCCTGGCAGGTTGAGGGGAGCAGGTATGGGGCAAGCTCTGGAGTGATGATTGACAGCCGACGGACAGCCACAACAATCTAACATGGTACGGATCGATGCGCTCCAGACTTTAAAACAGAGTGGACATTTGTGCTCGGGTCACGCCGTTTCCCTTTTCTCCCGACACAGCAGGACATCGCAGTGACCGGTGGTGCCAGGTAGAGGCGGGGCTGAGAGCAGCTTCTCACGTCCTGCCTGTAGACACGAGTGGTTGCCCTCATTACGTAATAACCTGCATCTGACTCATTGGCAGCCGTTAGTCCAACCCGAAATTTGAAATGTCCTGGCCCTAGTTGATCCGAAAGAGGCCGTTACAGACATGGCTTTGACCCAAAAGTCAACAAATATACACTAAAATGCCACAATAAGGCCAGGGATAGGTGTACACATCTATTTTAGACCAATTTACACAGGTAATCAGCAGAAGTGATTTTGGTGTTTAGTGTCTCTTTAATAAGTAGTTACTGAGTGATATAAAAAATCTGAACCAATAGCAAGTAATCCATCCATAAAAAACACTATGACACCAATTTTAACACCACAATGATAAACTAAAAACACACTTTTTTATACAACAAAAAGAAATTATTATTCTTTTTTTCTCTTTTATAAGAAATGTCCCTGGTGTCCTTATTTTGGGAGCGTGCCTATGTTCCTTCAGTTTCAAGGACTTTTTTTTTTCTTTCCAAAATTAGGCCCTATGTTCCCACATTTCTTTTATTATCAATTTGCATCAGATTTTATATCCATTTCTCCTAATTTGGTGGTCAGTTTACAGATGTAATGCAGAGGTCATGGTGCAAAGGATCCTAGGTTGAAATGACTCTGAATCATTCCTTTAAATGCAGTATAAAAATAGGAATGACTTGACTTAGAGATTAATTTTGAGAAAAATCTTAGAAATAAGAAAAATCTTAGAAATAAGGGAACATAGGGCTGACCCCCCTATTTTTTTTTTTAAACAAAACAAAATGTAATTTTCAACACAAAATAATTGATACTTTGCAGCTGATGCCATTGTCATTCCCTGAGGATGTGAGCTTTATTTTACCAGCATGGGACCAGAGAGAGCTGACTTAGTTGGAGCTACAACAGGTGAGCTGATTTGTGCTGTTAAACACGTCTCACACATAAAATTACAGTCCCAAGCTAGCTAGCATTAGCCAACAGTTTTTCAATTAGTCACTCTCACCTTTTTGTTGAAAATCAAACAGCTAAACTGAACCATGAACGCTCGTATCGATCCAGGCTCCTGAAAATGTGCTGTTTTAATCCATTTTGTACTTGTTTCTTGAGTTTTCAGACCATCTGAAAATGTATCTGTTCTTTGTGAATGTGTGCATTGTGTCTTCATGGTAACTACAAACCCACAACAACACAACATTTCCAAAACTCTCATTGAAATTACACAATTTCAAGACTTTTTCAGGCCTGGAAAATGACATTTTCAATTTTCATGACTTTTCCAGGATTTCCATGACCATGGGAACCCTGGATATACGTCAAGACTATTCTAAATCTATTCAGGAAAGGTCAAAATGTGTCCTTATTCTGAACTTGTATTAGTTTCCCAATTAGAATCTGGGATTAGATTTTTTTGACAACCTTACTGCACTAATAGGTGTCCTAACAGACTTTTAAATATACTACTACTGGATAATTTTTATATTTTTACAGAAGTTACAATAATTATGTGCTATAAAAAAAACACTTTTGCGTGATCTTGAAGTTTATTTTTGGTTTTCAAGCCAATTATCTAAAGTAAGAATAAGTTCCTCATTTTGTGTTGCCAGATATCACAACTTAAAAAATTATAAAACACAACATTTTCGATTGCACAGTGTTAGATGAGAGCCTCACCATGTGGTACCCCCATGGCCTTGTGCACACTTTTGCAGATCTGCAGAAGTAGCAGCACTTTGTCTATGGGCGAGTGTGTTCGGTGCATCACAGTCAGCTTCTGTTTGACCCTCTCCACCTCTCTGCTGTCCGGGACCCCAGTGCGGACCCCCAGCTTGGCCATGGCCCCATCCCCCTTCAGACGCACCATGTTCTGGGACAGGCGCTGGCTGGACCCGTCCTGGTCATGGAGGGTCAGCAGGGTCTTTTTGATGTGAGAGCGAAGAGGTCGGAGCACACAGGAAAACATGGCACGCTCCAGGGCAAGGTCTGAAGGGCAAGGAGGGTGGAAGTTAGAGACAATCATTATATAAAAACAATAACTTTAATATCTCAGTAGTTTCGTGATGTCTAAGGATTTCTTAAATGGGAAAAGATTAATATTGCAACTAAGGGCAATGAAGAAAAATTTTAACAGAATACTGCAAATCATTAAAAACTCTGCCTTTAGACTGACAGACTGACACCCCCACACTTTCTTCTCTCCTCTATCTCTTCCTCTCTCTTTACCTTTTTGATTTATTTTTCCTCATTTATAAAATTTTTGATAATATCTGGATTTGACACTTCTTATTAAGATGGTGCTTTATTTTTTTAAGAAGAAAATTAAAAAAAAATAAAAGGAAAAATATGATTATACTGTGATTCCTTAATACAAAATGCCTTTACAAGCATAACTGAACCTAGGATCTTTTTTTTAATCTTATTATCTACTTTATGGCCAGCTAAGAGTTGTCCAAGATGTGTTATATTGGAGTTAATAAAATAGCCCATTAAAAAGCACCTTTATTTGAATAGAACAGGTATAAAAGCAAAGACAGTCTCATTGCAATGCTTATAACACCGTGAACTGCAATATTTTTGCAAAATACTGTATCAGAAATGGTAAATGGTCAAACAGTCACATTTTTATACAGAGCTTTTCCTTCTTCAAGGCACCCAAAGAGGTTTATAACAAGGAATCAGTCCCCCATTCACATACGTATTCTTACAAAAGTGTATACAGACACTAGTGAGATGGGTTAAGTGTCTTGCCAAGGACACAACAACAGCATTCATCTGTTTGAGCTGGAATTGCACTGCCAAACTGTGGATCGAACTGTGGACCTGACCACCCTACCAATGATGTTTATGCCGAAAGCAGGATTCAATGAAGAGTGGGCTATACTTCTTGAAAAAATGTAAACAGTAACAAATCTAGACATTCAGAAACCACAGACATCATCAATAAGATAGTTAAAATGGACAAACAATTATACAAAATAGTTCAAAGTAGTTAGAATTAAAATGTATATAAAGACAGCAGTTAATATAGCACATTTTTGGTCTACATAAATGCCAGTGGGTGGAGGTTAGGGCTGGGTATCTCTAAGAAGTTGTCGATAAGATACATGCCTCAGTACATATGCCACAATACGTTACATACCTCGATACAGTCCACTTTCTAATTGATACGATATATTTCAAATCGATTCGATACGGTTCAATTAAAAATGTGGCTAAATCATGACTGTGATACTAAAAGTCTTTGTGAAACCACTTCTGTGCAAAGTTAATATGAAACACTCCCATTTTAATCCTCAAAACAGTGAAAATATCAAATGAATGTAGTTTCGTTCCTCTAAATGAGCAACAAAACTGTAGCACTGTAACACATAAATATGTCAAATATACCAAAAAAAATACTCTTAGCAATATATCGATACAGCAGCCCACGATATCGATACTGTATCATCACATTAAACGATACAATATATCTGTATTTTTACATACCCCTAATGGAGGAGTATTCCAGCTATCAATCATGTTCTGAACATCAGGGGATTCTTGTATTAGTTTATCATTTCATATTCAGTCTTCTCTCAAATGTTAACACTCCCTGGGATGTTTACAATGTGCAATGACTACTTTTTAAACATAAATTGCCAATTTAACCAAAACATTTTTCCCCAAAAGAGAGCAGCCCTTCCCCAATGATGTAGTCAGTCATATATATATGTTGTTTGAATGGGATACGTTTCCTGCTGGTACTGCTGATAATAACATGCACTATTTGCACTAAATCGATATGTCATCTGTTCGTGTGGTTCGTGTGGTGTTGCCTCACTGTATTTGTTATTACGTACAGTATATGCTAAACTTCAGCATGTGGGACTGATTAATCAGTGCCTTGAAAATGGCACTAGAGCGGTGAGGGGGATAAAATATGTAAAAAGTGTAGGACAGTGAAGTGTTTAAGATGTGTGCATATAAACAAAACAACAGCACATTCACGTATTTGAGTCATCTATTTTGTACTGTATGTTAGGGCTATAAGATTAAGGCTACAAAGGCTACAATTTTAAATTTTTTGTAAAATGTGGTGACCTGAGACATGTGTACATTTGTCTTGAAAGATGCAAATGGTTGTGTTATTTTGTGGTTTGACCGATTTGGTCTCTCTTGAAAAAGGGATTCTGAATGTTAAGGAGACCTCCTGGTTCAAAAAAGGTACAATAAAATAAATTCTGCAATTGATTTTGGCAATTTCTTTACCCACCCCACCTGTTTCTTTTTTCTTTTCTTTTTTTTTTTGTGCATTTAGAATAGTTTTTGTCATAATTTATCTTTAGGGTTATTGTGTCACTGGTAGGAATTTGTTTCAATATGATCATTTATAATCCATGTAGCCTATCATTCGGTCATTTGTTTTTCAATATAAAACCAAAAACAAGAAAACAAAAAATTTACAGTTTTCTTCATTATTTGTTTCCAAAACCAAAATTAAAAAAACAGATAATGATTCGTTTTTTCAGTTTTTGATTTTAGATTTAAATGGATAACGGCCATTTCCCGTTTACGTGACTTAAACTGCAATGCCGGACTTTTGCGATGCATACAGACTGAACCAGGACTAAAACAGGACTAAACCCAGTCTCAGTCCCGGTCTCAATCATGGTCTGGTCCTGGTCTGGTCCCGGTCGCAGTCTCGGTCCAAGTCCTGGTCCCAATCCCGGTCTGGTCCCGGATCCGTTATCTGTTTTTCTATTATTCATTTAAGCACAAAATCGAAAAGTGAAAAAACGAATCGTTATCTGTTTTTTCATTTTGGTTTTGGACACAAATAATGAAGAAAATAGTTGTTTTATCATTTTCTTATTTTTGGCTTTATATTGAAAAACGAATGAATGAATGATACACGGATTATTTATGGTCTATATTTTCTTCAGCAGTATATTGCACTTCAAATTTATTTGTTATAGTGACAGGCCAAACAATATGTTTTTATATATATTTTTTTCCCACCCCAAATATTTCTTTACGCGTTTGCCTGGACTTGTATTAAATTTAACCAAAATCTCTATTTGAATGTTTTTCTTGACAATTAACAAAATACCTTATTAACCCTGTAGTAAATATCTGTCTAAACATCTTCTGAAATGTGATTCTTGTGAGTATTAGTTTGTCTGCTCATTTTTAAAATCTTTGTCAGTTCTTCTAAAACATAAATCACAACTGATAGTTCGGCCCTACTATGGTACCTATTTAGTATCATGCACACGCGCTCCTCTGTTTAAACCATCAGTGGGCTGTCTGCCTTTGGTGCCTAACAAGTGCTCAATGTTTTCAGTTCATCCTCCCATCCAATCATCTCTCTATCTATCGCTCTATCTCTCCATCCTCTTCCTCCTTCACTCCCTCAATAACACAGGGCCCTCTGCGACACCATCTCCGCTCACGACTTTCCCCTTAACTCACTTACTGCGTGAAATTACAGTAACCAGGCAGACATTTGAAGCATAAGTGTATCTGATTACATTTTCAAAGTAGCTTGCACTATTTTCATCGCGCTCTCCTCCCTCTCTCCCTCCCACTTGGCCGTGAATCGTGCCGCGGTTGGAGTGAGCGTAGGACTGCGATATCTTTTTATGATAAACGAGGGGGAGAGGAATAAATGCAAATGCCTCAACCACCGACGCAAAACTGAGATAGATCTGAATCAGGGAGGACAGGAGGCGAGGAACTAGGAAGAGAAGAGAGAAGGACGCAAAAGCAAGGGAGGAAATAAGAGTGGAATGCCGCGGGATCAAAGCACGGCACTGTACCTGCTCAGTTATGTTTACAAAGTCATCCATTTTAGTTTTAGGGCTGTGCAAAGGATCACAGCGGAATTGAGATCCAGATGTAGTCACATGTAATCGTCAATGATCAGCATGAGAGTTTTTAATGGAGAGGTCAACAGTGAATCCTTTCAGTCAGTAAAAGCATGTGGTTTGGGGAGTTCAGAGTTTTTAATTTTAATTGAGTGAGGAAAATTCGGGTTTTTGCCATATCGCCCAACTCTATATTTATTATTTTCTCATGTAAGTCCTCTTAGAGTGTCCAAAAAGTGCATAATACTTACATTTTGGAAGAAATAACTAGATTTATGTTGGGTTGTTTTATGAATTTGAGCCAAGAATTCCTATTGTTATAGCTTTAAAATAAAAAATGCTCTTTGTTTTTATGTGAGCTTAGGATGAAAACGAAGATTTCTTAGTTCGTGTATTCTTCTCAGTCATTAATTATTAAATATTAGGGATGTAACAATAACCAAAATATTGCGTTATTGTATTGTCAAAGTTCTCACAATAACATCATGGACCATCACAATATATCGGAAGTCTCTTTGTTTAAATTAAGAGTTATTGTGCAGGAATAGCTAAAAAAAAGAACTACATAGACCATGATCCTTTGCTCCATTTCAGTGCATACTACAAGAAGAAATAACAGTTCTAAGCACTTTTAAGTCTTAGTTCTTTGGATTAAGTCTTGTTAAGGCAGTTTAAGAGGAAAAAGTACCATATTAACAGTTTTGTTTGCCTCCGCAAAATATTTCAGTAAATATGAGATGTATATCGTAAAAATATTGTACCGAGAGATTTGGATTTTATTATTACATCCCTAATCGTGAGCCTCCCCACCATATCGTGAGCTTTCCCACAATATCGCAACAAATATCCTACCGTGAGGTTCATACCGTGAAGATACCCTATCGTGAGATATCGTGGATATCATTACACCCCTATTAGATATACTCAATACTTAAATAAAAGGTGTACAAAAATGATAATATTGCTACTAGGGATGTAACGATATCCAAATCTCACAATACAATATTTTCACGATATACATCTCATGGTACTATATTTATTGCAGTATTTGTGGAAGTTAACAAAACTGTGATTGAGAAATATGCTACTTACTTCTTCAAAAAAACATTAATACTGTTAATAATGGTGCTGTTGTAATATGAAGAATTAAGATTTAAGTGTTATTAATGTTAAGTCTCCATTGACAATACCAAAGGATCATGGTCTATGTAGTTCCCTCTGTTTTTTTAGCTATTGCTGCACCCTAACAATGAATTTAAGTAAAGAGACTTGTAGTTCGATATATTGTGACCGTCCACGATATTATTTAGACATTTGACGATACAATATCACAATATTTTGGTTATTGTTACATCCCTAATTGCTGCTATTACAGGGAATCTAAAGTGAATTTGCTCGGTCTCTACCACTAAAAAGAAAAGGAAACATAGAATCACAGTAACTGAACATTGCACAGCCTCTCTCCTTTTCTTTCAGTCCTGAAGCATCATCTGAACTATCCACCACATTCACACACAAACACACACACACACACAACCACGCACACTCACACACACACACACACATTATGAACCATCCAACACATTCACACACACCTGCAGAAAAACAACATCCAAGCTGAGCCCACGCACACACATCTAACCGCTGAGTCTCACATGGAGCTGGCTGCGCTGCACTGGAGGGCTTCCCTAATGCTGTTTTCTAAATGCAACGATGGAGCCGCACCCCCCACGCAAAACTACTTTGTGTTGACAGTGCCTTTCAGTGCGGCCCACCATTTACTCAAGCTGTCTGTCTCCTCTGGCACCACCGCTACTCAATCACGGCTGCACAATACTCCAGCTTTGGTCTGGATTTTGGTTAGTTTCAGAAATAACAAATATTTTTATGATATATTTAAAGGTGCATTGAGCAAATTTTCTGGTGGAGGGTCCGTCAAATGTTTTTTCTCCGTGGAGATGTTATTGCTTTGTCTGGAATGTTTCTATCTTCATGGAGACCAAATCAGACCAAGTTACAGGTCAGATCTGTGGAGAGGCGACCCCGCTCACAGTCAGAATGCCTGTTTTCTAGGTATTTTTGAGCTATAACACCACCTGTAATTTAATAAATGCAAAGTAAATCTGTTTAATGTCATACTGTGGAACATTTCAGGCAGAGCAATGAGATATCCATAGAAACCAGCAGGTGATGGACCCCCAACCAAAAAGTTACACAATGCAGCTTTTAAGTATTTAGTCTACATGTGTTAATTTGACTTAATGGACTCAGCGTTTGGGCAGAGGTACTGAAGAGGTACTGATGAGCTTAGCCCTGTATTAGCACAAATAGGTAAAGGGAATTGTGTTGTGCATTTGTGGACATGAAAGATGTCTGTGATTTCTACTCTGTTGTTGTGATGTTCACCTAATCAGTTTGTGTGTATTTTATACATCTGAATGTTCCATCTATTGCTGGCTGCTTTCAGTGAGAACCTAGCCAGGTTGGCACTACCTAGTGCCTCCACTTAATTTCATTTCTCTCCGGCGACTAAGTCAGGAATCAGAATACACTAGACGAATTGCAAGAACCCCAGAAGTTGTTGACTGTGCACCGGCCAATCAGCGAAGAGCTGTGAAGCCATGACTGGGTCCCTTTTGTGGTAAAGCACAACAGTAAACAAAGCGGTCGAGATGGATGTAGACGAAGCCATAGATTCTGTGTTGGCAACAATTCCTGAGGTCGAGGATTTAAAGCTGGAGCAAAGAGAATGTTTGGTGAATTTTATCAAGGGGAAAGACGTTATTGCCCTTCTTCCTACGGAATTTGGCGCATTACATACGTCACGACCAAACAGCCCAAGTACCCGCCTACCGTCGAGTGAAAGAATCCTAATGCTGCAAGGTCAGACAGTTTCCACAAAGTGAAACCGGCTGATGAATCAGGCTAGTGAGAACTATCACAGACTCACAATGTGTATCAAATCAGAGTACTACTTATATCAATATGGTTTCTGTGCAAAGAATACATTGGCTTGTAAGCAATTGTTTGTCTATTGACTAAACATTGTATTAAAAATATTAAAATATATAATATAACTTAAAATGAAACAAAATCTATCCAAAAGAGATGGCAGATATCTTCCCTTTAAGTGCCAAAGGATTCTACTAAACCACTAATCAACTACAATTGTCTGTCTGAGTCTCTCCTGGTTGAATATTTAGTGTTTAGTGTATTGCTCTTAGATTTTGCCAGTCTAGTAGGTTTATGGCGCAAAAGTACTTACAAAAGTACAAAATCAGTACCCAAATTACCTGTTTCATTCTCGGGGACCAGTGTCTCTATGGGGGGCTCCAACTCTCCACTGTCCAGCAGGCAGCACTTGGCCTGGGACAAAAACATCCTGACGCCCTGAAGGAGCTGCACTGACGTCACACGAGGAGCAGACAAAGATGACACCAGAGCCTTCAGCGCCTCCCTTTGAGTCAGCAGAAAGTCCTGAACCATGCCCCCAAATGTAGATCGCCTGTCTCGGGACAGCTCCTCCACGAGCCGGGTCAAACGCTTGTCTGGAGCAAAGAAACACACAAACGCCTCGCTCATTCTATGAATCCCGCCACGGCCCCTGGAGCGGACCAGAGGGGGGCGCTGTGAGCTCTGTGGCTGTGTTTCGGACATGCTTTCAGAGTCTGAGTCGGAGTCCATGCTGCTGAAGGAGCTGCTGCTGTCCAGTTCGGCCAGAGAGGGAGCGGGGCGTCTCTCCAAGGCCAGAGCCGACACCTCAGTGCTGGACTGTCCCACTGGAGCAGGAGGAGGGGGCGCAGGGGGCTCCTCTGCTTTACCTGCCTGGGATAAAGAGGGAAAATGAAGACAGCTGATGATGTTTTAGATAAACTGTGAAGTGGAAGTGGCTATGTTTGTAGTGTATACACTGACACTGTATGTAATTGTATGCCATTTATTCAGTCTTGTGCATTGCACAACACTCACCTGAGATTCCCAAATTGTCAAAAAATAACAGTACGGACAAAACTTCAAATATAGAAAAAAGACACGCACACTGAAACACTTCTGAAACCTGTGTGCTGAGTCCTGAGCTTGAGTCGAAGTTCAAACATCTATCATTATTTCATGATCAACGATCGAAGCTTGGCAAACACACATACTTGTGTGGTGTGTACAGCCATCATATCATCCTCTTCTGCAGAGCCAGGGGACACAGCGGGGGTCCTCCTTAGTACTCCTGCCCCAGCGTGAAGCCTCCTCTGTGGGTTGGGCTTCTGTGTTCGCCCTGCTCCGTCCTGGTCCTGGGACAGTGGTGGAGAGAAGGAGCCTCCCTCCAGAGACAGGTTCATGGACGACTCAGAGAGCCTCAGTCTCATGCTGCGTTTGAACCTGTGCCGTTTGTTGGAGGCGCTGTGGTTTGCGAGCTGCTGCTGTTGCTGCTGCTGCTAACGAAATGAAAACAGCTCAAATAAATATTCTTTAACTTTAACTTTAATTTTAACTTTAAAATATTAAATTTAAAATATCAAATTGTGGTGGAAACTAAACTGTACTAAAAAAAACTAGTTACAAGACTATAAAAGTTAAAACCATACTTTCTTAATGGTGACAGATAAGTTTTATGCCATACTGTGGAATATTCCAGCAAAGAAACAACAGCTCCATGGAAAAAAGCAGATGGAGACCCTACCCCAGGCCAAATAAGGGTCAAGTTTGTGAAAATGCAATCCCACTCACAGTAAAGACGCATGTTTTTCAGTGTAATAAATGCACACATAATGAAAAAGCATGCTTTTATTTTAGTTTACCTGCTGGCGATTTAATGCAATTCTTTATTAATTAAACAGATTAAAGCTACATAAAGTAGTCTGTTTAATAAGAGCAGGCGGTGCAGTGCTGTTATGTTTGTTTGTTTATTTGTCTGTTTGTTTGTTCGTTTGTTTGTTTGGCAATGAAGAGAGCAATAACACAACCGCTTTTTGGGATGATTGGATCAGTACTGAAGAAGAAATTTGTGTCCAGTTGACAGAATTACATTTTTTTTCTACTCTCAATGAGATCCAATCCTAGCAACATGGCTAGAGCTACAAGATTTGATCACTTGAGAGCTGCTACATCCTCTCATTTTGTGCAACGCTATCAAATTTCAACAAATAAATCTAACTGAAACAGGCAGTACAAAAGAATATAATATTTTTGCTGTTACTAACCTTTAAGACCTCCAGCTGTAGGAAGAGTGGGTTGATGAAGCAGAGTTTGCCCTGTCTGCCTCGGGTCATGTTCAGGTTCCAGTCCTGGTTCACACTCTTCAGACTGCTGCTTGTGGAGGGACCTTGCTCCACCGGGCCGTTCTGGACCTCCGAAGCATTTGGGGAACTCCAGAAATCTGCAAACACCAATAATGAACAGTAAAGCCTTGGAATAGAATCTAAATTTCAGTTGGTGCAATTATCAAATCACAAAAGCTGCAAATATTTAGCAGTGAACAAAACATCCTGTATTTTGATGCTTCTTGTTGTAGCCTCTCTGTCTGTATTAGATCTCAGCAAATATGTTTACATTCTCAATATAACTAATGCTCCTGGACTTGTTTACAATTGAAGAAAATCATACTTTTTCAAATACTGCTAGAAAAATCACTACTACTTTCTTCCAAAATTGGCTCCACCATCAACCCAAAACATGCCCCATAGGTTAAGTCCTGCAGCTAAGGCAGTCCTGATCAAGCCTAGCAACAAAATTATGGAGATAGATCCCCTGGTGCCCCATGTGCTGCCCACTGCTCCTGAAAGGATGAGAAAAATGCAGAGGAGAATTTCCCTACAGGGATAATAAAAGTAGCTGCCCTCATTGACTAAGATTACTTTTGTACCTGTTATTTATTTCCCTAAAAAACAGTCAATAAGTTTTGAGTATAAGGTACTACAGTTGGTT
The DNA here is from genome assembly GCF_026225935.1 of Boleophthalmus pectinirostris. Taxonomy (NCBI): domain Eukaryota; kingdom Metazoa; phylum Chordata; class Actinopteri; order Gobiiformes; family Gobiidae; genus Boleophthalmus; species Boleophthalmus pectinirostris. Next base: position 11,508,729 of record NW_026571153.1, on the reverse strand, counting down.
TGCACTATTGCTTTGCCTCAGAGAAGCCCATCTTAGATCATCCTTCAGCCCATTCAGACCCAATGACATTATGTTCAGACCATATGAAACTAGCAGAGGTGGGACCAAATTGTTGTTTTGCAAGTCTCAACTAAGTCTCAAGTCTTTGACCTCAAGTCAGAGTCAAGTCCCAAGTCAAATACAGCCAAGTCCAAGTCGAGTCTGGAGTCACTGTCCCAGAAGTCCAAGTCAAGTCCAAGTCGTCTGCTTTGAGCTTCAAGCCATTTCAAGTCTGTAAACCAAGCTTAGATTTTCGCAATTTATGACTTTTAAGATAAATTGTACCTATAAAGTCATACTATATTTACATGTGACTATTTATAGAGTATGTAAGAGTTGTAGAAATGCATTTTTTTTCATTTTTAAATGTCTTGACAAGATTGTAGTGTGAATCATTACAGTCAGAATAGAAAGAATTCAGATTTCAAAGTTCTTTTCAAGTCTTCTGAGTCTGAGTCAAGTCCCAAGCCACTAACCTTCAAGTCCAAGTCGAGTCCCAAGTCGTAGTCCATTTTATCAAGTCAAGTCTCAAGTCCTAAAAATAGTGATTCAAGTCTGACTCGAGTCTAAGTCACGACTTGCAAGTCCCCATCTCTGAAATCTAGTATATTATATTATATAGTCATATATAAAGTATGTTACACAACCAACTAGAATTTTGCATTATCTTAGATGTCTCCATAAAGTATTCACAGTCTACAGTTGTTTCAAGGTTTTTCGGTTGCAAAAGTGAAGCAGGAAAAAATAGTTCCCTGACCGGGAATCGAACCCGGGCCGCGGCGGTGAGAGCGCCGAATCCTAACCACTAGACCACCAGGGAGCGCTGTACAATCTCTGAAAAAACACCAAGTTTCTCTGACCACCTCAATACGTAGCTTACACGATTTAGCAGGTAAATATTGGTTATTATTTTGCAAGTAATTATTGTTAATTATAAAACAGGAAAGTGCACATTTCATCAGAGGGAATGCATGTTTTAACACGAGAAACAGCGCTTGTGTCTGTGCGTGGAGTTTTTGCAATAGTTTGATATTTAGCTAATAACGTACAAGCTAAAAATCGGAAATGTACCAAGAAAACGAGAGAAAACACATACAAAATTGGCAAACTAGGCTGAAAACATGCTATTAAGTTTAATCAACGTGTTATATTTATTATTAGCCTAATTAGTGCGTTAATGTTTGTACCTTGGCCCATGTGGGAGATGGCCTCCAGCTGTCTGTGTGTTGTGGCTTTGGCGATAGCGTCTGGGAGCTTCAGTGGAAACGGGAGCACATCTCTGAAACACACAACAATTCAACTATCCTTCAATATACAGGTCTACAGACAATAATCTTTCACCTGCCTCTGGTTCATAGACTGTATGCACTTTCCTTGGGTTACAGAGTCATTTATTATGATTTAGTGCACTCACTGTATGAATCAGCGCCAATTACTTTAATATATTTCTTATGCTTCAAGTGCCAAAGTTCATATTGGCAATATTTAGGCTAATGTATGTTCATTATGAAGCACTCAGTGGCTGAAAAATAACCCAGATGTAATGTTTCTTAGCCTAAATTAATAATAGGCTGCTCTCTACTACTAGACCATTACAATAATCTTTGGGTGTTATCTCCAGCTCTTCTCTTCTCCTGCTCTGTGCTGCACATAGACTGGTGCAGTAGCTATGCCATATGAGCTATACAAGGGTGATCAGATGTCCCTATTCACCCGGGATAGTCACAATTTTGAGCCCTGTGTCCCCCGTCCCAGGAGATTTATCCAAAGCCAGTGATTAGTCCTAGTTTTATGCAAGAAATGTCCCAGGTGTCCTTATTTTTGATCCTTGCCAGCAGTAAAGAGTGGCATAAATTGTCACCTGTTTAGGTAAAATACAAAAAACTGCTTAAAAATGATCAAAACGCAAAAAAAATTTGACTATACTGACTCACATTAGTGCTGAGTGCATAACAATTTTCCTTAATTACACACTCGTTTCACAATTTTATTATTACCCACCACCCCAAACTAGAGATGTTCCAGTTTTTTATTTTGAAAATCTGGTCACTCTATGCTATACACATACAAAACAACTATTTTCAGAAGTTAATATATAAGTTTGTATATTTGTCAGGTTTGTTTGTTTGTTTGTTTGAACCGGAGCTTTACCTGCTGATACAGTAGAAGGCCACCAGTCGACAGAGGTCGGGGAAGCTGAGTGCTGAGCTCTCCAAAGCAAAGGCTGTAAACACAAATAGATACAGCTTGAGAGAATGTGGGTAGCCTATAGTACATTTACATTTCATAGTGGAATAGTAGTAGAGCCATTTGATCCATTTGTGCAGTTCCAAAAACTCAGGTGAATGAATGAAAGCAGTGCCGCGTCTGGGATTCCCTCTTCATCTGGTGCCAAGATTTGACAGGACCTCTAGTCTGAACCTGCTATTTCTGTTTTAGGTTGATCGGGGAAAAAGAAACATCACAAAGAAACAAACACAGGAGGAATCCGCACATGGTCTGGGAATTGGCTCAAAGTGGTAAGAGTTCTAACCCCTGTGCCACCTAGGGATGTTAAGATTATTAGGTTAATTGATAATAAGGGTACTGGCAGTGTGACTAGCACTAAACTCACAATCCCTCTTTCTGTTTGGAGTTTGCATGTTCTCCCTGTGTCTGCATTGGCTTCCTCCAGGCACTCGACCATCAACCCAAAACATGCACAATAGGTAAAATCTTGCAGCTCCAGTAGTCCTGACCAAGCCTAGCTCAAGATGTGGGCATGAGTCCTTGAGCTCTGTACAAGAGGAAAAGTGATCTATTAGACATTGGGAATGAAATTACTAAACTTCATTTATGTCAATACTTGTGAATAACCATAATGTTTTGTATTGCATTTAGTCAGTTTTAATCGCAGTTATTTCTAATCGTGAGTGATCGAAAGGTCCGTTTTGAAATGTAACTATTTTTGTATTAAATGGCACTAATTTAAAGTCTCTGTTCAGAAATGTATCTGAAAGCCAATTCTATGATTCATTTTCTGTCATATCGCCCAGGCTTATACTCACAATAATGGCAGCACCAAGCTATAAGCAGCCCTGACAGAGAGCTGGCTGTTGTACTCACTGGAGTCCTCCTCACAGATGAAGCACTCTTTGACTGACGAGGCGCTTCTGTCCGATGTCACTCTCAAACACAGCACTTTCCTCTGGCTCGAGCTGCACTTACGAACCAAAAAGGTCTGAAACAAGAGACAGTTCTCACTTTACATATATGCATTTGTCTGATAATCATACTAGACAGTTCTTCATTCATATTGTTCATTCACTGCGGTCAAGCTCATGGTGATCTCCACAGGGGCAGATTGTTGGTGTGTGGCAGCTATACTGTGCCTTAAGCCATGTGGTGGTTAGTGCCCAATTAAATTTACTAAGTTATATTTTCTTGATTTCTTGTACTTGATTACTTTTTTTTTTCTTTTTGGAAAATTGTCCTTCTCTGAGTAGCTTTCACTTCAGACACCATATTACTCCAACTTAAGTATTATATTTTACAGTGTAACCGTACTCTTTCTAAAAGATTTGTCAAAAGCTTTATGTTGAGTATATTAAATTATTTGAACATTTAGTTTCCTTCATGGCCTCTCCAGGTATGATTTATCTCATCATTGAGTGATGAATCAGTTCATATTGCACATTTTAAGCACGTCTATATATATATATATATATATAACATTTCAGAGAAGAGTGAAGTATAAACTGATAAACTAAGACTAGACTCTCATGTCTGTAGAGGTCTAAAGTGTAAAACTACAAGGGCAGCAGGTATTATATATGTAATAAGAGATATCTTTCTGGAGATTTGTTATATTTGTAAAGGACATTATACTATCTAAATACAGTTATTGCATGCAATTGCCATTTGCGAATAGTTTTCATTCAATTGTAATTTAGATTTGCAGCTCTAGGACTCTATCTAACCCTGGAAACTACTCAATTAACTAATGTTTGTGCCTTAACCAATGTTACAATTGAATACATAAGGTACTTTACCAGACAAAAATTTTGACACACCATCTCATTCAGTGTTTTTTTTCTTTATGTTTACTACTTTTGACATTTTACATACAGAAGACATCCAAATATATGAAGTAAGAAATAAGGAATTATGTATGAGACTGTATGTCTAAACTTTTGACTGGTGTTGTTTAAACACATATGACCAGTCAAAAGTTTGGACACACCATCTCATTCAGTGTTTTTTTTTTTTCTACATTTTATATACAAATGGAAGACACGAAATATGTGACGCATGATATGTGGAATTATTTAGTAAAGAAAAAAAGTTAAATAGCGCTACTAAATATTTTTCAAGAAAGCAGACATTGGCATATATATGAAACACACATTTCTTTGTGACATAATGCCACGTATCTTACTTCATATATTTGATGTCTTCTGTATGTATATCAAACGTAAAAGCAGTAAACATATAGAAAAAAGTATTTTGTGAGAGATCCAACCTTTTGAAGGAATAATTTCAATGGGATAATTTCAATAACAGAACAAAAAAGCCTTTATCCCAGTATATTCCATAAATACACAATCCCATGTTAACAGATGCATTCATATTATGTTAAACAAACCATTTAACAGCGCTGACGCTAACGTGTGAACCGTAGTGTGAAATATTATCTTAAACATATGGACCATCAATTCATATGTACAGAAACAACAAAACAGATTCATACTGCTATGGCAACAATATTGGGCCAAACATGTCTTCCTCAGGCAAAACTTATCATCATTTAACAGAAGGTTTTCTTGTATTCTGTGGCTGTATTTATTGTTAGCTGTTTATCAAAATGTTACAACGTGCTTTACAGGGCCTATATTACACTATTTTATGACCTGTGTGATAATGTTTCCTCATCAAAAACATACCTAGAGTTGTGGTTTGTTTGATTCACACACATAATCCTGCATATTTAGGTGCTAAGTTCTTCTCTCAAACAGAAAAAAAAAATGTTATGATGTTGTGTGATAATACAGGAAGTGCTCCACTAAGTTTTTAAACTCCATACAGCTCCACCAGAATCATATGGAGGATTTCAGCCCTGGAATTGCCAATCTCAGTTGAACTAAGGGTAAAAGGTAGCTGTCCACCCATTTATCCATCCATCCATTTTCTTCCACTTATCCGGGGCCAGGTCATGGGGGCAGCAGTCTAAGCAAGGACTCCCAGACTTCCTCCTCTCAATGTGAAGGAGCAGCGGCTCTACTCTGAGCTCCTCCTGTGTGACTGAGCTTGTCACCCTATTTCTAAGGGAGCGCCCAGTCACTCATTTTGGCCGCTTGTATCTGTGATCTTGTCCTTTTGGTCATTACCCAAAGCTCATGACCATAAGTGAGGGCAGGAACATTGATTGAACAGTAAATCAAGAGCTTCAACTTTCGGCTCAGCTCTCTCTTGACCCCAATGGTCCGATACAGCGACCACATCACTCCTGACGCTGCACCGAGATACTTGAACTCCTCCACTTGAGACAAGGACTCTCCCCCCACCCGGAGAGGGCAAGCTACCTTTTTCCGGTCCAGAACCATGGCCTCAGCCTTGGAGGTCATGCAGAAGGAGCAGTTTACTGCCATTTCATGACATCATAAGGTGGAACAGAGCATTTTGAGCTTTGGAGATGTAGACAGACTAATAATAAAGCATTACTGAAACATGTGCTAAAGAAACAAAACCCAGCTCAATCTATGTTTTGAGGAGGTAACAACATTCAGTCATGGCTTAAAGCTCACAAGACATGACTTTGTGTTATTGGACCATACATATTTTCTGTCGGGTGCTCCGTCACCTGCTCGTTTCCAAGGAGATTTAATTACTTTACATTTGTATTCATTCTGCATTTATCCAGTCAGTTGTTTTTATTTTCCAAAAATACTTTGAAAAACATGTATTCATACTCTGTGCAGGCCTTCCTCTTAACAGATCTGAGCTTTATTTTGACGTGGTGGGTTACCTGCTTGTCTCCATGGAGATAAATATGTTTAAAGCCATGCTATGGAACAAGCAAAACAATAACTTAACTCCATAGAGATAAGCAGGTGTACTTCATCTCCCTCCACCAAGAAAGTTACATAGTACACCTTTAATATATTGCATATATTACTTCAAGTATGTGTTTACTTGTTGAACTTTTGATGCTGTAGTAGCAAAATGCATTTTAACATGTCTTTAAACATATTTATTGTTATAATTATCTGGCCCCAGTTTGAGTCAGTACTTTTCCATTGAAACTGGCATTCCTCTGTCAGGTGCATCCGCTCACTGTCCAGTCCTCCACTCATTATTTATGTCATGATGACCTGTGTACATACCTTTGTACTGCCCGTATGAAACCCAGTGTGGGACTGCCCCATGCTCTCTCTCTCCTTCTTCTACCTGATCTTTTATCTTCTCTATTTGCTCTTTCTCTTGCAAGAGAATAAACACCACAAACACAATTGTTTGACTCAAGATCTCTATTTCGTTCTCACCCAAATATTTCCACAGCAGTGCTCGCTGTGTAGTGCTTATGAAATAGTCAAAATGCATTCAAAACAAACATTGTCATCATCAGCTCAGTCATATGTAGGTGATTTGTGTTTGGTCTGACCCCCACAGGCTCCCGTAGCAGGATGTAAACAGCAGACTCCTGGTTGAGTGCGAGCTGCAGCCACACGGGGTGAGTGAGGAGCAGTCGGTCCAGGACACTGAAGACCCTGTGTGAGGCTCTGGCACTGCCCCCCTCCTGCATCTGTCAAAACAACAAACAACAAGGTCAGTAAACACATGATACATAACACTTACTGTTTATTTAAACCAGGGCAGATTTAAAGAGACACAATGTGGAATGATTAGAGAATAGAGAAAACTGGATCCCAGCTGGCAGGTGCGACCACAGCGGCAATTTCTCAGTGACTACAAAGGATATTTTTCAGATTTTACAAATTTTTTCAATTTCTAGTATAGTGTTGATAGTGTTATCTAGTATAGTATTATAGTGTTCCAGTGTAATAGGGGATCAATCAAGCTACAGACACTCAACAAATTATTTAAATTCATAAAGGTGCACTATAACTTTTCTGAAGGAGGGTCCACAACCCCCTTGTCTCCATGGAGATATTTTTGCATGGGATATTGTATTAAATTGAGGTGTGGTGATTTTTTTCAGTTTTTTCGGACTATTAGGCGCACTTAAAATCCTTTATTTTCTCAAAAATGCGCCTTATAATTGGGTGCGCCTTATGTATTAATTCTGGTTGTGATTACTGACCTCTAACTGATTTTATGTGGTACACAGCGCTCAAAAATCTGTCAAAATGTTTTAGTTCGACTTTGGTAAACTACGAAGCCACACCGCTCGATTGATTGTTTTGGTAGTTTGGAAGTTTTGTTTCTGTAAAATGTAAACAAATGTGTGCAAAGCTGCATTAAACACATTATTACTCAATGTATATTTGAGTCCTCCTCATAACAACAAAAAAAAACTTAAATTATCCACCCACATTCACCTGGGCTAAGAGATCAGTCTCAAGTGTCGTCCGTTTGTTTCTCTCTTGTAATCTGCAGCGCATTATGTGTGAAAATAGATGAGATAATTCAGTATTTTTTATATTTCACGTTATAATCCAGTGCACCTTATAGTCTGAAAAATATGTTACAGTGAACGGACTTGCCTTTCCACATATCTGACCTATAATTTGGCCTGATGGAACAACCTGCTTCTAAATCAATAACATCTCCATGGAGACAAGCAGAAGGTGGACCCTCCAACAGAAAGTTACTTAGTGAACCTTTAAACGAGTCTTCCTGATTGAAATATAACTCATACAAAACACATTTGGGCTCTTTTGGGTTAACAATGAAACAGATGGACCCAAAAATCCAAAGCTTCTGATATTCACCAGATTTCAAACTAGAATCTGATTATTCAAATTTTGGTGGGAGCATTTGAATTCATGAATGACTGAACAGTTGACTGAAAAGTTATTTAATACATCTTTAACTGCATCTCTTCATCATTCATACTAGTAGTGCTGTCTTGATAAAAACTGAAATTAAAATATAGCAGTGTAAAAATACTATACTCAAAATGTATGTTCGTTTTCACTGTCAGGAAATTTCTGAATTAAAACATCCCTTTAATCAAAACTAACATGCAATTTTACACAAAAAATAACAGTGCAGATCACAATTGTAGCACACATTTGGAGTGATAAGATTCTTTCACATTTTAACACTGTTTTTGGACCCTTTCACGCAACATTACACACCACAGAGCAGAACAACATGCTCTGTCCGGAGTGGTACAACCTGCTCCCTCTTCACAGCCACAAAATACTCGTTGTTACACAGAGATTTACTGTGATGACAAAGACAACACTGCATAATCTAATCTAGAACCGCTGACCTGTTTAATACCATCAGAAGTAGGAGTGTCAAAATAATCAATAATCAGATACTAATACGAACTGAACTGAACTGAAGAAGCAGCTTGGATGAACTGCGAAGTGTTTTCAGCCTAACTAAACGTTTGTCCAGTTGACAAATTGAATTTCTCCTGTGCCACAGATACTAATCAATACTGAACTAGAATCAAAGCTAGATACTCATTTGACCAAGTATTCATTCTAAAAAGGCTGTCTGTTTATAGGATGTGCTATATAAACAGGGCTGGGTATCGTTATGAAGTTGCTGATACGATACATACCTCAATACATAAGCCACGATATGATATATATCTCGATACAGTGCACTTTTGATTCAATACAATATATTTCAAATCGATTCTATACGATTCAATAAACATAAAGGCTAAATGATGACTGTGATACTAAAATCCAGCCATCCATTTTCTTCCACTTATCTGGGCCTGGGTCACAAGGCAACAGTCTAAGCAGGGACTCCCAGACTTCCTTCACCCCAAACATGTCCTCCAGCTCCTCCAGAGGGACCCCGGGGTGTTCCCAGGCCAGCCGAGAGACATAGTCCCTCCAGCGTGTCCTGGGTCTTCCCTGGGGCCTCCTCCTGGTGGGACATGCCCAGAACACCTCCCGAGGAAGGCACCCAGGAGGCATCTGGAACAGATGCCCGAGCCACCTCAACTGGCTCCTCTTGACGTGGAGCTTCTCCCGTCTGACTGAGCTCCTCACCCTATCTCTATCTATTAAGGGTGTGATACTAAAAGCCTTTGTTAAACCACTTCTTGTGCAAAGTGAATATGAAACACAAACATTTTAATCATCAAAACAGTGAAAATGTCAAATGTGTCGCATAAATGGGTTTCCTTCCTCTAAACAAGCAACAAAACTGTAGCTTTGTAATGAATTCAGTAAAATATAAAAAAAATACTCAATATATCAATACAACAGCCCACAATATCAATATTGTATTAGGCGATATGATATATCAATATTTCGATATTTTTGCACACCTATATATAAAAATAAACTGGACTGGACATTGACGGGACAGAAATATACCGTACCTTTCCTGAATAAGGTTTCCTGAATAAGGTACTTTAAAATGATCTTGAGCTGTATCAGAAAAAGTGTAAGAGCACATAGACTAGTATCCGGCCATGGACCACTGTGGAACCTACTTGGATGACGAAGGGATTACACAGATATAAGACCACATGGTAATATAAAAGACAGTATTAATGTTGAAGATTTAATGTTGAAAATGACATTCTATAGTCTAAAGAGTGTGTTTTATTTTCATAATGACATCGAGTCTATCCCTTTAGTATCGTGACAGCACTAGTGAGAAGTGCAGTATATCTGTTATTGTTCGTGAAAACATATAAGCCTCTATTGTGGGACATATAAAGCCTCTCTTAAATTGAAGATATTTTTGTCAATGAGGTCTGCTTTGTGCCCACTCAAAATTCTTGCTTGTTTTCACAAAATTATAAGTTTTTCAGGCCTAAAAATATTTTCTGAAATAACAATATTGTGTCGTACAACATACATTCATACGCAGACCATTCATTTCGCTGTTAGTTTCTTTAAAAATTTAATCCGCGCTCTTTTGTGGACTGTTTATTATTGGTGATTTTGTTAGTGAAGTTTTTGTGAAAGATGGGCTTCCTTTCTCATCATGTTCAGAAAAATAAATATTTCCACAGGGCCCTGAGTTGAGCTAACACAAGAATATTTCCAGATGCACTACTGGCTGATAGCGGAGGACACCATGGTATTATATCCAATACCATGACGTTAAATGATTTTATCTCAAAAAGGTGAGAAAAGTTACTGATACCAAAAAACATGCAGAAAACATCCTTGATTTATCAAAACTAGGGCTTTCAGATTAATCACTTCCTAATTGAAAAAAGTGGAATTTGGACCCAATTAGAAAATCACAAAGGCTGCAATTTTTTAATTATCGTAAAAATTGTATGATTCTGCAACTGCTAACCCTGTAGTTTAGATCTGTACAAACATGTTCAGAAATGTGATTCTTGTATTAGTTTGTCACTTCATATTTCATTGTCTCTGCCTCTGTCTCTTTGTCAATTCTTCTGGATGCGTTTAAAATGTGAACTATGAACAGAATCCTATTATTAAAACATAAATTGTAAATCTAATTGAAATCACACTGCTGCCAGAGAAACTGCAAATCAATATTTTCACAAATCATTCAGTCCAACTAGCCACTGCTCGACTGACTCTTACATTATACTCTCTTGGGGAAACAACAAAATAAACTCATTCACTACAGTCCCTGATAAAAGTCTTGTCGCTTATCCATTTTGTAGAAACAAAAGCTTATAACCTGACTTTAAATTAATCGATTGGTTTTAGAAATGTCTCATATGAAAGCTAAAACCCTCCCAAATTATGCTCAATATACTAAAATAAATTTGCTTCACTGAAGAAAGATTGATCATTTAATGAACACAGAAAGGTCAGATTTTGACAAGACAAAAGTCTTGTCGCCTTGTCATATGATGCACCCAATTCTAGATTACAGCCTCACCTGTGATCAGTTACTGATCAGTCAGTTAGTGTTTGTGTATAAAAAACCCCAGGAACCCCAGCCCTTCACATCAACTGCAACTTGACCTCTGACAACATGCCTAAGATCCACCCTGAGACCAAAGCGTTAATTATCAAGAGACTGAAGACCAGATCCACTGCTGAGGTGGTTGACACCTTCATTGTGTCTCAGCGTCAAGTACAAAGAATAAGAAAAAGATCTGAAATGACTGGAGATGTTTTTGACAAGCCCAGGTCTGGCAGACCCCGCAAGACAACTGCTCGGGAGGACCGTTTGTTGATTCGAAAATCCAAGGCCAGCCCCTTTTCCACTGCAGCAGACTCCACCAGGCCTGGTCACCTCAAGTCCCTGTGTCAACCTGAACAGTTTGTAGAATTCTGTCTCGAAATGGCCTCCATGGTCGAATCAGTGCACAGAAACCAGCACTAAACAAAAGGCAATTAAAAAACCGTGTGGCATCTGCCAAGGCCCACAGCCTGCTAAAAGGATGGACACTGGAAAAGTGGCAGAAGGTGGATTTCTCAGATGAATCCTCAGCTGAATTACATCACAGCCGCTGCAAATATTGCAGGAGACCTACTGGAGCCCGCATGGATCCAAGATTCACCCAGAAAACAGTTAAATTTGGTGGTGGAAAAATCATGTTCTGGGGATACATCCAGTATGGGGGTGTGCGAGACATTTGCAGGGTGGAAGGCAATATCAATAACCTAAAATATCAAGAAGTATTAACTACCTCTTACATTCCCAACCATAAAAGGGGTCAAATTTTGCAGCAGGATGGTGCTCCATCGCATACTTCTATCTCTACATCAAGTTTCTCAAGGTGAAGAAGATCAAGGTGCTCCAGGACTGGCCAGCCCAGTCACCAGACATGAACATTATTGAGCATGTCTGGGGTAGAATGAAAGAGGAAGCATGGAAGGTAAAACCAAAGAATCTTGATGAACTCTGGGAGGCATGTAAGACGCTTTCTTTGCTATTCCTGATGACTTCATCAACAAATTGTATGAATCACTGTTGAACCGCATGGATGCATCCTTCAAGCTCATGGAAGTCATACAAGATATTAAATATGGATCTCACAGCACCACTACTTAATTCACTGATGTTATGCAACATATTTTTGTATTTGAAGTAAATTATTTGTTGAATTTTCTGTAGGCGACAAAACTTTTGTCTTGCCAAAATCTGACCTTTCTGGGTTCATTAAATTATCAATCTTTCTTCAGTGAAGCAAATTTATTTTAGTATATTGAGCATAATTTGGGAGGGTTTTAGCTTTCATATGAGACATTTCTAAAACCAGTTGATTAATTTAAAGTCAGGTTATAAGCATTTGTTTCTACAAAATAGATAAGCGACAAGACTTTTGTCAGGGACTGTAGAATAAAGTCATGTGTCTCAGCTTTATCTGACGTTAAACCTCGCTTATCCATAGTTTAGGTCCATTATTGATCTAGATTAGACCAGGTCGTGCTCGGAAAAACTTTTATTATTGTTTTATTTTTTTATTAAAACCCAAATCCCATGCACCAAAGGTAAAAGTACTTGGGCTAAGGTAGTCCTGACCAAGTCTAGCTGAAGATCATGGAGATGGCACTGTTCTGTACTACTACTACTGAGGCTACAATCAGACTGCAGGGCTTAATGCTCAATTCGGATTTTTTTGGTGAAACCTGATTTATTTGTGAGGTCGTTCACGTTTCCAGTTCAGTTCAATTTGTATGTGATCTCCAGTGTGAACTTTAAATGCCCCAAAAGTGTCCCGCATGCTCATTAGAGTACATGGCGACGTCACACACAGCGAGCATGTTCAGTGTTTACGGAAGTCACCTAAACATGGACGCGAGCAATGAGCACCTGGAGATTTTAAAGTTGCTGTAGTACCGGAGTCATAACATGTACAGCTTATTTGTTTTTTAAGGAGGAGATTGAGAAGGAGAAGGACGAGGGTTTTGGCCGTGGCGTTTTGTGGGGCAGTGGCAGCAACGTCCGTAGAAAGGAACATGTGAGTGCGGAGTCGCAGCCAAGAGTGGTGGGATTGCGATGTGCTTCGCTCACATGGAGTTCATACACAATTTTTGTATGATGAGAAGAACTTTTGTGTACATTTGTGAGCTGCATTTGTGACGTGTAGGTGGGTTGAATGCGACCTGGCCGTTCAGACTGAGGTCGCATGTCAAAAGATCGGATATGTATCAGTTTTAAGAGCACATATCCAAGTGTCCTGGGTCACATTTGAGAAAATCGGATCTGTGTTGTTCAGACTGTCATTAAAAGATCAGATACAGGTCGCATAGGGGCCAAAAAATTTGATTTGGGTCACTTCAGGCTGCAGTCTGAACATAGCCTGAGAGACTGCCCAAGCAGCACTGGTCGAAGGATGGGTCAAATGCAAAGGATGAATCACAAGGGGTCAGTGAAGTTTACCTTACTTTATTTATTCACTGTTTTCTCTACTCAAAGTCATTTTCCAGTACAGTTCAGAGTCGCAGTACTGAGCCGTGGTGCAGGTGGTGTCCAGTGTGTGGTGTGTGTGCACATAGGCTGAGGTGGGTGTGTTAATGACTGCGTGTCAGCCAGAGCAAAGAGAAAATTTGAAAATGTCACAGGAGAGAAGTCGACCTCAGAGTGAACATCGTGACAATCTTTCACTGTTTAAACCTCCCCATTACCTCAACGCTTTCTCTCATTCAATACAAACATATCATGCCAATGCTCACCAAATATATTCTACAATAAATGTGCACTATGTAACATTTCTGGCGGAATATCCATCAGCTGATATGTTATTTCTTTAAAAATATTTGTTAACTTGAAGACAGGCAGGTGATGTTACTAGGCAAGTTCGTTGGAAAGGTATTTTTTAAAAGATTTTTTGAGCAATAACACCTGTAATGTGATGTAATGTAAATGTGATTAATGCCATACCTTGGAACATTTAAGCATACTGATATTTAATCAGGAAATGATCTGCCAGACAAACTATAGGAACGTGTGAGTTATTATATCATGTTAAAAAGAGCAACATGAGTTAATGATGCAGAACGGCAAAAATTAACTTGGAAAATCCACCTCTCTCCTCCTCCTCCTCCTCTCTGTCTCTTTCTTCTTTTCTTTCGCTCTTCCTTCGCTCTTTCTATGGCTACCTCTTCTCTCCTCTCTTTTCTATCTCAGTCTCTCACTCTTCCCTCTTCATCTCTCTCTCCATCTCTCAGTCTTTCTTTGCCCCTGCGGTCTTTTGCTTCTTTATTTCTCTCTCCCCTCGTGACCCCATTTTCTTCTCTCTGCCCTCCTCTGCCTCTCTATCTCTCTCTTCTTTTTTTTCTCTCTTCCTCCTCTCTTTCTATGGCTACCCCCTCTCTTCTCTTCTCTTCTCTTCTCTTCTCTCTTTCACTCTTCCCTCTTCATTTCATTCTCCAACTCTCAGTCTTTCTTTGCCCTGTCCCTCTTTTACTTCTCTGTTTCTCTCTCTTCTCTCTCCCTTCGTAAACCCATCTTTCTTCTCTCCTCTCTCCTCCTCCTGTCTGCCTCTCTCTTCTTTTCCTTCTCTCTTCCTTCTCTCTTTCCAAGGATATCAGCTCTCTCCTTTTCTCTCCTCTCTCTCTCTTCTATCTCAATCTCTCTCTCACTCTCCCCTCTTTATTTCCCTCTCCCTCTCTCAGTCTTTCTTTGCTCATTCGCTTCCCTTTTTCTCACTTTTCTCTCTCTATCCATAACCCCATCTTTCTTCTCTCCTCCCTCCTTCTTTTTCTCTGTCTTCTTTTCGTTCTCTCTTCATCCTCTCTTTCTATGGCTACTTCCTCTCTCCTATTCTCTTCTCTCCTCTCTCTCCCTCCTCTTCCGCTCTGTCTCTTCTTTCTTTTCTCTGTATCTCCTCTCTTTTGATGGCTACCAACTCTCTCCTCTTCTCTCTCTCTCTCTCTCTCTCTCTCTCTTCATCTCTCTCTCTCCATCTCTTCTTCCTGTTTCTCTCTCTTCTCTCTTCCTCCGTAAACCCATCTTTCTTTTCTCCTCCCTTCTCCTCTTTTTCTTTTTCTTATTTTCTTTTCTCTCTTCCTCCTCTCTTTCTATGGCTACCCCCTCTCTCCTCTCCTCTCCTCTCCTCTCCTCTCTCTCTCTCTTCTATGCCAGTCTCTCTCACTCTCCCCTCTTCATCTCTCTCTCCATTTCTCAGTCTTTTTTTGCCCCTGCCCCTCTTTCACCTCCATATTTCTCTCTTCTCTCTCCCCTCCCTAACCCCATATTTTTCTCCTCTTCTCCCTCCTCCTTCCTCCTCTGTCTCTCTCTTCTTTTCCTTCTCTCTTCCTCCTTTCTTTCTATGACTACCCCCTCTCTCCTCTCTCTCCATCTCCCAGTCTTTCTTCACCCCTGCCCCTCTTTCACTCCCCTAAGTCTTCTCTCTCTCTCTTCTCTCTCCCTCCATAACCCCATCTTTCTTCTCTCCTTTTCTCCGTCCTCTCGTTCCCTCTCTCGTTCCCTGTGTGGGTTGAGGACCGAACGGAGCAGCAGATGGTTGCCTTGACGACGGGCCTACACAAACGTCCTACCAGGCATTTCCCACTCCGCTCCACACAAACCTGGGTCTGAGGATTTTATGCCCGTTTTTGTTACTTTATCCATAAAAATGTAACTACATCAATACTGATTCAATACAGTAATAATAATCAGTAATCAGTATACTTTGCAATAGGCTCATGTGTGTTGAGTTTAGTAAAATACAGCCTATGCATGGGTTGTGAAGTGATGAAAATTTGGGACAAAATTTTCAAAATGTTGGTCCAGAGTAGGGCTGGGTATCATTAAGAAGTTGCTGATACGATACATACCTTGATACATAGGCCACGATATGTTTTCCGGTACAGTGCACTTTCGATTCAGTACGATTCGATATGATATATTTCAAATCGATTTAGTATGGTTTACTGAAAAAAGGCAAAATCATGGCTGTGATATTAAAAGTCTGCTAAGTCCACTAAGTTTGTGCAAAGTTAATATGAAAATCACCCATTTTACTCAAAACAGTGAAAATGTCAATTCAATTTCAACTTCAACTCTTACACAAAAGAAGTTAGTAAAATACACCAAAAATTACTTTTGGAGATATATCGATGCAGCAGTCCACCACATTGATACTCTGGTTACGTTTACACTGAAACGAATGACCATATCACTGTATCGGAAACGATTTGCGTCCAGACACATCGTTTCTGTGTCTGCAATCAAAGATTTCCCTCCACCCAGTAACACAAAACCGCCTGAAACACTGGTCAGGCTGGCGTCATGTCATCACATCGTCACAACGTCACGTGGGCGGTAAAACAAGGAAGTGGAGCACCGTGTCTGAAGTTGCAGCAGCCAGTTTTGAGCCAAGGAAGATGGCAAGCGAGAGAGCAGAGACATCCAAGGTTGTTCCTCGTTTTCCATAGCAAGTAGTTCTAGCTCTGCTGTTTCCCGTTTGTCTATGGTTTGTTTAAACTGTTCCGCAATAGCGTCACATGATTGAAGTCATAAACCCAGCGAATCAGGAAGGCACAAGTCACAGTGACGTAGTCTAATAAGGACGGCAACTGGAGCTCCTACATCAGCGTTTTCAGGCGTCCACACAGGGCCAGATCAGATCTGTACTCAGATGAATTTGTGGAAGTTGGCGGCACCAGATTGTTCCATCTCTGGGTTAGTGTGGATGAACACTGCATCTGCAATGTAAACGACTTGAATACTATACTAGTGTGGATGGGGCCTATGTCATCAATATTTCAATATTTTTGTGCAACCCTTATCCAGAGTCCTCAAAATGGCCTCAAAAGTCCTCAAATGTAAATATTAAGATATACTGAAGTAATATACATACCATATTCATGTTCAGATTGTCAATAGAGAACGAAAGCTCATATTTTTATTGATGACTTATAAATTTAAATAAAAAATCTCCGCTCATAAAGAGGGAATTAATATCACTCAGAATTTGAGTTTATAAATTTCATTCAGCTTCGAACATTTGAGGAAATTTTGAAATGTTAACAGATTGTGGATAAACTCGCTTGTGAGCTGCGCCAAAACACACCAAAAAACGTTTGCTATTCATATCTCAAATATTCGAGACCAAGTTTTGTCCCTTCTTTTTTGCACAATATCCTTAATCAGAACTGGACCTGATCTGCAGTGGTCCAAAGTTATTCCTCACTTACCTTAAGCGTTCCATGCATCCTAATTATTCACCACGATGAGTTATAAGCACTTTACCCAACTTCAGAGACCAGAGTAGAACAACTAGCATGCTCTTGTGCACTTCCTGATTCTCAGACAATAAAAACGCTCGACAGTACACAGGACTGGACTTGCAGAGGGGCAATTTTGGGGTTGGTAAAATGCACTTTAAAGGTTCTCTAAAGGTTTAACTTTTTGATTGGGGGTCTGTCACCTCCTTGTTTCCATGGATATGTCATTGCTGTGCTGGAAATGTCCCACAGTATGACATTAAACAGCTCTACTTTACATTTATTCAATTACAGGTGGTTTTATAGCTCAAAAATACTTAGAAAAATAGGCATTCTGACTGTGAGTAGGGTCGCCTCTCCACAGATCTGACCTCTAACCATGAAGATAGAAAGGTTTAATACCATACTGTGAAACAAATGCACCTTTAACCATGAGAAAAAGTGGTAAATTATTTTTCTGCCTCACAAAACAAATGGAAAAACCCAGTGCTGCACCCTATTAGAGCTCAACTTTAGATTGTTTCATACAACAATACTGACAGTTTTTTTTCTTACATCTTTCCTCACCTCCTGACACGCATTATATAAGTCACTTTCTCTCCACTCCTTTTGCTCTCACTCCTCTGCTCTCCCTCTTTTCACCCATCTCACTCTTTCGTTCTCCCCCTCTTTCACTCTCTGCCCAATCTCTTCTCTTTTTTCTCACTCTCCCTCTGCTTTTTTCTCAATTTTCCCTGTTTCCTCCTGTTCATCTCCTGCTCACCATCTCCCTCTTTTTCTTTCTTCCCTTCATATTTTATCTCTCCTTTCCTCTCTCTCTTGTTCTGTGTCTCTCTCCTCCTCCTATCTCTCCGTCTTCCTCTTTTTCTCTTTCATTCTAGCTTTCTGCCCTCCCTTTCCAACCCCACTCTCTTCCCGTTCTCTCTCTCTCTCGTTCTGTGTGCCTCTCTCCTTCATCCCTCTGTCCTCTCTCTCTATCTTCCTCCTTCTCTCTCTCAGTAGAACCTATAGCAATGTGTGGTAAACTGTATTTAAGTGCATTCAAATGGAGGACGTATCATCGTTCTTGGTGTTATGAAAAGTGCTGTTGGCAGTGAAAAAGGCGAAGTGAAGTTGTGACTGACGACAGTGGACTTTTTTAGATCCAGGATTTATTCTTGGCACCGCTGTATTTCTCCTTAATCCAACTGCAGTCACTTTATGTCTTTATACAAGCTGTGGAGTGCTCATTATCTGCAGGAATAAATAACAGGAAATAACAAGGAATGTGAGTTTAGATGGATTACTTACTAATGTACATTTATTACTGTCGCCATTTTAAAATTCTTGATGCTCAACGTACTCAATTTTGATGTCACTGTTAAAAAAAAATTGGTGGATTGGTGCAGCATCGGCAGTGATGCGGTCGCTGTATCAGACCGTTGTGGTTAAGTGGGAGCAGAACCAAATGGCAAATGGTCATGAGGTTATGTGGTAATGACCAAAAAGGGTGAGATCGTGGATATAATCGGTCAAAATGAGTTTCTGGGCGCTCCCTTAGAGATAGGGTGAGGAGCTTGGTCACACGGGAGGAGCTTAGAGTCAAGCCACTGCTCCTCCACGTCGAGGGGGGCCAGTTGAGGTGGCTCGAGCATGCCTCAGATGACTCCTGGGTGCTTCCCTCGGGAGGTGTTCCGAGGCATGTCACATCGGGTGTAGGAAGTCCCAGGACACGCTGGAGGGACTATGTCTCTCTGCTGGCCTGAAAACGCCTTGAGGTCCCCTTGGAGGAGCTGGAGGAAATGTCTGGGTGAAGGAACTCTGGGAGTCCCTGCTTAGACTGCTGCCCCCTGACTTCCCCGGATGATTTGAAGAAAATGGATGGATATTAAAAAAACAAACAAACAAACAAAAAAAACCCCAAAAACTCTTATTTGATGGAAGTTGATTTATAAATGAACATAAGGAGATATTTCTGCAAATTGGTGGTTCATTTTACACTTCAGTCAAGATGTAAAACCTTAAAGATGCACTGTGTAACTAGAGACAAGCAGGTGACAGGCCTTCCACCAGACAAGTTACCAAGCACCTTTAAGATGAAAGACTCTCTCCTCAATTTCTCAAACTAAATTTTTAAAGGAAAAATGAAAGGAAAGAAGGGGGGAAGTTAAAGAAAATGCCTTTAAGCTTGTAGTAATGAAAGGAAATGGTGAAAATAATATTAGTTAAGTATAGTGACTAAAAGTGTATATTAAAAAATGGACCAGTATATAAATATATGGGGGCCTGGCAGTATGGTTATGCTGCATTACCACCTTACTTTTGATTTATTTAATTAAATTTGTATGGTGTGTGTTTTTATGTTTATTATTGTATTTTGTTAAATGTTATACAAGCTCAAACATTCCCTGTATTTGACCTATCCTTGAATACCTCTGAGGCAACCATCTCCTAATTCTACCTGTCTCAAGATCTGGAGATGGGTTTATTGCTTCTGACAAGTTTCCCCAGACGAAACTGAAGGATGGGTCAAATACAGAGACACTCAGCTACTACTGTGCTGTTTTGCTGAGTCATTTTTGCAGTAAAAACAAACGAAAGGTGATACTGGACGCTGAAGCTATAATTTTCCTTGTCTATCTAATGTCTCTGCAGTGTGACCGGCGCTTTGACCCTGAGACCTGAGCTCAGAAGAGACATTTTGAGCTCTGCCTTACATAAAACACAAACACATACTCACTCACACACACTTATATAATTCCCTCCGAAACTCTCAAATACAAAAACACTGAACTCTGACGATAACGCGATGAAAGCCGGAGTGGAAATTAGGCTTTGGTATAAAAATCCGAATTTGGCCTGGAGCTCCACAGTTCAAGCAGCCAGACAGATGAGACAAGAGAATAACAAAAGATCTGACACAGTGTTTAGCACCTGAAGGCAAAATTGCAAAACGGCAAGAGCTACAGTAAAATGACTCGAATTCAGAACTGAATTTTTACAATAGATCTAATTACTTTTGATTTGTTGACTGGTTTATTTACACATACAGTAAGCAGATTATGAAACTTGTCTACTGAGGAGTGTGCTACCTGCTTCTTTCTGTGGAAATGATATTGCTCTGCCTGGAATGCTCCACAATATGGAATTAAACTTAGCTATCCTGCATTTTGTATAAGCAAACTTGACTTTTCATAGATCTGACCTGTAAAATGGCCTTGTGGCATCACCATCTGATCAGACATGTAGAAACAGGTGAATAATAGACAAACTAAATACAGTAAATCCATCAAAAAGTAGCAATAGTAGCAATAATATTTTGAAGGTGGGACATCATTGCAACACAAACAACCCCTAGTTATAATAGTAAACCAAGAGCAAAGTCCTATATTACACAAAATTTACTCCTGTGCTCTTTAAGTCATGTTAGAACGGTGTTACCTCCTTCAAAAAGACCTGGAGTTGTGTTTTGTTGCATTCACACATGTTTGAGTAACACTTTATTATTAGTTTGTCTACATCTCTACGGTAAACAGGGTTCTCACAGTCATGGAAATCCTGGAAAAGTCATGGAAATTGAAAATGTCATTTTCTAAGCCTGGAAAAATAATGGAATTTTAATATCTCTTTCACGCAACTCCATCATTCTGTTAAGTTATCATTAGTTTATTCTGATTATTTCTGAACATACGCACCTTTTTTAAAAAAAGGAGACGACAATAAATGCACTGACAGAATTTTGAATGTTAAAAAACTATAATCCCAAACCATAAGGTGAGTGGACAGAGTTAACACTTCAGATTTTGTCCTAAAAGTATGATCAATTCTACACATGTAGGTGCCGTAAAGTCATGTAAATAAAGCCACTTTAGGTCATGAAAAAGCTATGGAAAAGTTTTGAAATTTTGTCAGTGAAAAAGAGTGGAAACCCTGAGTAAAGCTCAAAATGCTCTGTTCCACTTTGTGATGTCATGTAGTGACAGTTTTCAAGTTAACAGCTACCTTTTGTCTTGTAGAAATTGGCTGAAAATATCCAGATGATTCGAGTGAAAGTGTCTGGAGCTTTAAAAAGCATGGTGGAGCACTTCCTGTATGACCACATGACATCATAAAGTGGAACAGAGTGTTTTCAGTTTGAGAGAAGAACTAAATATGCAGAGGTTGGGTGTTAAACATGTGTGAATGAAACAAACCCACCTGGTGTGTTTGTGATGAGGAAACAACATTATAACAGATCAGAAAATAGCATAATATAGGCTCTTTAATATATGCCTTTATGCTTTCAAGCTCTGTTTCAGTCTGTTTTGGATCTTTCTTTTTCTGTGTGCAGGAAGTAGCTTGAAAGAGAGACAGAGAGTGAGTGAGCTTGGGCTATGTCTTGTCTGAAAGTGTTATGACAAGACGTAGCAGCTGTCCGTGGGGAGTTGTAGCGAAAGTCCAAATTTACTGAGTCGTGGTTGTCGTGGGAGACAGACGGACTCGGGGGGATCAGTCTGACTAAAGGAGAGATGGTTTAAGAGCCAGGGACCAGCGGGACACCACACCTGCTGTTTACGGGTCTATTTGAGAAAGACAATGCACAACTTAGAGAAACAGATAGCTTTAAATATGAGGGATATTTTTTACTCGCTGAAATCTGCCAATGTGTTAATTAAACCAGGCATTGTTAGATCCATTGTGTTTTCTTTCTTAATAGTTTCTTTAAAGCATTCTAACTGTTGTGACGATACTGAAATTTGGGCATATACTAGTCGTTGTGCTCTTATACTTGTTCTGATACAGCTCAAGATCATTCTAAATCTATTGAGGAAAGGTTCATATCTGCGCTAATAATGTGACTAAAGGCCGCCACACACTACAGGAGATTTTGCCAGATTTTGGCTGTGATTTGCTTCTCCCCAAGTTCAGGGAGGCGTGACCCAACTTTGTGTCTTTGTGTCCTCATGTGTGCAGTGTTTTTGTGACTCTGAGCTGCCCTGTCAGATCAAAACCTCTAAACATCAGCAACACTATGATAACAGCCAATAAAACAGAGAGTCAGGGGAGACAGAGGCACAAAATACAAACTCGGGATATAGCGAAAATAATGAGAAGTCTTTATTACTCACCTCTGGTAAAGTGTTAAATTTAAAGTGCAGCATCTCATCCACATTATCCATAAAAACTGTCCTTTGCAAATAATGAACACAGTCCACAAAAACACTCTTTTAATCCAGTTTGAGATGTTCTTTAAAAGTAAAAAGGCAAGAGTAGTTCCTCACATGTGTCTGTTTACATCCACACAGCACACAAATCGAGAAGAAGCTGAAGCTGCAGATTAGCAATAGTGACTCTACTTCCTGTGAACTTAATCGCCAATCTTTTATGTTTTAAAAATCATATATCCGAAATATTGCACCACATTTCACAAATAATGATAACACATTTTTGATTTGTATCTAAACTAGAAGTGCAGTGCTCTGATCTTTTGAACACTGAAGAGTCTCAAAGCGAGTCATTTTACTGTAGACAGGAAACAGCAGACACATGGTGCTCTCTTAACTTTAAGTCTCATTAGATTCTCCTCGTGTCTGTGTTGTGTGCTTTTTGTTGCACATTTTAAAATCGTTTAAGACCAAAAAATCCTGTGGTGTATGGCGACCTTGAGGATGTTTTTATAACTCAAAAATACCTCCAAAAACACTGAGTGCCAGCTCATCTCTCCGCACTGCACTTGCCATAGTTCTGTCGCCAGCTTGTTTAATGCCATACTGTGGAACATTCTAGGCAAAGCAATAACATGAATAGAAGCAGAATGGAAAGTTACACATTGAACCTTAAGAGTAAAATGCTGGGATAAGAATTTAACCTGTTTGAATTAGGGTTGTCTAAAGCCCTATTTGTATAGGATTAGTATGACCTGTGGACCTTTGGTGATTTGTAGTAATTGTGGAGAATGCCTGAGATCTTAATTCCATGCGAATGCGCCATGTCTGTAATTTGTAAAGTAAAAATTACGCCACAAATTACCGACTATATTTCACCAAACACAGACGTCCCAGTGTTTGTTGTTGTAATTGCGCACCTTTTCTATCTCTTTCTTTTCCTGCATTCTTTTCTCTTTCAATCTCTGTGTCATTGTCAGTAAAATAGAGTAATTTACGGACTTCGCTTATCCCTTGCGAATGCGCTGCACGTAACAGAGGTGGGGCGGTAATTAGCAGATTACCACATGTCCCCAGGTTGTACTTATCCCTTGTGAATAGGCTCAAAGCAATCAAAAAACAGATATGAATCGATACTAAAACCATATCCTAACACTAGCAGAAATGAGCCTTTCCCAAACAGCTTTAAGATGATCTTGAGCTGTATCAGAATAACTGTAAGAGCACAAAATACACACCCACGGACCACTATGAATATATGGTCACGTGATAATATATATAAGAAAGAAAAAGCTAAATAAAGACTATTTTTTTTATATTCCTCATTATCAACATCGAGTTTGAGAATTCAGTATTGTGACAGCACTGGTTTGGATACAATAAAGAAACTACATAGTCAAGAGAAAGAGATTCAGTAAGGCAACACAATGGACAATACTAACAGGCTTTGTCAACAGGTGCAGTTGGCCGTGTTGAACTGAGGAGGAAGTGAAGCAAATCTCTGTGTAACTGGACCCTTTTGTTTTTATCCATTCAACTATCACACGTCACATATTATTAACGTCATACATCTGTTGGTATTTTAGAAATCATGATGAATGTTCAAAAACAATGGTTAGGTGTTGTGGGACAGACCAGTCACAGCAGCTGAGTGTCAGATGGAAAACGCCACAGTACAGTTGGTCCACCCACTGTCACCAGCCAATGAGAAATGTGGCGCCCCCTAGTGAGTAACCCTGGTATTAAAGTGCCTACGACAGGTTAGATTACTCCCTGACTGTATTCAGGTGAGTTTCAAACCTAGAGAGACTTTGAATAATTTGAGAGGAAGTGGAGTGTATTAAAAATAATAATAATAATAATAAGACCAGGACTAACACCAAAAGTAAATGTATATCAGTTTGAAGAGTAGGTCTATGGAACAGTTTGGATGACAGGTTAAAAGGATCAACATCAATTAAGGCATTAAAAAACAAACAAACAAACAAAAAAATACATTCTTATCACATAGAGAGACAATAAGATAATAATTTAGAGTCTGTACGCTACAGAAGCAGGTTAGTGTATAGGATAAATGTTGATGATTTTGAAGGAAAAATATTTTTTTTAGGTGTAGGAAATGGAACAGAGTTTACTCAAAAGAACTGCTGTACTGAACTCATGAGTACTGTTGTTTTTGTATTTAAGATTTTTGCTAAAACATTCACACTTGTTTTCCCAATTTGACAATTTTTTAGGTTAAAATTTTTACCTCCTATTTGGGATTCCCATAAAGCTAAAGTTCTCTAATGTAAACAGAAATTACTATCGGACAAATAAAAATATAACAAACAATTTTTTTGGGAAAACATGTTTTAAGTATCAGAAAAATTGTGTTTCTTGTAAATTGTGCTTTCTTCTTCCTGTAATTTTTAACATATATATTTTTTTTACTTTTCTTTGCTAATTGCTTGATTGGTGTAAAACTGCCAAAATTAGGAATGATAAAAATCTGACATACACATGTTAAACTGACCTGAAGTACATTAGGTTTCTAATGTTATATATGAAGGAAAGGTTGGAGTCAGAATATTATAGAGTTTAACCAATGGGAACCAAATATCAGGTCAAATCAACTTCAGTCTTCGATGATGTCGGTTTAATTAGTGTATGTCATTAACACTTAATTAGACAAAACGCTGATGTAGAGCTTTGTTTTGGTAATACTATTTGTATCACTGTTGAATGAATGGTAAAGGTGCATAGATATTATTGTATGCCTTGAATGTTCCACAGTATGACATTCAGTTCATACATTTTAAGTCGATTTTATTCCTCACTGAAGAAGACACTTTCTCCACAGATTTAACCTGTAACTTGGCCTGATGTTGTCCCATCCTTGTCTTCGTAGAGGTGAATTTAAAGCACCTATATTACGGTATTTTCTAGTCTTTATTATAAAGTTTCCTCATCATAAACATTGTGCTTTTCCAAAATTCACAGATTATTAATACAAAACCTGGAGATTTAGGCTGAATTTTGTTTCAAATTAGAAACACTTTGTTCCATCCTGTGATGTGGGAAGTACAGGAAGATTAATTTGAGGTTACTAATATAAAAGTACAACTAAGAGACATTTTAAGCAGATATAATAAAGTTATCTGGATAAAATGTCAAAAGAGCTTTCGATCAGTTGAGCATTAAACTTTTTGGAAGAAGCAGCCGCAGTATTTAGAGTTTGTACTAGACTGAGAGAGGACAGTGTACCGTACTTCCATACTGTCGGCTCCCTGCCTGAAAATCAACAATCTTTTCAGAGACAGAAGGAGAGGCGGCAAACTAGACAATATTTTCCATAAACAAAAAGTTGATAGCTAAAACTTCTCTATCTTCCACTATTCCTTCTTTAGACCTCCACCAATAACTGTAGTTTAATACCAGTTTAGATCTATGCTCAGCTGTCCAGCCATTACAAATCTCCTTCGTCAAATGTATTAAAGAGCCCATATTACAATATTTTCTGATCTATGCTATAATATTGCTAAGTTGTGTTTTGTTTTATTCAACATAACAAGGCTTAAATCTTCCACGAGTCAATTTTTCACAATATAGGACCTTCAAATTCCTTAAACTTTCATCCTGATTCGAAGTTGTTGCCCAAAAATACAGTATTACAGTACACACCCACTTGCAGGTGCCATGTCAGAAGGATTATTAAAAGTTTTGCCTGTGCATTCTGACTATATTGAACTTTTTATTGACAGTTAAAGGCTTAACACTTTTAATGCACGTTGGTTCAGTTTGTGGTTGACATAGCATCGAGCCAGGAGCAGCCCATCAGTTTGAGTGGAGGAGTGATGCAACAGCATAATTACAGTGGAATATAAGTATCTGTATGTGGCAGTGAAGCTTCAGCAGTCAGGTAATTTGAGTTCATGTTTATGCTGGTGTAAAAAGACATAATTTAATAGTCTTTAATAGTCATGCTGGTATATAACTTTTTTTTTTTTTTTTTATTTCAAGCAATACTAATGATAAACAATTGAAAAAAATACGAACCATCCTTCTTTCTGTTCTGTTGTACAAGTTGTATGCCTCATGAAAAATACAGTACTTAACCTTTGCTGATTAGTTTACCATTAGAATATAGAACAACTTAAAGGAAAGAGCAATTATCGCTGAACTATAAAATCCTGATCCAGACACGGCATTTTGCCTTGCCTTGGTTACAACAATTGATTTTTTTTGCTGTAATTTTACCTATAGTTATGCATCTTTATACTTTATTGCTCTATTGCCGCATTCATTATTTTAAATGCATAAGGATAAAGGGACATATTATGCAGAATTGAAATGTATTTACTTTTAACAGTAACAGTGTTAGATCATCATTAGATTATTCAAAGTTGTAGTTCAACCGATTGAGACTTGTACTTTTGAATATTAATAAACAGCCAGATGAAAAAGCACTTTATATTAATTGTACTTTTGTCACAATGTCTACTGAATAATCACAATCATTGACCCAGGGATTTTCAAGCAGTGTGCCGGGGAACTGTGCCCTCATCGATTGCCAGGGGTGCCTTGCAAAAATAATTTGAGTAAACTAATTCCAAAAGTTATTTATGGTAATAATTGGCCATTTTGAAGTGTCTTGAGTAGCTATCGACCTACAATACTGGTCCAAAGTTTTAGAACACCACACTTTTTTCATTTTTTTTATAACTATTTTTACTGTTTACCAAAACGTAACCTAAACTTTTGATTCATCCAAGTAGCCACTTTTGGCAGATATAACAGCTGGCTTGGCTTTCACTCTTCTGTCCAGTTCATCCCAAACCAGCTTGATGAGGTTTATGCCTGGAGACTGTGCTGCTGGACACTCCATGTTTTCAAGCTTATCATCGTGTTCTTTTTTCCTGAGGTAGTTTCGGCAGAGCTTGGACTTGTTTTTTGTTATCTTTTATCTTTTTTTTTTTTTTTTACCTTTGTACCATTTCAAGCTCTTCATTGGACTTACATGTCTTGAATTGCAATAAATAACTGGAAAAATGAGGGTGTTCTAAAGCTTTTGACCGGTAGTGTGTATGTTTTTATTTCTATACTGATTGTTTTGGGTCTGATGACTGATACTTTTTGGCCAATTTTGATCATTTTACCCAATTTAACTCATTCAAATTTGATGCAAACTAATCCATGAATCTTGTCTTACTACAAACTGGATACCAGATCCATTTAGTCACATTTTTGGAGTTTTCTCTCTCTGGACATAAGTTAATTTGTTATTTATTTCAAACCTGCACATACAATTCACATAACAATACAGACGCAAATACAAACATGCATGGTACATACATTTAAGATCGATAGCCGACATGCTATAAAGTATATTGACCAACAGATATATCTATCAGTCTATCTCTAGTCTTGAGCAAATCTCAAAAGGCAAAAGGCAAAAGGTGTCAGACACAATGATATTATTTACACTTTACTGGTGAAATTGGTGTAATATGATCATGTTTTAGCGTATGGTGTGCTTTAGCATATTTTCAACAGCTGCGTGTGGCATGACTCAAAAAATATTGAAAAAAGATGGACTGACCAATCTTGACACCCTTAATCTCAATAAACACCCGCAGTAATAATAACTTTTTGCACCATGAAGAAGTAGTGACCTGTGGCAGCTGATATACGAAGAGAAGTATCATGAGTAAAACATGAGTCAGAGCCACACTTGTGCAGTGAGAGTGGAGATGGACTGTGAACATAACTGTGAATCGTCCAATCACAAACATATCGTCTGTTATTCAGTCAGGGCCAGAATGGTAAACAAACCAAGACAAACCAACTGCATAAGAAGTAAATACATTTAAGCATAAAGATACGGCAAACTTAACATGTAATCTTCAGAATACATTATAATGTGAAATTTCAGCACTTTTTAAAAAGTTATTTCACGGTTTCTGATTGCATAACACCATAACATATAAATAGCATCACTCCCTCCCACAAAAATCCAGATCGAGTTTAATGTCCAAATTATCATTACTATTACGTAGACTCCAACCGTAGTTCAGATTGAATCTATAGCATGAGCAAAATAGTTTAAATAAGTCAGCTGGACTTACTTTTGGCAAATAGTTTCAAACAAATAAACCAAATACAATATAGCAAATGTTAAGTATTTTTACTGTTTGGAAATGGGGTTAAGTCTTGAGCTAAATTCTTCATTAGAAGGCGTTGAGTATATGTCTGTTTTTAGTTGAGTGTGACGCCATAAGAACAAGTTTTCCTTTTTGATTACATTGTACTTTTCTCTGAAGAACCAAGTAACGATACCCCAGAATAGGGCTGAACGATTTGGGCAAAATATCTAATTGTGATTTTTCTGACAAGATTCACAATTCTGGATTCTGATACATATATTGATACATAGGTCACGATACGATACATATATCGATACACAGGCCGTGATACGATACATAGGCCATGATACGATACATATCTCAATACATAGGTCACCATATGATACATATCTCGATGCATAGGCTGAGATACGGTACATATCTCGATACACAGGCCACGTTATGATACATACTTCGATACATAGGCCGTGGTACGATACATATCTTGATACATAGGCCGCGATACATATTTCAATACAGTGCACTTTCAGTTTGATGTGAGTCAGTATGATATATTTCAAATCTATTCGATACGGTTCAATAAAAAATCATGGCTGTGATACTAAAAGTCTTTGTTAAACCACTTCTTGTGCAAAGTTCATATGAAACACAAACATTTTAATCACCAAAACAGTGAAAATGTCAAATGTGTTGCATAAACAAGTTTCCTTCCTCCAAACAAGTAACAAAACTATAGCTGTGTAACAAAATAATTTAGTAAAATATACCAAAAAATACTCTTGGTGATATGGATACTGTATCATCACATTAAACAATAAGATATATAGATATTTTGATTTTTGCACACCCCTAGTAATAAGTATAAAAGTATATACTGTTCAGACTAGTGCTGGTTGCCCATAACAACCTGTACAACCCCACTCCCCACCCTCCTGTCTCGTTAGGTGCATGTTCCAGCGGCTGTCACCCGTTTTGTCCACTCACAGGGACGACCATCAAACCAGGACTCCCAAAACCTGTCTCCTCTCCTCTGTTATGTAAGTCCCAACTTTTGTCCACACCTGTCACTGCTCCTGTCACTGCTCCTGTCACTCCTCCAACACCAAACAACTGCATCACATCCTCTTTTCACACTTTTGTCTGTCCAACCTGGCAACGTACACCCAAAAAACAAGCACACAGGGTTTTTAAGCAATAGAAATGGAGAGAATTGTTGCATAGGAAAGTAGTTTGTTTTAATACAACATGGATTTTCTGGTTGTTTCTTCTGAACCCCGGATGAGTTTGCATGATTCATTCTGTGACTAATATTCATAAGGGTATTTCATTGATTCGAACTGTTTTAAAATACTGATGAATAATGTAGACTTAAATAATGATACCACCATGATGCAAAGGATAGACATTTTAACTGTCTAACAGTTTAAAATACAGGAAAATTCTCTTACCAAATAGAAAATATTACTCAACAGTGTTCAATAGTCTCGTCATAATAAGAAAACTGTACTAAAATGTATTTATTATAATTTATAATATTTTTTCCTCATTTAAAACAGATCTGGAGTTGTGTTTTGTTTCATTCACACATGTTTAATACACAAACCCTGCATATTTAGACTTTAGGAATTCTTCTCTCAAACAGGAAACACTCTGTTCCACCTTGTGATGTCATGTGGTAATAGTGGAAGAAGGAAGTGCTCCACTGTGTTTTTAAACTCCACACACATTCACCAGAATCATTTGGCTAATTTTAGCCCTGGATCTGCCGATAAATCTACTGGACTAGGGTGATTTTCAAAATAAAAAAACTAGGACATTCCCTTTTTTTTGGTGATTGGTAATACATTTGTAAAATGGGTGCATAATTAAGGAAAATTGTTATGCAGAGACCATTCATAACTTGAGCATGTAAGTCAGTATAGTCACATTTTATTTGTGTTTTGGTCATGTTTAAGCAGCTTTTCTGTATTTTACCTAAACAAATTTCAATTTATGCCTCTCAATACTGTTGGCAGGAATCAAAATGGTTAAAAATAGGGACACCTGGGACATTTCTTGTATAAAACTGGGACAAATCACTGGTTTTGGATAAATCTGGTGGGACAGGGGACACGGGGCTCAAGACTGGGACTGTTCCGGGTAAATAAGGACGATAAATGGTAGCTGTTAACTTGAAAACTACCTCTGCATGACATCACAAGGTGGAACAGGGCATTTTGAGCTTTGAAGATGTAGACAGATTAATAATAAAAGATTACTCAAACATGTGTGAATGAAACAAAATATAACTCCTGGGATGTTTTTGTCAAGGTACCAACATTATAACATGGTTTAAAGCTCACAAGAGTGAATTTTACATAATACAGCGTGTCCCGTTTAAGGATTGCTCATTGTTGCGCTGACTCTACAGATGTAAAAGTGTTTTCCTCCCTGTTGGCAGTGCTCTGAAGATGGCAGTGACTGATGTGTTTGATGGAGCTGTAGATTGTGTTACAGTGACCACAAGAGGACAGAGGCTGCATTATTACAGAGCAGCAGAGGAGGAGGAACAAAAGCAGTTCACTCACATGCTTCAACTCTTTAATCAAGGCTATGAAAGGGATGAGAGCTGATTATTTCTTGCATTCTGAAACACTAAAGCTGTTATCTTTAGTCATTTAGCCGATGAATCAATCAGTGCTGTCTTAATTGACTTAGAGCTGATATTTTTGGGGATTCAATATTTATCGTGTGTACAATTTATTTGCATTTGGAGCATATTTTGTCATTTTTTATGCACTGCGATAAGATTTGAGCTGTAGAGGGTTGAATAAATCACTCATTGTAGATACAAAAAGGCAGAATAACACTTTAGTTTTAGTTTATATTGCACCTCATGTACATTCAGAATAGTGTCATGGGAGTTAGTTTCAGTATGATCGTTTCTCGTGTGTATTTTTTCAGTAATATATCATACCAAAATTTGTGTTGTGTTTGATTTAGATTATAAGGATTTATTTGAGACAACATCAGAAAGGAGAGTAAGTTGGTTGGCTGACAATTTGATATTTTTTGGTATTTAAAAAGGCAGATCAAATTCATAAATTACAAGTTTAATCTGTCTTTTATATTTCTCCTAGTACTTTTTCTGCAGAAATTGTTGTTTTTAGATGAACACCCGTGCAGGTGTAGTCTTGTGAGTGCATTTTGGGTCAGGTACAGAGAGATGCGTAATAGTTTTGAAAGCTTTTTCCATGCCCCCTTTTAGTCGACTAATGAATCAGCAGGATATTTCTTTAGTTAACCAAGAATTTATTAGTCCACAGCACTAAGAAATACTAAACCTAGTACCGCAACAGTAGAATTCAACATAAGATTTTTATAGGAATATAGGATTTGGTGAAGTGTGATTTTTTTTTTTTTTTTGCATGCAGATTTGTTTTCCAAGAAGAGACTAGAACAGGGGTGGGCAAACTTTTTGACTCGTGGGCTATAAAGGGTTCTAAAATTTGATGGAAGAGCCGGACCAGGAGCAGATAGATGGAGTTTTTGGTAATCTACCTCATAAGAGAGAAAAACAACCCCAAAAATAATCCTGCTTTATTGAAATATCCCATAATTTAAAATAATTACAGAGCATTACAACAAAAGATATCTGTCTTTCAAGTCCCATGGTGTTTACTATTTATAGAAATGACTTTTAAAACACTGAAAATTAATAGTATTATTACTATTATTCAAGTGTGGTGAGCCCGCGGGCCGTAGTTTGCCCACCCCTGGACTAGAACAAACAAATTCTTATATTATTAACAGAAATCAACACCAAATCAACAAGCAGGAGGTGTTCACATCTGTAGAGCGGCGCCCCCTCTCACATCAGGAATACATTAAACACATAATACAATAAAAGCAAGAAAGTAGATCACATCGTCATCACGTTTGGACCCCTGTGTTCTCACCCCTCCCTCCCCCGCACCGAGGGACAGACTGCTCCCCCCACACATGTCTCAAATATAGACCCTCTACATACATACTCTTTGCTTCGTGCACAGATTTCATGTAGGTAGAAGTAGAACACGCACAAGCAATCAGTGCCCAGTCTAGATTTAAACCAGCTCAAATATGCATCAATACTGCAACCAAGCAACACATCGAGATGAGTGATTGTGACATTTTACAAGCTGGGAAAAGCTGTTCTTTTGATTTCGGCGTGTTTGTTTCGTTTCGTTTTATTATGTAAAGTTGGCATTTAAAGCGGCGCTATGTAACTTTTCTGGTGGAGGGTCAGGCACCTGCTTAATGTTTTTCTGCATGGAGGTGATGTTGTTTTGCTGAGAATATTCCACAGTATGGCATTAAACAAATCTATCTGGAGATGGAGACAAGCAAGTGATGACGCCAAGCCAAGTTACAGTCGCACTCACGGCAAGATAGAAACGTTGATGTGGCGTACTGTGGAACATTCCAGGCAAAGCAATAACATCTCCAAGGACAAGGAAACAAAAAGTGCCATAAAGAAAATGAAAATTCAACCAGGTAATGTCTTTTCTTTGCCCATTCAAGTGTTGCTGTCAGTCAATCACAGTCTCTTAACCAATCATTTCTCAAGATATTCATATAAACGCTGCAAAAATCTAAAAATAGACAAGTTAAGATGACTTGAATTAAGAAAGTTTCATCATGATTTGAGTAAATTTGAAAATTCAACCTGGCAATGTCTTTTCTTTGCCTATTCAAGTGTTGCTGTCAGTCAGTCACAGTCTCTTAACCAATCACTTCTCAAGATATTCATATAAACATTGCAAAAATCAAAATCTAGCCAAGTTAAGATGACGTGAATTAAGAAAGTTTCATCATGATTTGAGGAAATGTCACTTGACAAGTAAAATTATCTAGACTTTTTGTACTTAAAATATGAAAATACATCTTGCTCCACAAAAACTACACTTAAATTAAGAAAAACAACAACTTTTTGCACTTAAAATAAGAAACAAAATACTATAAACGTTGCTTGAATTTAGAAAAACACACTTATTCCATTGGTAGATCATTTTATTGTCAAGTTGAATTGACTCAAATAAAGTCAAATGTTCTTAATTTAAATAATTTTAATGTAGCTAGATATTGTTTTTTAACGGTGAATACATTCTCTCTCCCTTCCATCATCTCGCCTTTACTTTCCTTTGCTCTGTGTCTGCCGAAGCAGCAGAACCAGCAGGCACCTCAGCCTCTCAAACTCCATCACGTCTATCAGTCTTTACCTCCACAACATAATATTAACAACTGCAGCAGAGTTCATTTCCTGTTTATTAATGGAAATGTGTTCGTGACAACTTATTTTAATCACAGCAAAGAGCACATGTCATTGTACATTAGTCACACTTGTCGTCTTTACTAATAAGAGTAAATATGCGAATACGCTGAACTTTTTACATATTGCTCCCACCCCATTAGAAGTACTGCAAGTTATAACAGTAACATCAGCTTTAAACCCACTGAAAGAAAACTTAATTTCTATCTCATATCTGCGAATATAATCCTGTCTGTGCTCGCTCTCTTGTTGCCATGAAAACATTGGTAAAAAACTACAGCCTCCAAAAAAAAAAGTCTGTTACCATAGAAACACAGTAAAGGTGTATGCAAATTACTTTAAATGACTGTTTCCACGGTAACGGCTGTGTCAGCTGTTTCCGAACTGATGGACAGGGACCAAAAAGTGGGTCACAAAGAGGTCAGATTTCTATTAGTTTGAATTACACTGGGAAAAAGTATAAAATAACACTATTATTAATTATTATGTAAGATATTTGAGTTTTTTATGCGAATTTTAGGTCGATACTTAATCTAGCTATTCCTTCCATTATGCAAGCTTGACAACAGCGTATTTTAAATTTACCAAAGATGATCTAAGTGGGTTTAGACTTTTCTTATTTGACTCCAAAGTGTTTATATGTGAGTAAAAACATTAAAGGGTTTCAGAAAAGTGAAAATTCTGATCGTTGTCATATTTAAAACAAAATATCATGTCTTTGTAATGCGCAAAAGTCCTTAAAACGCATATAGCCCAACATAAAGTTGATGAATTGTGTGCGCAACTTATTTATCCATGCGTAGTTAATGAAGTTACGGTCCACACGTTGTCATAATAAAACTTGTATCCAAATTAATCATTAAGCAACTCGTCACTCAAAAGTATAAAGTGGAAAAAAAAAAAGACGCCACTAATGCGCCACTCAGATTTAATGAGCAAAACAACAGCGAGGAAGTGGGACTGGGAACTTCACATCTCCGCCCACGCGCTCAGGATGGTACTTGAGTTTTAAAGTTACGCAACAACAGCCCCAATTGGCGCTAGATTAGGTCCACTTTGTGTCGCCAGAAGAGGTTAGGAGAAGTTTGGAGTGGTGGGAAGAACATTGAGAGGGCATCCATGCAGTCCGTGCCAAGAGTTCAACTTTGGAGAGGTCTTTTGGATCAGCATTACGCACAGTTTTTTATAGAGAACTACGAATCCAACTTGGCGCAGTGTGTTGCCCAACCACCTACACACATCTCACATGCACATTTACCTTTTAACAAACCCCCAGACGCACTTAATTGACTCGCTAATTAACCCTAATTGATAAAAAGGACGTGCCATGCCAATTGGGACATACGCGCGCGTCACTGTCACCGCTAAACTGAAGGTATTCCCAAAAGTCTTGACCGGAAACGCGGCTAAACATTAACGCCAACGCTTGACAAGAAATGTATACGATTTCGCCTTGGGAGGAGCAGGGTAATTACTGTATTGTACGTCTATCCATCCAGCTTGTGTGATGTTGTTTTGTTGCCTAAAGCCATCCACGCTTCCTCGCGCTGCCAACTCTCCAGGAAACTCCCGCTTCGTGTGTGTATGTGGTGCCTTTTTTGTTTTTTTCCCCCAATTTGTAACACCTCGCGTCCCACAGCCAAGAAACCGTCACGTCTATTGATTTGAAAAAAAGCGCTTACCTTGTTTGTGAAGGTGTGGACAGGTGGTGTTGTCGTATTAGCGAAGAGAGAGAGTTTTGGAGCGTCTGGTTACATAGAGGACCATGCTGCTGTGGCGAGTTGGTGATTTGGGGGATGCGCGCATGTTATCCGGCGACGGTCCACTCCACTGATGCTGCAGCCCGGTGCTACTGAGGCTGCAGGAGACGATGGTGGTGGTGGTGGTGATGATGGTGGTGGTGATAGTGACAAGGCGGAGGAGAGCGCATTTTGGAGCCGAGGCAGAAGCACTAGTGATGTAGCCTACAGTCACACAGTGCAGACAGAGCGCTCCACCCTCCCCAAGAGACTCCCAACACTCAACTCACTCAAAATCTGCAGCAAAACTCAGGGATAATGTCAGCAGTGAGCGAAATGTTTCAGTGTTTCAAAAAGGCTACCCATAACTGCACGATTATTAAAGTGCCAAAGTTAAAATGTCATCACGTGATCGATTTTCATTTTATTGGATTTTAGATTTTAATTAGGTTATGGATTGTTTTTCCACTTGACCTATTTGAATCACACCACTGTTTACTATACATGGGCTTCAGAATGATGAAAAAATAAGACTGTGTTGCCATAGTGATTAACGATTTAAAGTATATCAGCTTTATCTTTTGATGAAGCACGTTGCAGCAGAAAACTACAAGCAGATCTTTATTTCTGTCAAATTAGGCAAAGTTTATAGGCTTACTGCTATAGGTATTGGTATTACAGCTTTATCTGACAATAACAATACCTATAGCAGTAGGTATTGATATTGTCAGATAAAACTGTTTTTATTATTACAATTAAAGCATACAAATCAAAATGTTACAGCCAACAATAATTAAATAATAAACTCAGCTCTCAAAAAATTTAAGCCTGCTATATTTTGATGTTTGTTGGGCTACTTTTAAAATAGTCTACTGCTTTACTATCTTTACTATCTTTTTACTCATAGATTACTTTAATTATCAGTTTAAAAGTGGACCTCAATGAAGCTTTATAGCTGTAGTTCGACACTAAACTTGTAAAAGTAGGTCTACCATGGCACAATAGGAAAAAAAGGATACCCACAAGTTTCAGAATGATGAGAAATGAGGACAATTTAACACAAAATGTAATATAATATCGTTTAATTACAGGGAATAGTCCTCAGAGTGTTGCAGATAACACTGGGTGGACCATTTAAGAATGTGTAAGTGCAAGTTCTAAGTTGTGTTCTGTGCAGTTTTTGTGCAGGTAGGGAGGCTTATCTCTAGACATAAAGTGATCTTGGTTCAGATGAGGTTTCAGATTTAGTCTCGGAGCAGTTCTTGTTTTTATCCGATCTGTCATAAATCACAAAAAGAGCAAAACGTCAAAATCAAAACATCATTTCTTTCTGAGCTGAGTGTTGTGATCTAATTATCGCCGTTTCCACACTGACCACACGTGGAAGCTGTTAGAGGCGTCACTCCATTGACGCACAACGCTGAATACTGTAAGCTATTTCTGGCCCTCTGCTGCCGTACATCATTTTGCCTTTTTTCACGCACTTGGACTTGCAGTTTATAGATTGTCCACCAGAGAGCGCCACAGGCCAAGTGTAGCGCACTGCTGTGGAGACTAGTGACCAGTGACCAGAGTAAAGATACAAAATCAACCAAAAGATGGCAGTAGCACGCCACATTTCCATCCAAATGTACAAGTAAGACTATAAAGAAGAAATGTTAAAATATACCAGTGTCTAACTATTATATTTTTTATTGTTTGAAATGTTTCTCTTAATTCAGATATCTTGGAAAACATGCGTTACTGTGGGAGTGTTCACAGATCTATGTTTGTCTCCATGGAGATAAATGTGTTTATGCCATACTGTGGGACATTAGGTTTTTACAGTATAGAGTATTTGAGACAAGCGGCTGGAGAGAAAGAAAATGTCTCTGTGACTCTGGCTTCATCCAGACTAAACATCACAGACAGAAATGTAAATAGTGTACTTTATGTGTCTCGTACAGTAACTTCCGTAAGTACATTTCACTGTAGACATAAAACACAAGCCTCACAAGTTGAATTAACTTCAAAAAGCGCTGTAGCATTTCTGCTGGAGGATCCATTACCAGCTTGTCTGTGCAAATGTTATTTCTTAGACTGGAATGTTTTACAGTGTGGCATTAAACATATCTTTTCTGCATGGAGACCTGCAACTCCACTCTCAGTAAGAATTAGTTTTTCAAGGGTATTTTTGAGCAATTAAAACTAGGGATGTAACGATATCCAAATCTCTCGGTACAATATTATCACAAGATGCATGTCATGGTACGATATTTATTGCGATATTTTGAAAAGGTTAATATAATTGTAGATTGGACACTTTTTTGCTTTTAAAATACCTTGACAAGATTTTGGTGTGAATTATTTCCATCATAATCCGAAGAATTCAAGTAAAAAACATATTTCTTCACATTGTTTGCACTGAAATGAATCATGGCATATGGAGTTCCCGATGTTTATAAGCTGCTGCTACTATAAAACCACGCATTTAAAGAAAGGAACTTGTGATCTGATATATTGTGACAGCTCATAATATTATTGTGAGACTTTTGACGATACGATATCACGATATTTCGATTATTGTTACATCCCTAATTAAAACATTTCAATTAGAAGATAGAATAGTCTGGTGCTTTACCGTGGAAAATTCCTGACAAAGCAATAACATCACAAACAGCGGATTCCCTACCAGAAAAGTTACATGGTGTACCTTTTAGGGGTTTGCAAAAATATCAAAATATCAATATATTGTATTGTTTAATGTGATGATACAGTATCGATATTGTGAGCTGGTGTATTGATATATACACCAGAATAGTTTTTGGTATATTTCACTAACTTTTTTTGTTACAAAGCTACATATTTTTGCTTGTTTAGAGGAAGGAAGGAACAGTATCGATATTGTGAGCTGGTGTATCGATATATCACCAAGAGTATTTTTTGGTATATTTCACAAACTTTTTTTGTTACAGAGCTACATATTTTTGCTTGTTTAGAGGAAGGAAATTCTTTTATGCGACACATTTGACATTTTCACGGTTTGATGATTTAAATGTTTGTGTTACAGATGGACTTTGCACAAGAAATGGTTTAACAAAGACTTTTAGTATCACAGTCATCATCTAGCCTTTATTTTTTTATTGAACTGTATCGAATCAATTTGAAATATATCGTATAGAATCAAAAGTGCGCTGTAACGAGGTATGTATCATATCGTGGCCTATGTATCGTATCGGC
This sequence comes from Boleophthalmus pectinirostris, assembly GCF_026225935.1. Taxonomy (NCBI): domain Eukaryota; kingdom Metazoa; phylum Chordata; class Actinopteri; order Gobiiformes; family Gobiidae; genus Boleophthalmus; species Boleophthalmus pectinirostris. The sequence goes on along the minus strand of NW_026571153.1, from coordinate 11,469,939 downwards.
AACTTCTTAATGATACCCAGCCCTAGTACCTTTAAACATAAGAGCTAATAAACCTTGCTATTTTGTTATTTTGCTGTTATCAATTGTTTTTACAGTCATTCAATTTGACTATGAGTTTGTTATTTTTTTGCAGTTAATCCAATATAAAATTCAGCCTGAAGTACTTACTGCTGACTCAATATCCTATCCTTTTACTGTATCATTACATTATTGTAATCTTTAATTTAGAGACCATTTTTGCTGTTAATCTTGTGAACTCCACGTCTTACTTCACTGTTTCAGGCTGGCTCTCGCTCTATGACGACATGGGATTTTGAAACACTCAAACATGTCAGTCGTCTTCTCACTCATTCCTTTAAAATGCTGTTGAAAGATGTACAAAAAGCAAAAAGAAAACATAGCATAGCAGGAAGTTGTGTCAGCTCTCCATCATCCTAAAATTTAACAGCTTAATGTCAGCTGATCCTGCGTTAGTCCAAAGAGCATATACTTTCTGCACCGCACGGTTTACATCAATCATTTATTTTCCCTCACCAAATGTGTTCTATAAAATGCGATCTATAAAACAATAATCTGTAAAATCTGTAATCAATGAAACAGTTTATAGCAACGAAGAGGAGTTGTGAAATTCTCATGCGTGACTAAAAATTGCTAAAACAAGATGCCTGAGTAATTTTCCTTGCAAAACTGGTTTGCTGTTAAGGACTTGGGTCAATGAAGCCACAGTAGCTGTCAAATATGATGTAACATTTAGCGGGAGGACAGGTCAAAATGCTTTAAATTGCCTTTAAACTGTCAAAATTGACCTTTTAAACAACTAAAACTGGCTGAAAGTTTAAAAAAATAAAAGTGGAATGGTAAAAAACCAAAAGTGAATTATGTTGTTAAACTTTTACATAATTATTGAGATTTCGTTCTTTCACTTATGGACTAATATTTGCCTCCATCTGAAACAAACAATTCTAAAATGTAAATGTATTTTGTTTTTCATGCATTAGTTCTGTTGTAATAGTACTTTGTAATAAAAATATATACCGTATTTTTCAGACTATAAGGCGCACTTAAAATCCTTTCATTTTCTCAAAAATCGACAGTGCGCCTTACAATCTGGTGCGCCTAATGTATTAATTCCAGATGTGCTTACCAACCTAGAACTGATTTTATGTGGTACACAGCGCTCAAAAATCTATCTAAATGTTTTAGTGCGACTTAGGTAAACTACGAAGCTGCACCGCTTGATGGACTGCCTTAGCATTACGCCTACTGTAGTCACGAGTCTCACAGAGTAAAGGGCAAAGTATAGTTCTGCATTGACTGAATGCACACTGCCGCCGTTGCCTCGTCGCTGTTGTTTTTTATTTATGGGTCTGTGTCGAGGTCTGTGCACCTCAAAGTAATTCACCACCACAACGCTAGGAGGCTAGGATTTAAAAATGGCGTTTGTGTATACCGGGGGTCGGCAACCTTAAATACTCAAAAGAGCCATTTGGACTGTCTCCCACAGAAAAGAAAACACCCTGAGTCACAAAGCCCTTATATACAGAACAGACTCACCATCAGCAGCATATCCTCTGTCATAGAGAGAACACATATATTTCACTGAATCGTGTCCTTTAGTCCAACAGAAACTGACTGCATCAAGGAGAAAGCTGGATTTTTTCAGCTCTGATAGTTTATGCAAATTAGTCATGTGGTTTTAAGTTTCATTTCTGTAAAATGTAAACAAATGTGCACAAAGCTGCATCAAACAGATTATTACTCAATGTACATTCGAGTTCTCCTCGTTGGAAATAAAAATCCAAACTTAAATTATCCACCCACATCCACATTCATAATACACATTCACCAAGACAGGGAGGCACCACAATCTGTCAATGGATCGTGAATGCCTGGGCTAAGGGATCAGTCTCAAGTGTCGTCCCTTTATTTTGTTTAATGCGCCTTATAATCCGGTGCACCTTATAGTTCGAAAAATACAGTATATATCTACACAGCATTTTGAATATACTTCCAAATTGTGAAGCTCAATTTTGATTAAAAATTTGTTTAGATTTGCAAAATATGTATAAAAAGTATAATTCTCTTCAGAGCATATTGTAAAAAACTCGAGGAGTGTTCACATATGAGAGACGACTGAAATCTGAACTGATAAACTAATACATGAATGTGTTTAGAGTATGTATTTTAGAGGTAAAAGCTCTAATCTACAGGCACAACAAGATGAGAGGACATTCTACTATAAATAATTGCAGCCTTTGTGATTTGATAATTGCCTAGATTTGGCTCATAGTTCAGAAATTACAGTAACTAATATTACAGGGGGGACCGTGTGAAGCTTCTTGCCCCAACCCCCCACATTTGTGTCGACGGGCCTGGCTTTAATATAACATGTCAGAGTTATGTTAAGAATGCGTTACATTCTCGGTAGATTCTCCGTACATTTACAGCACATTTAGAGCACAGCCTGTTCTCTGTGTTTAATCTAATTGAACCATTGCAGCGCTGCCTCGTCATGTCAGGGTCAGAATGTCCCCGCTCGCTTCTGTCTCCAGGGGACAAGGCTCACTGCTCACTGAATATACACTATTCTATTTAACACATGAGGAGAAGACCGCACTGTGTCCAATTACAAACCAGCCGCTAATGTAACGTCATGAGGAGACAGGCACGAGCTGGACGTCCTCTGCTTCTGTTTCTCAGAGGGATGGCCACAGCAACATTTGGTGTGAGATAAAATGTTATGGTTAGTTATTGTCACAGCGCAGCACTTTCTTTTACTGTGAATAACTTTATCACAATGCACTAAACACTCCACCCAAATGTTTCTATGTTGCATAATCTTAAGTAATATTATGCTCATAGTCATCTGATCGTACAGTATCAGGTTGTACCCACACAGCCTGTTTAATGTACTGTTTTTCATCCATATTCCCTGAGGGTGGAAGTAATTGTAAGCACTGTTTGTCTGAAGCTTTGTTACTTAAATTAAACTTGACCTAGTATTTAAAATATGTCACTCATTTTACCAGATCTTTGGCACATTTTGTCCTAACAACGTGAAAATTGGCACTGCACACACCTTTCCCATTAAGATGACACCCTCCGCATTTGAGATCGGTCAGATAAGTGTTTCGAGAGTTATGCGCGAAACAGACAAACAAACACAGACAGATGGTCCTTGAATGAATAGATAGATGTGAGCTTTGCTTTATCACACTCTGACCTGAAAGAAGTGACTTATCTGGTAGCTGGATCTACAACAGGTGAGCTCCTCGTTTGTGCTGTTAAACAAGTTCCTCTCAAGAAACATTACAGCCTCAAGAAAACCAGCATTAGCCAACAATTTTTCACTTAGTCATGCTCACCTTTTTTGTTGAAAATGAAGCCCCTAAACAAGCCCATGAACGCTCGTTTAGATCACAGGCTCCTGGAAATTAGCCTGATTCATCAGCCGGTTTAACTTAGTGGAAACCATCTGACCTCGCAGCATTAGGATTTCTTCGCTCGATGGTAGATGGGTACTTTTTAAATTTAACCAATCGCTGCTATTTGGTCGTGTTGTTTGTAATGCACCATTAACATGGCTAACTGGTATATTAAGCTTTTCCCAAATCCCGCAGGAAGAAGGGCACTAATGTCTTTCCCCTTGATAAAATTCACCAAACATTCTCTTTGTTCCGGCTTTAAATCCTTGATCTCGGGAATCGTTGCCAACACAGAATATTCGCTTCGTCTACATCCATCTCGACCACTTTGTTTACTGTTGTGCTGAACCACAAAAGGACCAGTCATGGCTTCACAGATCTTTGCTGATTGGCAGGTGTGTGTTCTACAGCTTCTGAGGTTCTCTCATACCGTCTGGTGTATTCCGATTCCCTAGTGCAGGGGTGTCAATCATACGGCCCGGGGGCCAGATCCGGCCCTTCAAGACCTTTAATATGGCCCTCGGCTGATTTTCTACTAAAATATTTTAATTAAATTTTCTATTAAAATATTGTTAATTTTCTGCGGCGTTTATCACAGCAGCGTCTCCAGCGTCTCTGTACGTGGCCCCTCCCACCAGAGCAGCACGAATGAAGACGTGTCTCTTTCCAAATGCTCTTAAAGGACGATCGTTTTGACTGTTGACCATGACACCCTCATCAGCAAAATGTCAAAAATGAGAAAAGTGGACGCCGAGTGCAGGATTTTCCAAGAAAATTTGACTTATTCCTATTTGCATACAAGTTCATGTTAAAACATTGTGTTGAAATTGTATTGTATTGTATATGTTTCAGGTTGTTCATAATATCATATTTTGTAAAAGAAAGAGTTCATCAATTAAAAAAGGATTTCTGTAGTAGATTTGTGTTTCTCTGCACAAATATTTGAATTTATTGCTATTTTTGGGGTTTATATGCCATGAGTTTTCTGATCCTGCCCCTTTGGGATCAAAGTAGGTTGGATACGGCCCCCGGACTAAAATAAGTTTGACATCCCTGTCTTAGTGAGCGGAGGCACTAGGTGGCGCTGGCCTGGCTACCCGAAAATGTCTTTAAATCCATTGTGTATTTAGTCAAGTTTTTTGGCAGTGTTTGTTCATGTGTGCATTGTGCCACTTTGTGGTAATTTCTGAATTTTCCACTGTACAGTAGAGGTCACCCCCTGCAGGATGTCATCTCAAAGTATCAATACAAAACTTAAAAACACACCGACTACTGACTACTGTATTACAAGGCTGTTAAGAGCACTTTGGACATGGCATTTCAGCAAAATAAACCCATTTAGTAAACTTATAAACTTTCATGTGATACTTTTACTTGAGTATATTTTTTCTCAAGTAACAAAATCAAGTTCTTCTTCCACCTCTGTGCCACATTTACCAACATCTGTCTGATTTTTATAGTCATTTGATGGTTTTATTCCAGTGTTTTAGTGCATGTGAAGTAACCAGACTGAATAAGAAGGTGTCCGTGGTGTGATCCTGTTACACTCGTGACCCTGTATCCTCCCATATGATCTGCTGTCACATGACCTGCACATGTACAGCTCTCAACTGTCCCCGGGGGAAAACAGGGTGATGGATGGATGGCAGGTGGGCGTCGCTCTCTCTCTCTTCTGCTGTCTCTCTCCTTCTCTCACCTTCCCTCTCTCTTCTTCGCTCTTTCGCTCTCACCTTTCTGTTTAGCACTTAACCTTCCTCTTTCTCCCCTTATGTCCCATTCTCTCTAGCCTCCACCTCTCCCTCCTCCTTCTTTCCTTCTCTCTCCCTCTCTGTCGCTCTCACCTTTTTCTCTCTCTGTCTTTCCTCTGGCTCTCTCTCTCTCTCTCTCTATCCTCCCTTCCTCCTTCTGGCCCTCCTTCTCTCTTCTTTCTTTCTCTCTCACCTTCTTTCTCTCTGTGTCTTTCTGCTGGCTTTCTCTCTCTTTATCTCCCTCTCTCTTTATCTGTCTCTCTCTTTATCCCCCCCCCTCTCTCTTTCTGTCTCTCTCCTCTCCCCCCTTCCTCCTCTGTTCTGTTTCTCTCTCATCCTCTTACTCCCATCCTTTCCGCTCTCACCTTCTTTCTCTCTCTGTCTTTGTCTTTCTTCTGGCTCTCTCTTCCTTTCTCTTTAGCTCCCCACCCCCTCTCTCTCTTTCTCCCTCTCTCTCCCTCCCTCCTTCTCTCTTCTTTCTTTCTCTCTCACCTTCTTTCTCTCTCTGTCTTTCTGCTGGCTTTCTCTCTTTATCACTCTCTCTTTATCACTCTCTTTCTCTCTCTCTCTCAGACGTGTTATAATGAAACAACAGTTCAGCTTTTCTTTGAGATTTGGTAAAATTCAGAAACAAGTCAAGTCTCTCAAGATCAAATTAAATGTTTATTTTAAAGTACATGTGGGCTTATAAAGAAATGATATTTTGCATCAACATTCCCTTCAGCTAAATGAAGGCTTTGCATTTAACGAAGCTCTGATACTGAAGTGAGACTTTAATCAGAATTTTATTTGAACAGAATCTGAATTTAATAGAAACAACAACAGATGATTTGAGTTTGTGCTGTTAAACAAGTCCCTCTCACTGAAGATTACAGATACAAGCTACAAACGGTTTAAAACAATTATTATGGAGCTAAACAGTGACCTCTCTCCTCCTGATTCTGATTCTTTGAGGCCACGTGGACGGTGTGGACGGTGTGTTCAATGTGTTCAGTGAGGGACAGGTTAGTTTTAGTGTTACAGCTGTAGAGAGAGGTTCAGTGGGGATTTTTTAAGTGGGAGTACGTGATTTGTGACGCCATCGATGTTAATATTAACGCCTTTCATAATCACCTACAGAGCATAAATCATAGGCTACAACACATGAACCAGGATTAAAACAGGACTGAAGCAGGAGAACTGAACCAGGGGGACAAAACCAGAACTAAACCAGGTCTAAACCAAGACTAAACTAGCTCTAAACCAAGACTAAACCAGGACTGAACCGGGAGGGCTAAACCAGGACTAAAGTAGCTCTAAACCAGGACTAAACCAAGACTAAACCAGGACTAAACCAGGACTGAACCAAGACTAAACTAGCTCTAAACCAGGACTGAACCGGGAGGGCTAAACCAGGACTAAAGTAGCTCTAAACCAGGACTAAACCAAGACTAAACCAGGACTAAACCAGGACTGAACCAAGACTAAACTAGCTCTAAACCAGGACTGAACCGGGAGGGCTAAACCAGGACTAAAGTAGCTCTAAACCAGGACTAAACTAGCTCTAAACCAGGACTAAACCAGGACTAACCTAGCTCTAAACCAGGACTAAACCAGGACTAAACTAGGACTGAACCAGGAGGACTAAACCAGGACTAAACCAGGCCTAAACTAGAACTAATCTTGGACTTGAAAGCGAGAAAAAGAACCCTGAACTGTGGAGCAGGGTATCCGCAAAGCACGTTCGGGCGACGGCTGTGCTTAGCCCCATGGGGCACCGCTCCTTTCGCCTGCAGTCACCCGACGGTCTACGTGGGTGCACCTCTGGGCCTGTCCTGACACATAGTCCTGGTTCATTTATGGTTTAGTACTAGTTCAGTTCTGGTTTAGACCTGGTTTAGTCGTCTTTTAGTCCTCCTGGTTCAGTCCTGGTTCCCTCATGTCGCAGGTCACTATAGGACAGTTCTGCAGATATCATGAGTCTATGCAGGTTGTTTTCTCCGTTGCCAGTAGCTCCGGTTTGACATTTAAGTTGTAACTATTTTATATTTGTTATTTTTTTATATCTCACGTCGGGAGAAGTGGGTGAACGGTGTAGCCCCGCATACTACGCCCACTACACCCCTGGAGCAGCTGGTATGTGACAAATGTGTGATTGTTCTTTAGTTCTGCTCATTTTTAAAGTTTTTTTTTTAAAGTGACAAGTGACATAATTGTTAAAAGTTAGTCTCTCACCTCTCTCTTGTCTCCTTTTCCTCTCTCTCTAGCCCCCACCTCCTCTCTTTTGCGCTCACACTGACTCATAAAAACCTTCTCATTCCTCTTCTCTTCATTTTTCTCTCTAGCGCTCACCACGCTCTTTCTCTCTCTCCATCATCTTCATCTTCTTCACTGGCTCCCCATCCAGCAGCGCATCAACTTCACAAGATCCTCCTCCTCACCTACAAAGCCCTTCATAACCAGACGCCTCCTCCACACCGCACTGACCTCCTCCTCCTGGACCTTGGGGGACTGAGCCTTCGCCATCTCCGCCCCCACCCTCTGAAACTTCAGAAACCAGCTCCAAACTCACCTTTTCATCAGAGTGGTTTAGGCCTGTCCAGTGCTGGTTTAGTCCTCGGTCAGTCTTGGTTTAGTCCAGGTTTATTCATCGTTTATTCCTGGTTCGGTCCTGGTTCAGTGTTGGTCCAGTGTTGGTTTAGTCCTGATTCTGTCCTGGTTCAGTCCTGGGTTGATCTGGTTTAGTCCTGGTTCAGTCCAGGACCAGTGCTGTTTTAGTCCTGGTTCAGTCTTTTTTCAGTCCTGGTTCGGTCGTGGTTCAGTCCTGGTTCAACTCTGGTTCAACTCTGGTTCAGTTCTGGTTTATTCATGTTTTTTTCCTGGTCAGTCCTGGTTTCGTCCTGGTGCAGTGAAAAGTGCTATGTAAAACCGATGTAGTATTATTATTATTATATTATTATTATTATGTATTTATTATTATTCTCTCTCCCTGTCACTCTCCCTCTCCTCCTCTCTGTCTGTCTTTCTCTTTCTCTCCTCTCTCTCCCTCTCTTTCGCCGCCTGCCGCCTCTCATCTGGGCTCTTTACACACTAGACGCTGGAGCGATGTGATCTATAAGTGAGCTTTGGTTTTCGAGCAGAACAAATGGACACATATTGAACAATCACCGCCTCCGTCTGTCTGAAGTGGCTTTTGTAACAACATTAGAGCTGAGAGGGGAAAGAGGTGAGGGGAGGGATGGAAAAAGGACCGTATATGAACTAAAACCACATATCAAACTAGACTTTGTTCTATAGGAGTCTGCTTTATAAAAGCCCTGGTGCAGACAAGGTTTAGACCAGCTTTAGTCTTGGTTCAGTCCTGGTTAAGTCCTGGTTTAGTCCTGCTTTAGTCTTGGTTTAGTCCTGGTTTAGTCTTGGTTTAGTCTTGGTTTAGTTCTAGTTTAGCCCTGGTTTAACCCTGGTTTAGTCCCGGTTTAGGCTTGGTTCAGTCCTGGTTCAGTCCTGGATCAGTCCTGGTTCAGTCCTAGTTTAGTCCTGTTTTTTTCCTGGTTTAGTTCAGGTTCAGTCATGTTCCAGTGCTGGTTTAGTCTTGGTTTAATCCTGGTCCTGTGCTAGTTTAGTGTTGGTTTAGTCCTGATTCAGTTCTGGTTTAGTCCTGTTTTTTCATGGATTATGCCTGGTTCAGTCCTGGTTCAGTCCTGGACAAGTGCTGGTTTAGTCCTGATTTAGGCTTGGTTCAGTCCTGGTTCAGTCCTAGTTTATTCCTGGTTTATTCCTGGTTTAGTCCAGGTTCAGTCCTGTTCCAGTGCTGGTTTAGTCTTGGTTTAATCCTGGTCCTGTGCTGGTTTAGTCCAAGTTCAGTCCTGATTCAGTCCTGGTTCAGTCCTGGTTCAGTCCTGGTTCAGTCCTTGTCCTGTGCTGGTTTAGTCCTGGTTCAGTCCTGGTCCAGTGCTGGTTTAGTCCTGGTCCAGTCCTGGTTTAGTCCCGGTTCAGAGTTGACCCAGTATGATTAGACCCATTTAACCCTAACCCACAGAAAAGCGAGTGCCTGTTTAAAAGTTGATAAAAGTGGATTTTGCATATGTTCATTCACTGCAGGAAAAATTTATAAGTTTGTATAATATATAAATCGGCATATTCCCATCATCAGTATGCTCCGACACACATGCCAAGTCTTCCATATTTCCCACAATGCCCTGGAGCGAGGAGGCATATGACAGCAGGCAGAAGAGCTGACTAGGCCACATATCCATCTCTCCATTCTGAGCGCATGTGAAGTTTGGTGTTATTTTGTGGTATTTTGGGCCCTCTGCCTGTCTGTCTGACTCTATCTCATCTCAGGACACTTAAAATTGGCTTGGCACCTCGTCCGCATCCCCAGGACTCTGCGTGTGACAGCTGAGTGCAAGTAGAGAATATATATAAAATAAAAATAGGAAATAGGATGTAGTGTAGTGTGGTGAAGAATGGTTCTGCTGAAGTCCGGGATGCTAGAGCCGTGCCATTGTGCATGAATGTCACTGTCCACCAAACTGGAAGCAAACACAGAGTGAAGATGCAGATATTTAAAGCTGAACTGGGGAACTTTTCTGGTGGAGGGGCATTCACCATGTTCCATAACGGAGGTGGGACCAAGTCATTGTTTTGCAAGTTTCAAGTGACTTTGACCTCAAGTCTAAGCCAAGTCCCAAGTCAAAGACAGGCAAGTCCAAGTCGAGTCTCGAGTCACTGGCCTGTAAGTTCAAGTCAAGTCCAAGTCGAGACCAAATATAGATTTGATTTTTGCAGTTTATATGAACTTTAAGCTTAACTGTACTGTAAAAAGTCAGACTTGAGTCACTGTTTTTAGGACTTGAGACTTGACTTGATAAAATGGACTAAGACTTGGGATTCAACTTGAACTTGAAGGTCAGTGACTTGGGACTTGACTTAAACTTGAAGGTCAGTAACTGGGGCTTGACTTGGACTTGAGGCCTGTGACTTGAGAACACTTGAGAAGCACTTTTAAATCTGAATTCTTTCTACTAAGAATTAACTGAATTAATTTCTACAATTCTTATATACTCTATAAATACTCATATACAAATATTCTATGATTTTTTTTAAGTACAATTTATCTTAAAATTCATATAAATTGCAAAAATTGCTAAGCTCTGTTTGGTACTTTGGTTTAAAGACTTGAAATGACTTAGAAAATGACTTGAACTTATGGGCCAGTGACTCGAGACTCGAATTGCGTGTCTTTGACTTGTGACTTGACTCGGACTTAAGGTCAAAGACTTGAGACTTACTAGAAACTTGCAAAATAAAGACTTGGTCCCACCTCTGACTGTAGTACATCTGATGATACCATGTCAAAGTACTTCAGTTACATCCAGAGTAACAAACAGAAAAGTGGGTGCAATATGTTTCCAGTTTGTTCCTGTAAAATTCAGCACCACATTTATCAACTGTGAAAAGAAACATATTTTCAAAAAACACGCTTTTTTTTTAGGAGAAGCATGGAGTCTTCTCAAGTCACAGGGCTCAAATCAAGTCCCAAGTCATTGAGCTTCAAGCCCAAGTCGAATCCCAAGTCTTGGTCTATTTGATCAAGTTAAGGCTCAAGTCCTAAAAATAGTGACTCAAGTCTGACTCGAGTCCAAGTTACAATGTACAAGTCCCCACCTCTGTTCCATAGTATAATATATGTACAGTCCAAAACATTTGTGAAGCCAGATTGACGTTTTGCACAGCTTGTTTTTTTAAATGCATCAAAAGTGAAAAAAACTTAGATAATTCAGATAATTGAGGACATCCAAAACATCCAAAAAGGTGAACTTTAAAAGGCCTATATTACGTCATTTTCTGATCGTTGTTATTGTTGTTTCCTCATCACAAACATACCTACATTATTGAGGAAGTGTCCCATTGTGTTTTTAAACTCCAAACACTGTCACTAGAATCATTTGGACACTAACAGCCATGGAATTGTCAATCTCGACTGAACAAAAGGTAAAAGTAGCAGTTAACTTGAAAACCACCACTATATGTGATTTATGTCAGGGTTTAAAAACAAAAGTGCACCACAGTTGACAATAGTGTGACAAATTGACTCCGCTTCATCACCTTTATGTTTAACTTGGAACAGGGCATTTTGAGCTTTGGAGATGTCGACAAACTAATAATACAGGATTAATCAAACATGAAAATGAAACAAAACACAACTCTGGGTCTGTTTTTGATGAGGTAACAGCATTATAATACAGTTTAAAGCTCATAAGAGTCAAGTTTGCATAATATAGGACCAGATTGTTGGCGAGGCGACGTCACTCAGAGTAAGAATTCACTCATTCATTCAAGTTTTCTTCTGAGCAAAAAAACACCTGTAATTTAATAAATAATATATTGTTGGAGCCTAAATTCAGCTTCATATTTTTGTAATGACTGAGATAATTATTCTTATTTTGTTTGATTTAATATTTACTTTAAATGCATGATTTTTGGTCATTTTGGTAATTTTGTTGATTATTTGCTTAAAAATATTTTGATCTATTTACATTTTTATTCAATTAATTATTGCTGATGTTAATCATAAGTTAATTAAATAATGTTTATTTTTTGTATTATTTTGTGGTCTATGGCTTCTTATTTAAAGGTTGTATGGAGGATTTTTTTTTGTTTCAAATTGTCAATGATAGCATTATAGAGGTGCAGTAGCCTTGTAATTATGATGACCATAACGTGGTTTACGTACGCCTGTCATGCAGTCCACAGACGCAAGACCCACAGACGCTGTTTACTCCACCAACGCAACAGTTCTTTGCGGCTTTTTTTTACCTATATCTTCCTCGCAGTTAGCACAAAGTTTGTTGCAATGGCGACAAGAATCCAGGAGCAGTTATCCCCAAAAGAAAGTCCGTTTTTGAGGTCGCTGAAAGAAGAAGACAAGTGGAAAAGCAGCGAAGCTAAACTAAGGTGATTCTTGTAGATTCATTCCAGCGATGGTGCGACTGACGCAGACGAAGGGTTTAAAGACTGATGCATTGGTCGCCAAATTACTCCTGGACAGGTCACTTCTGCTTATTAAGAAAACGTACTTTATTTCCAAGAGCTAGACAAACGTTTTTCAGGACACGAAAGCGATATCCTATGTCTGAAAACATAATTTTCAAGGCAAAGAAAGAGCCCGCTTGCCGCTGCGTGTTGTAGCTAGTTCATTCGCACGGAATCTCCGCGCACCCTTCTCTGCACCCCTTCGTGCTCCTCTCCCTGCTGCCCGTTCCGCTCTTCCCCCTGCTCCTCACTTCTCCGGGTACGGAATCTCCGCGCACCGCTCCCCTCTCTCCTCTCTCCTCTCTCCCCGCTCCGCTCTTCTCTCTGCTCCTCACCTCTTCTCCGTGCACGAAATGTCCGCGCACCCCCTCCCCCCGCTCCTCACTTCTCCGCCTTGCCTAACCAACACTGTAGTTAGTTGTTTACGTTTACAAGTCATGTCCAGTGCACCAGCTGTAAACAAAACCTGTTTCTGGCGTAAAGAGAGAGCGGAGGGGAGGAGGCGTTTCTACGTAGGAGCTGTAGGGGAGGGGGGGTGGTTTCACGCATGCGCAACATTTGAAAAAGGACAAACAGTCGCTGGATTTCTCGTTCCTTGGAAAATCCTCTATACAACCTTTAAGGCTGGTGCACCATGGGAGTGGAGACAGGTTTTTTGACCTCCTGTTACTTTACCTGTTAAAGGAGAGCTACTGTATCATCACTAATATAGTAATTAGTTAATTACTGGTCATTATATTCCTATCCAATAATAGTATGTAATTTAAGAATTAGTAATTTAGTAATTTAATTGTAGTTAATATCTGTTCTGCTGACTCTTCTCGATGGGAAGGAGCAGCAGATCTACTCTGAGCTTCTCATTTCTTTCTTTGTTTTTTCTATCTTTGTCTTTGTTTGTTTATTCATTTCTTTCTTTCTTTCTTTCTTTATTATTTTTCACTATGTGCCATGCAACTGGGCACCTTACTGTAAAATTTCTTGACATGTAAATAATGTCATTTTATGCAAATACTGTAAATGTAAAACAAACAAACAAACAATATGACTTGATTAGCAGTTTCTTCACTTACAACATGTATTGCCTATCCAAGTGAATGATACTGTTTCATTCCCAACAGGCCGGCCTTCATCACGGCTCGGTTTGACTGCTTAATTGAAGTCGGTCTACCTTGAGCTAATAGACAGTGAGAGTAATGAATTGTGTTTGCCTGTCACCTCCCATTACAAGACAATCAACTCTAACTAAGTGTTATTAATTAATGTACTTCACACAGGAATGAGGGAGAGGGGGAAAGAGAGAGAGAGGGGGGTGCAGAGAGATGAGGAGTGGAAGAAGAACGGGGGGGTGAGAGGATGGAGAGAGAGAGGGAAAAGAGAGAGGAGGGAGGGAGAGTAAGAGGGAAAGAGGACTTTAGGGGGAGGAAGAGAAAGAAAGAAGGGAAAGAGAAGGACACAGGGACAGAGAGAGAGGAAGAGAGAGGATGGAGAGAGAGAGAGTGAGTTGTGTACTTCCAGATGGAGGGTCCCTGTTGTGTTCCAAATTGACATTTAACTGAATGACACAAACTCAATATTAAATCCCAGGTGAAGGCGACAGGCGACTGGAATAAATGGAGCTGTGGTTTCACACACAGATGGGAAGCAGAAATATGATCAAAAACACAACTTGAAAAAACGCAATTTGCATCAAAGCTGTGAATGAATGTATATGGAATGTACTAAACTAAAATCAACTCAAATGAGCTCAAAATTTGTTTTAGATTTTTAAAAATATCCACCCTTTGCTTTGATCACTATGTTGCACTTTTTGCATTTCTTGACCCTGACAAGGCACAACTATGACATGAAAACCATTTCAGGAGACTTCATCATGAAGCTCATTGAGAAGGCCAAGGTTTTGCACCAATGTCAACAAACCAATTGAGAAATGCTGTGCCTATTGAGGACTTGGATATAAAATGTAAATAACCCAGAGTATAATTTGCATTTGGTTAAAACCTCTTGTGACCTTTGTTTTATTGCACTCTATTTTCTGTTTTTAACCATTAACTTTCACATTTACTTTTAGCACTTTTGTTTTGAAGGGTGTATTTCTTTTTAATGTAAAAACGTTTAATTATGTTAATGTTGAGAACGACAAAACGTTATAGCAAATGTGTATATATATATATTTTTTTTTTTTCAGATATTTTCTATGTCTTTGTTTAGCTTCCCCTCTGAAGGGGCACAAAGGTATGTTATTGATTTAAATATTTCTTTTGGATAACTTTGTGTTTCTGGCTATTATCTTTGTCGATTGGTGTTGTCAAGGTGAATGGAAATAATAATCAAACTTGCGTTGAGCTTTGTGTTTGCATATTTACACACTGTATTTTATATTCTTTTTAGCTCTTACGTCAGATTGGAGGATTTATTACCATTAAACCCAAAAATCGCCAGTTTAAGTGACAGTCTTCATTTAGAGGAATATGCTACATAAAATATATTAGCTGAGGTGTGTTTCTTTGTTTGTATGTCTGATGTCGTTTGCATACATACAAAGGCGGTGCTACATTAGGCAAAGTAGGCGGCCACTTAGAGCCCCTGAACCTGGAGGGGCCCCCAAACAATTGCCCTCAGTGCCACTAATGTCCAAGGCCTCAGAGCAATTATTTTCTCTCAATATGTCATTAATGAGAGTAATTTATTTTTAAACAAAAAACTCTATCAAAATAGTATCTGATTGTCAAATCTATTTTAACTGTCAAAGCTTTTGCCCCTTTCACATTAGAATGGACGAGTCAGCTTGACCCTGATTTGAACATAATCATCCCATAATCATAATCATATGTAATGGATGTAAACAAAAATGTAATTATACTAGCAAAAACTACATTCAGCTCTGGTAATCTAGCAGACGACCAAACTAATAAGACAAGTCTCCAATCCACCCTCATTCAAATAAAGATGTGCATGTCTCAAGAAAAATGGGGAAAAGCAGACAATAAATATTTAAAAAATACAAACAAACAAAAAAACAACAAAACAGTGCATTATAGTGAGGGCCTCAAACTCAAGTTCCCCTAGGGCTCTCAAATTGTTAACTCTGCCACTGCATATATACAATCTATAAAATAGTAAACATAAAGAACACTGAATATGTGACTGGTGGTGTAAATGAATGAAAATTGCAAGTGAAAATTAGATTAGCCTTTACTGTCACTGTCTTTATGGAGAAATTCTTATTGGACACACAGTGGTCCCAAAACCCAACAACAAACGAGCACAGCAGACAGCGCAGTCAGTTCACATTCACAACATTACGAGCAGACAGCATCAGCCCAGTCGAGGCAGATACCATGAAAAAAAAAAAAAAACAGAAAAACTGACAGTATCTGAAACAGCACACTTCTCTAAACCGATTCATCAACACTTTCCAGTCCAAGGCACCTACAGATAGTTCCCAGTCACACCACTAAAAACACACACTGCACAGCACATGTCTGAACCTTTATTTAATTTAATTTAATTTTTAATTTTATTTAATTTAATTTTTTAAATTTAAATTTTTATTTATTTGTTTATTTATTTATTTTTATTTATTTTTTTTATTTTTTATTTTTATTTTTTTATTTAATTAAATTAATTTATTTATTAATTTTTTATTTATTTTAATTTATTAATTTTTTTACATCAAACTTAAATTACAGAGCCCAGACCTGCGGAACAGACATAATGATTATGCTTCTGGAGTTCTCAGACTATTAAAGCTGTATGTACGCTGTCACATGTACATGTTTGTCCATGAGGGAATGTTGACATAAAGACTGACGTACTCAGCTTTGTCACGTAAAGCAAGTTCAACTGGTTTAAGACAAGACAAGGAAGATAAAAAATAAAAGAAAGAAAATATAGATTTTCAATTTGATTTTACTGACACACACACACACACAAAACAGATCTCATTCTTGTTTTATCTGATTATTTTAGATATCTTTTCCTGGCTGTGTAAATGAAGAGCGAATGCAGAGAGGCAGATGTGATTTGAATATTCTGGATGGCATTTATGTTAGCGGAGAACAGAGCCAGGCGTTAGATGGAAGTGTAAAGTGGGATCTGACAGGCGCCACCATCGCACCTGCCGTCCTCAAGCAAAGAAATGTGTGAAATAAGAGACTGGCAGGAGAAGGAGAGACTGAAGACAGGGCTTAAGATGTTTACTTCTCATCTGAAACAGTAGATTACATTCACTTCATTTCAAGTCACTGGAGCCCTTACAAAATACAGTTATTATTGCATTTATTTTACATGTACTAAAATATCAGGTGCATTAATTCTGTATTTTATTTCTGTATTTTGTCAGACTGAATGTTCTGTTTGGATTGTGAAAGAAAGAAAATATGTGATTTGACTAAATATAAATGATGAATGCTGACAACAAAGTACACAGCAATAATTGGCTTAGTTTTAGTGTTTACGACATTTTTTAAAGCCCCACTGTGTAACCTTTTAGCCGATACATAAATAATAAATAATATATATAAAGAGAGCGAGAGGGAGGGAGAGAGAAACAGGGAGATGTAATCAAGTAGTCCATATAGAAAGTTAAATATAAAGGTGAGGAAGGATTTGTCACACTGTTGTAAACTATGGTGCACTTTTTTTTTTATCCCAGACATAAATCACATAAAACAGTATGTTGACAGTCCGTGTGCAATTTTTCTTTATAATAATAATAAGAACAAAAAACTATAAAATGGAAAAACAGTTTGTTATTTCATTTTTCAGTTTTAGTGTTAACAAAAAAACTGATTTCGGCCTCTATTTCCAATATTTAATTTAAAGTTTATTTTCAACAACTAATCAAAAACAGTCTCAGTGTCTGTTTTAATTTTGATATTTTATTCTGTCTGGTTTATTTGCCTTGGAGGTTTTGCTGCTGTGTTAACCATGGATCTATACTAAAAAAATATTTTTATTAGTTCTGAACAAAGGAGAGTTTATCGCTGCTGTTTCTCGTCATGGAGTTCAACAATGAGTTTCTAGGACGCGAAAGTAAACGTGTCGCTATAAAAGAAGAGTTCACAAAATTGCAAGGATTTTTCAGATAAGTCCTTCTAGCAGCAGAACTTCCAGGGCAAATAAACCAGAGAGAATAAAATATCCAAATTGAAATAGGTACCAACCACTGTTTTTGATCAGTGTTATCTGAAATAAACTTTAAATTAAATATTGGAAATAGAGGTCGAAATCTTCTACTTTAAATGTATAACACTGATGCTTTTGTTTAATTACCATACAAGGCAAAGCAGTAACTTCTTCCACCTTCTCCCCTCCAGAAAAGTTCCACAGTGTGTCTTTAGATATCTCCTGTGTGTCAACTTAAAGCGTTTCCAGCAGGTTTCCACAATCAAGGAAATCCTGGAAATGTCATGAAAATTGAAAATGTCTTTTTCCAAGCCTGGAAAAGTCATGGAATTTTAGTATCTCTGCAGCATTGTGTTAAGTTATCATTAGGCTATTATGATTATTTCTGAACGTATGCTCCTTTTGTTTAAAAGAGACGACGATAAATGCACTGACAGTATTTTGAATGTTAAAAAGCTATAATATCAATCCATAAAGTGAGTGGAAAGAGTCAACATTTCTTATTTAGCTCTAAAACTATGATCAATTTTACACATGTAGGTGCCATAAAGTCACGGAACGTTCACTTTAGGTCATGAAAAAGTCATGGAAATGTTTGAAAATTTTGTCAGTGAAAAGAGTGCGACACCTGTGAGTAGTAGCCAGGCTGGCGCCCCCTAGTGCCTCCACTCGATTTCATTTCTCTCCAACGACTAGGTCAGGAATCGGAATACACTAGATGGTTCATAAAAACCCTGGAAGTGCGAGTTTGGGCACCAGACAGTCAACGAAGAGATATACATTCTGTGTTGGCAACGATTCGCAACAATTCCTGAGATCGAGGATTTAAAGCTGGAACAAAGAAAATGTTTGGTGAATTTTATCAAGGGGAAAGATGTTATTGCCCTTCTTCCTACGGGATTTGGGAAAAGCTTAATATACCAGTTAGCCCCATTAGCAGCGCATTACATACATCACAGCCAAATAGCAGCGATTGGTTAAATAAAAAAAAGTACCTGCCTACTGTCAAGCGAATTAATTCTAACCCTGTGAGGTCAGATGGTCTCTACAAAGTGAAGCCAGCTGTTGAATCAGGCTGTATGAATAGGTCCAGTAACACAAACACTGCACCTGTTCACTTTTGCATCTATTTTTCTATCCCAACTTCATTGATCCACTAGAAAAATGATTTGGAAACATAGCTGAAACAAGATTATAACTTTTCTTAAAGATAAAGAGCAAACAGTGCAGAAATGAAAGAAGAAAATGTGTCGATATAAGCTTCCCTTTTCTTTAGCTTCTGTTTTTCACTTATTTTTTTTTAGGTTTAAATTGGTAATCGATACGGCAACAGTCCTCATTTTTATCATTCAGAAACCCATGGATAATATATAAAATGCAATATAACCACCACTCATTTGGTTTGTATTGGTCCATTTACAAAATCCAATATTGAACCAAGACTTGGCTTTGCGTGGGGGGATGGGAGTTTTCAAATAGCGCTAAGTACTTCAATAATGTGAACTCAGCGCCGCAGGGAGGGGTCACATTACAGCCCATTGGCACTCATTTGTTTTTCAAATCGTCCCAAAGAATGGACACTGGACCGTTAAGACCCCCTGCACCCCCTCCTCCTGTTTTACAAAACGCCCATTTAAACCACGGCCTCTCCTTCTGTTCAATAAACCAACAGACTTTTACGAGGATCGACTTTCATGGTTTGTAATGAGTTTTTACGATTAAGATTCAGCTATTTTGCTTTCAGGTTTTTAAGTTAATACACAATTTTTGCGTCTCTCTGTGTATTTTATGCCCCACACTTAAAGGTTCATTGTTTAACTTTTCTGGTGGAGGGTTCGTCAAATACTTTTCTCCATGCAGATGTTATTTCTTTGTCTGGAGTGTTTCACATATTATATTCATTCTATGTTCATGGAGACCAAACCAGACCGTTTAGTTTAGGTTATTTGTTTATTTATCAGCGACAAAGCACATAAAAACATTGACATCATATTTTGTGCCAGGTTATAGCTAAATTGTTCATTTCCGCCTTCAGTCCCTGGACAGGCTGATGTCATAAATGGTGTACATGCCAATAAAATAAAATAACATTAAATTTAATTATTTTATTTTATTTATTTAATTTAATGTTATTTCATGTTATTAAATAAAATAAATAAATCAATATAAACAAATAAATACAAATGTAATAAAATTAATAAATTACATAAAATTATTTAAATTAAATTAAAATAATCATTCATCAAGTCAATCAATAAGTAACACTATTGTCCCCATTCAATCTTAGTCATCACATCCATACACTAAGTTACAGGTCAGATCTATGGAGAGGCGACCCGGCTCACAGTCAGAATGCCTGTTTTTTTCCTCCAAGTATTTTTGAACTGTAAAACCACCTGTAACTTAATAAATGTGAAGTAGAGCTGTTTAATGTCATATTGTGGAACATTCCAGCCAGAGCAATGACATCCATAAAAACAAGCTGGTGATGGACCCCCAACAAAAGTTACATAGTGTGCTTTTAAATTTGCCCCATGTAACTGAAGAAGTGTCTAGCGCCTACTTTTTTCTTCTGTCCTGCTTTGCCTAAAATGTTCCAGAGTGACATTAAACATATCTGTCTCCATGGAAACAAGCAGGTGGCGCAGGTTTATAACAAGTTTATTTGTATAGCACAGTTCGTACACAAAGTAATTCAAAGCGTTTTACAGAATAAGAAATACATTAAAATCACTATAAAAACAGATCAAAATATAAATAATCATCATAAAATTAACATGAACAGAAAAAGGCCAAGGCCAAGGTACATGTCAGAGCAGTAAATCATTGTAGTTAGTAGGAGCGTGTAATGTGCTCTATTGTTGTGCTGACATTAAGAATACATACTTGTTTCATGAACACTGAAAATAAAGGGTAAGTATAGAGTTTGAGTTGCCTTCAGGAATGAATGTTCCATGTAGTTTCAGTGGAAGGGGTTTTAAATAACAGTCTATGTCATGTCGTTTTGTTCTTTCTGAGACACCCTCCCTTTTGCATACAGCACCACCTGCGCCTATAGAATGCAAAGAAAGCACCCAAATAGTTGTATAACGTATTCTTCAAATGCCGTTGTGCCTGTAACGTATCATTTGAACAGGTGAGTGCTGTAGGCAAATACTGTGCTCATGTAAAGCTACTGCAAACATATTACTCAAACAGAAGTACGAAGCAATGGTCCAGTCAATTACTCAAAAATGATTAAGATGGTATGGGCGTAACGTCTGATAAATAATTTGAAGTTTGAAAGCAAAATGTTTTTCAAAAATAGCCAAATCTGGACCTAACCACACAAACTAGAGAAACACAAATACATATATACCATTTAATATTGTCAACATAAAGCTTTTTGTCATTATTTATTGCAACGGAACGAGTAACCAAAACTTCAACACAAGTAAGAGTACTGCTAAACTCTATCCAATCCAATCCACTTTATTTCTATAGCACATTTCACAAACAAACAAAGTGCTGCACAAATGCATAAAAATAAGAACAATAATAAAATTATAAAATAAACCACAAAAAATAATCATACTAGTCTTAAAATAATAAAACCAGTAAAATAAAATAAGAGTAAAATCATAGAATAGCAACTGTCATGGAAAAAATTATATATCTCTTGAAGATAAATAATGAATCCATTTGAGAAGCCTGATGAGTTTTTGGAACATAGACCAAGGTTTATTCTTGTTACAGCAGATATGGACAGGGCCTAGGCCTGTTCTGGCCAAAGCCCAACAGCCTCTCCCCACCAGCAGTATGTTCCTACTACATCTCCCACTGTATCTCACCCAGAGCACTTGAGCTTTGAGTATTTATACAGAAATACAAGTTACATACATATTAAAGCAGAGTGACTTTGGTTTCAGAGGCTGGTGCTAAATTAACATACAGTTGAGAACAACAAAGGGCTTCTTGAAGGAGGAGACAGTTGTGCCTGATGAACCTTTACACATGTTAATGACAGGTCTGAGTTTCAGGTAGAAATCACATTCATTTACACAAGACATTTACACAAGATTGAGAGAAACCTTTCCACAATCTAAATTTCTATCACAGCAATAAATAAATAAAACCAATAAAAATGCATAAAAATTATAATATAATATGTAATAAAATAAATAAAAATATGTAAAAAAACTAAAAAAAACACACAGGACCACACAACTCACGCGGTGTTAAAAGCCAGAGAATAAAAGTGGGACGAGACGAGACATAAAACTCTCCACTGTGGGGGCTGTTCGAACATGGAGGGGCAGAGCATTTCAGAGCTTAGGGCCGACCACAGAGAAGGTCCCGTCCCCCCTGGTTTTAAGTCTTATCTTAGGCATCGAGAGCTGGAGCTGGCCCTCAGACCTCAGAGCATGTGCGGGGGTATAAATTTGGATGAGGTCCGAGACGTACTGTGGGGCCAGTCCATTCAAAGCTTTAAAAACAAACAATAAAATCTTAAAATCAATTCTAAAATTAACAGGAACCCAGTGCAAAGACACAAGGATTGGGTGCTCCCTCCTTTTTGTTCGTGTTAAAAGTCGCGCTGCAGCATTTTGGACTAACCGTAGTCGATAAAGTGTGTTTTGTGAGATGCCAGAATAAAGTGCATTACAGTCGTCCAGGTGTGATGAAATAAAAGCGTGCATAACTTGTTCAAAAAGTTTAAAAGATAAATAAAGGTTTAACTCTAGATAAAAGCCGCAAATGAAAACATAAATGTTACTGCTCTAAATAGTAAAGTGTTTCTCAAGTAGGCAAGGGCAAGGCTAAGGCAAGTTATTTGTATAGCACAATTCGTACACAAAGTAATTCAAAGTGCTTTACAGAATAAGAAACACATTAAAATCACAATACAAACAGATCAAAACATAACTAATCATCCTAAAATTCAAAATAGAGAAAGACATTAATAACACTAGAAAAGCACTCAGAGAGCGCAGACCTCCACCATATTAATTGTGTTTTCCATAAATATTTGTCTCGTATCTTTCAATTTGGAATATGAAGGAGGATCCCATTGTCCATCCCTGAGTCAAATTTCATGGGGTTTGGTCAATAATTAACCGAGATATTGAGAACAAAATTTTTGGCCCCATTTACCACAATGTTAACTAAAATTTCAAAGTGATCCAGAATCTAGGATTTCTTCCGGATCACCCCCAAAATGAAATCAGTTCTTCCTTTTCACATTTCCAACAAATCCTGAAAATTTCATCAAAATCGGTCCATAACGTTTTGAGTTATGTTGCTAACAGACAAACAAACTAACAAACAAACAGACAGACAAACGCTGGCAAAAACATAACCTCCTTGGCGAAGGTAATAAATTAGAGACAAGAATGTGGAATGAAAAACTTACAGTCATATGCACAGCTGAACAGAACCATTTTGAGTCTGGATTTAAACAGAGTCAAAGTAGAGGCCTGGTCAAGTAGGAGCAAAAGTATTATGTCTGAAAACTACTCAAAGAAGTAGAATTTTATTAAACATAAGCAAATACTATGTGAAATAAACCATAATAAGATTTTTAGCTCTTGGACAAAAGTTTGGGCACCTTACAAGGAGTCCACATATTTCTGACTTTTTATTACTTGTATTTGAGTATTGTATTTTGAATCTCCTGTCTGTTTCTCCCTCTTTATGTCCATATAAGTATCTTAAAGTTTAGATCCTATTGTGGTAGTAGTTAAAATATTAGTTACAGCTTTGTCTTTCTTAAACAAATCAATCAACAAGTCTGAGCCAAAAGTTTTGGTTGGACTTCTGGACCCACCTATGTTGTTTTAGACCTCATAAGTCTGTTATGAGAGCAGAGAGTTAGGTTCATGTTACTTATCTACGACAGCTCACGTTTTATTCTCTAAGTGAACTGGCCTTTTTATTGTATTTCCATTGCTGTTTTGCCTCTCTATGTAAGACAGAAGTAATTCATTACAAAATATATCAATACAGAGTTTGGATGTGAATAAATAAAAGTCCAACTTTTACCACATCTTATTGTTTTATGTTGATAGATACGACTGAACTAAGTAAAAAACTGGACTAAACTGAATGTAAACAGTGTGACACAAACTAGAACAGTGTGTTTAGCCATTAGGATTAATATAACATCATTTTAAGGGGTTTGAGTTGGGGTTATTTGCCGAGTTGTTATGGTTAAAGTTAATTCAACTTCCCCTAGTGTTAATTCAACTTCCCTTAGTGTTAATTCAACTTCTCTTAGTGTTGATTTAACTTTCCTTAGTGTTAATTCAACTTTCCTTAGTGTTAATTCAACTTCTGCTAGTGTTATTTCAACTTTGCGTAGTGTTATTTCAACTTTCCTTAGTGTTATTTCAACTTTCCTTAGTGTTAATTCAACTTCCTTTAGTGTTAATTCAACTTCTTTTGTTGTTTCGAGAAATCAGGAGAACCCTATAAAGTGTTATCCGTTTAATATAACTCTTGATTTTGGGGTTAAATAGGAACTTTGGTCCAGTGTTACTTAATTAACTTTTTCAAAAATGTTAAATTAACTCTAGGGCAGATTAGACTCATATAAACCCGGAGAAAATGTTAACATAATTTTAACACTCTACTTTTTGCTGTGTACTCTAAACAAAAAACTAAAAACAACTTCTTAGACAAAGTTGATTCTAAACCAGTACTGGCTCATGTCCCGCAGGTGTAACGCGCACCTCTGTTTGAGAACCCTTAATGCATAATGTCCATAGGTCTCCATCTGCCCTGTGACTCTGCAGAGAATGAACCAGCCTCCACCTATGGCCACGATGTTTATGTGTCCTCCCCTGTGCACCACAACTCACCGTGACCCCTGCACACTGCACCAGCACAACACATGACACTGTAAACACTTTGTACTACAGCCAGGAGAGAGAAGGAGGAGGAAGGGTCAGAGTGAAAAAGAGAGATGGAGAAAGAAAGAGGGGAGGAGAGAGAGAAGAGATGTAGAAAGTGACAATCCAAGAGCGTGAGAGAAAGATTTCAAGAGAGTGAGAGAGAGGTTGGCAGAGAGAGAAAGCAAGAGAGAGGTCGAGAGCGGCAATGCAAGAGAGTGAGGAGGAGGGATGGAGAGAGATAGACAGAGAGAGAGAGAGGGAGGGGCAAAAGAGAGAGAGAGACTATGAAAGAGAGTGTGAAGGGAGCTGAGAGAGAGAGAGAGAGAGACAATGTAAGAAAATGAGAAAGAGAGGGGAGGCAAGAGAGAGAGGGAGAGACCAATATAAGAGAGAAAGAGAGAGATGGAGAAAGAAAGGGGGAGGAGAGACAGAAGAGAAGGAGAGAGAGAGAGTGGAAGAGAGGTTGGCGGAGAGAGAGCAAGAGAGAGGTTGAGAGTGATGATGCAAGAGAGTGATAGAGAGGGATGGAGAGAGGTAGACAGAGAGAGAGGGGGAGAGAGAATTCAAGAGCGTGAGAGAGAGGATGACAGAGAGAGCGAGACTATGGAAGAGAGTGAAGACAAAGTGAGAAAGAGAGAAAGAGAGGGGAGGCAAGAGAGAGGGAGAGACCAATGTAAGAGAGGAGAGAGATGGAGAAAGAAAGGGGGAGGAGAGAGAGAAGAGAAGGAGGGAGAATTCAAGAGAGTTAGAGAGAGTGGGAGAGGTAGACAATGCGAGAGAGAGCGAGAGAGAGCAAGAAACTGGGAGAGAGAGACAATGTAAGAAAGTGAGAAAGAGAGGGGAGGCAAGAGACCAATGTAAGAGAGAAAGAGAGAGATGGAGAAAGAAAGGGGGGGAGAGAGAGAGAAGAGAAAGAGAGAGATACAATCCGAGAGAGAGAGTGAGAGAGAGAAAGAGAGGTTGGCGGAGAGAGAGCAAGAGACACGGGGAGAGTGACAATGCAAGAGACTGAGAGAGAGGGAGGGGGCAAGAGAGAGAGTATGGAAGAGAGTGTGAAGGGGGGTGAGAGAGAGACAATGTAAGAAAGTGAGAAACAGGGGAGGCAAAAGAGAGAGACCAATGTAAGAGGGAAGGAGAGAGATGGAGAAAGAAAGGGGGAGGAGAGAGAGAAGAAAAGAGAAGAGAAGGAGAGAGACAATCCAAGAGAGGGAAAGAGAGAGGTTGGTGGGGGCAAGAGAGCAAGGGAGAGCGACAGTGCACGAGAGTGAGAGAAGTTGGAGGAGAGAAAGGTAGAGAACCACAATGCAAGAGAGTGAAAGAGAGAGGGAAGGGGGCAAGAGAGAGAGAGAGATATACTATGGAAGAGAGTGTGAAGGGGGAGTGAGAGAGATCGTGGGAGAGAGAGAGACGATGTAAGAAGGTAAGAAAGAGAGGGGAGGCAAAAGAGAGAGAGACAAGGGAAGAGAGTGTGAAAAGGGGTGAGAGAGAGAGTGGGAGAAGAAAGACGTAAGAAAGTGAGAAACAGAGGGGAGGCGAGAGAGAGAGGAAGAGACCAATGTAAGAGAGGAGAGATGGAGAAAGAAAGGGAGAGGAGAGAGAAGAGAAGGAGAGAGAGACAATCCAAGGGAGAGAGAATTGAAGTGAGAGCAAGAGAGAGGGGGAGAGAGAGAGAGGGGGGGGGGGTAAGAGAGAGAGAGACTATGGAAGAGAGTGTGAAGGGAGGGTGACAGAGAGTGAGTGGAAGAGATAGACAGTGCGAGAGAAAGAGAGCAAGAAAGAGGGAGAAAGAGGCAATGTAAGAAGGTGAGAAAGAGAGAGGAGGCAAGAGAGAGACTATGAAAGAGAGTGTGAAGGGGGGTGAGAGAGAGACAATGTAAGAAAGTGAGAAACGGGGGAGGCAAGAGAGAAAGGGGGAGATCAATGTAAGAGAGAGGGAGAGAGATGGAGAAAGAAAGAAAGAAAGAAAGGGGAGGAGAGAGAGAAGAGAAGGAGAGAGACAATCTGAGAGAGAGAGGTTAGGGGGTAGAGAGGGAGGGAGAGAGAATTCAAGAGAGTGAGAGAGAGAGGCTGGTGGAGAGAGAGCAAGAGGGAGGGGGAGAGCGACACTCAGAGAGAGAGAGAGACTATGAAAGAGAGTGTGAAAGGGGGTGAGAGAGAGTGGGAGAGATAAACAATGTGAGAGAAAGAGCAAGAGAGTGGGGGAGAGAGACAAGGAAAGAAAGTGAGAAAGAGAGGGGAGGCAAGAGAGACAGAGAGAGACCAATGTAAGAGAGAAGGAGAAAGAGAGACTATGCAAGAGAGTAAGAAAGAGGGGGAGAAGAGAGAGAGAAAAGGAGGATCGAGAGATTATTATTATATAATCAATAGGATCAATAAGATTTAAGTTGTAAGGTTGAAAAAATCTCTTCTGTGTCTAATTATTGGTCTCTTCTGCATGTATTTGTTGCAGGTCATGATACTATATGTTCCAAAATGATTTACAAGGATTATCTTTAATTATTGTTACTGTGTCGTTTTAATGTGATTATTTATTGCACTATATCTCTGTAGCAATATATTACGCTTTAAATTATTGTTGTGACAGGCCTAAGAGAGAGAGAGGAAGAGAGAAGGCGGCGGAAAAGGCTCAATCTGTGGACTATCTGTTTGAGAATGAGATTTACTTGTGTGCTCACGGACATTTACACACATTACACACCTAAAGAACCGCTGTTGTGTTGACTGACGCCTGTAGGAAACTCAAAACTGTTGGCTCAAAAGAATAAGAAGGATTAGCCGTTGGGGCAGTGTTCAGCAAAGACCAAGAGTTGAAAAGTTATAGGCCTTGCAAGTGGTTTTATTTTCTTCATGTATCATTCGTTCATTTGTTTTTCAAAATAAAAACAAAAATTAGAAAACAAAAAAACATCTATTTTCTTCATTATTTTTCTCCAAAACCAAAATGAAAAAAAGGATAACAATTTGTTTTTTCAGTTTTTGATTTTGTGTTTAAATGAATAATGGAAAAAATGGATAACGACCCGTTTCCGGACTTAAACTGCAATGCAGGACTGAACCAGGACTACACCAGGACTAAACCAGCTCTAAACCAGGATTGAACCAGGGCTGAACCAGAATGAAACCAGGACGAAACCAGCACTAAACCGATCTCAGGCCTGGTCTTAGTCCTAGTCTGGTCCCAGTTTCAGTCCTGGTCTGGTCCCAGTCTCAGTCCCAGTCTCAGTCCTGGTCTCAGTCCTTGTCTGGTCCCAGTTTCAGTCCTGGTCTGGTCCCAGTCTCAGTCCCAGTCTCAGTCCTGGTCTCAGTCCTGGTCTGGTCCCAGTCTCGGTCTCGGTATCAGTCCCGGTCTCAGTCCCGGTCTCAGTCCTGTTTTAGTCCTGCTTCAGTCCTGTTTTAGTCTTGGTTCAGTCCTGGTTTGCAAAAGTCCGGCATCACAGTTTAAGTAACTTACTACTTCCTTACTACTGACATTTGACACAAGATATACTTTAGTACTGCTTGTTTTGATTTGGTAAGCAGGTTTCCCAATGGCTTTATAAAGGATACAAAGATCTGAGATTACGATTTTGTTCATCAAAGAACATGTTATTTTAACAATAATAAAAGATTAACTCATATTAATATTTGAATGGAATCTCAGTCACCAACAATGATTAACTTAAAATAGAAAGATTCTGCATTATAAATCAATAAAATATTGATTGGAAAAACACTGAGCAGCATTTCACAATAGAAGTGCAGCAATTACTAATGTAATACAAATGAGAAAAGTTATAAGTAAAATGGACAAATTTGAGTTATAGGTCCACATTAAGATGCTTTTTAAAAATGTTATAGTGTTATTTCCATCTCAAAAACAAACCCAAAGTTGAGTTTTGTTTCACTGACACATTTAACACACAAACCCTGCACATTTAGATGTTTAGAGTTCTTTTCTCAAACAGAAAACACTCCATTTTGTAAAGTCTAGTAATACAGGAAGCGCTGCACTGTTTTTAAACAAGACCTCTGAGAGTCGAAACCAAGACAAGACCAAGACTTTTAAAGGTCAAGACCGAAACAAGACCGAGACCACAGCCCATCAAGACCAAATCGAGACCATCTTTGTCATTTTTGACATTTATTTGTATTTTACAGTTATTTTGGTACGAATATATCAGTGTTTTTATAAATCTATCTCCATTTTATCACTCGTCGAGTGTCAGACCTTGAGATCGAGAGAAGACCGAGTCCAAGCACCTGCAAGACCAAGACAAGACCAAGTCCAAGTACCTGCAAGACCAAAATAAGACTGAGTCCAATTGCCTTCAAGACCGAGACAAGACCAAGTCCAAGCACGTTTAAGACCAAGACAATGCTGAGACAAGTCCCAATGCGGTCAAGTCCGAGATGAGACTAAGACCAAGTCCCAACGCGGTCGAGTCTGGGATGAGACTAAGACGGCAAAAAAATGGTGACCAAGACCTGTCTCAAGTACTACATCACTAGCCATCACAGTCACAATAGAACTATACGTTTTTTTGCTTAAATGAATCGTTATGGTGCAGCAACAGCTAAAAAACTACTAAGAACTACATATACCATGATCCTTTGCTCTGTTTCTATGCAGACTACATAAAGAACTATTATTAATCTCTTAGTTCTTTGGATTATGGCAGAACCATAGTCTTTTATTTTAAATTTTAAATTTTAAAAGGAAGTGAGTTGCATATTCACAATTTTTGTTAGCCTCCACAAAGTATAAATGTGTATCATTAAAATATCGTACAGAGATATTTGGATATTTTACATCTCTAATCTCAACTGAATGAAAGATAAAAGGTGGCTGTTATCTTTGACGTCACACTGCCTTAGTCCACTTGTTTATACAGTCTATCATTCTGTTCTCTCGATAGGTTAACATTTGCATAATTATTGTCTTCCTCCTGTGAACCAGCTCCTCACTTTCCTCATTTCTGGTCCAGCATTTGCATAAAGCGTCAGTTCTTCTCGAGGTATCCACTCCCCTCACACCTCCTGCTTCTTTCGCTCTTTAATTAAGGCTTTTTCCCATTGTAAGTCCAGACACGAGTTTCACCAGTGCCCCCATTTTCCAGAGTGCACGTCAAGTATTTGTGCATTTCATGTTTATTCAAAACCAATTTATCTTGTGTTTTGTCTCTCTGAGCTTGCCCCCGATCTAAAACCCACCGAGGAGAAGAGGGGAGGATTAATTAAGGAGGAAAAGAAATAGATAATATAAAGGGACAGAACTGTGTTTTTTGTAAACAACAGAAAGTGCTCTGATAATGTCTGCACTAACATCTTTCATCTGAAATTATGGTCCACTTTTTCAACAATTTGAGTTGATATGAACTGGCAGGAATCTTGAGAATAACTTACAACACTGTAGTTTTAAAACCACAGTATGATAGCCAGGCTGACGCCACCTAGTGCCTCTGTTAAATTTCATTTCTCTCCAGCAACTAGGTCAAGAATCAGAATACAGTAGACGGTTCGCAAAAACCCTGGAAGTGCGAGTTTGGGCACCAGCCAATCAGTGAAGAGCCATAGATTCTGTGTTGGCAATGATTCCCGAGATCAAGGATTTAAAGACGGAACAAAGAGAATGTTGGGTGAATTTTATCAAGGGGAAAGACGTTATTGCCTTTTGTCCTACGGGATTTGGGAAAATAAAACACAAGTCCAAGCTCTGCCTAAACTACCTCAGGAAAAAAGAACAAGATGGTGAGCTTGAAAACATGGAGTGTCCAGCACACTCTCTAGACTTAAATCCCATTGAGCTGGTTTTGGGATGAACTGGACGGAAGAGTGAAGTGACGTATAAGTGCCACACATTTATTTATTTATTTTTTTAAACACTCTGTTTATTGTGTTTTTGACATCCAATATACAGTGTCAGTCCATAAAATAAGATATCAGACATGTTTAAAAAATTAAGCAGCCTTTCAAACAAGGTATACCAAAAATATACATGCCATTATATTTGTCAATAACATCTTAGGGCCCTTATAAATTATTAATATTGTATGTTGGATGATAGTAAAACAGAAAAAAACCAGAAATAAAAGCAACTGAACATTCACACAGACAAAAAGTAATAATATTTCACCAAAATGTATAAGTTGAAAAGGTGGATAGTACAAATCCCATCATATAGCTCGGACTTAAATAGTAGTTTAAATCCCTTCTTTAAATAAGCTCATAAAAGGTGACTATGTCCTGTTAAATTTATCTTCCTGACCCTGCAAAGAGTGTCTAATTTTCTCTAGATCCAAATGCATCATAACATCTCTGAACCAGTTCACATGTGAGGGAGGCTCTGCCTGTTTCCACTTCAATAAAATTAATCTTCGTGCAAGCAGACAGGTAAACTGTAACACCTGACGCTCAGATTTTTTTTTTTTTTACAACTTTTGAGTCTATTATCCCAAGTACTGCTGTAAGAGGATTTAAATCAATAGATTTGTGTAGAGCTTTTGACAATATTAGAAAAATATTTGACCAGAAATTTAACAGTTCAGAGCATCCCCAAAACATGTGTGACAAAGAGGCCGGGGCCTGTTTACAGCGTATACACAAAGGGTCGACATCAAGGTACACCTTGCTTAATTTGAGTTTAGACCAGTGAAGTCTGTGTATAGCCTTAAATTGTATTACACCCTGTCTCGCACAAACTGAGGCAGTGTGTGTGCAGGCCAGGGCCTGTTCCCATTGCTCCTCCGAGATAGTAGTACCAAGTTCTTCCTC
This sequence comes from Boleophthalmus pectinirostris, assembly GCF_026225935.1. Taxonomy (NCBI): domain Eukaryota; kingdom Metazoa; phylum Chordata; class Actinopteri; order Gobiiformes; family Gobiidae; genus Boleophthalmus; species Boleophthalmus pectinirostris. Next base: position 11,439,000 of record NW_026571153.1, on the reverse strand, counting down.
CCAGGCTTGCCTTAAGTATTGCAAAGTAATATGACCATTAAATTGAGATAGTTTATTATATAGGATTGATATGCCCCCTCTAGTATCAGGGTTACTCAAAAATAATGAGTCAATGGGTCTTTGTGCTGGGGCCCTTGGGTAATTTACATTGTTATGTTTAACATAATTTTGGGTTTGTAAGTATTTAAAAAAGTGAGAATTTGGTCAATTGAATTTTTCTTTGAGCAATTCAAATGTGGGAAATAAATCATCAATAAAAAAGTCAATAAAATTACAAAGGCCTAATCTATACCAGTCGGCAAAGGTGTCATTTCCTAGAGAAGGTGCAAACAAGTGATTTCTTACAATAGGCCCCAGCAGTGGATTGGCGTGTTGACGAAACCGCCGTACAGTTTGTTTCCATATTCGAACAGAATGAGAGACAACAAGTGCCACACATTTATGAGAACTTCTGCAACAGACTTGGGAAAAACTTTCTGAACAATATTTGATTTTTGTTGTAAAAAGAACAAGCCACGAGTGTGTTCAGCTGTTATATCTGCCAAAGGTGGACACTTTGATAAATCAAAAGTTTAGAATACGTTTTGGTCAACAGCAGAGGTGGGACCAAGTCGTCGTTTTGCAAGTCTCTAGTAAGTCTCAAGTCTTTTACCTCAAGTCCGAGTCAAGTTCCAAGTCAAATACAGGGAAACCGAAGTCGAGTCTTGAATCACTTTCCCATAAGTCCAAGTCAAGTCCGAGCTTCATGTCATTTCAAGTCTTTAAACCAAATTACCAAATACAGCTGAGATTTTTGGAATTTATATGAATTTAAAACCAAATTGTACTTATAAAGTCATGGTATATTTATATATGAATATTTATAGACTATATAAGAATTTTTCCTTTTTAAATGTTTTGACAAGATCTTAGAGTGAATCATTGCGGTCAGAATAGAAAGAATTTAGATTTAAAAGTGTTTCTCAAGTTTTCTCAAGTCACAGGCCTCAAGTCAGAGTCAAGTCCCAATTCACTGATCTTCAAGTCCAAGTTGAGTCCCAAGTCTTAGTCCATTTTATCAAGTCAAGTTTCAAGTCCTAAAAATAGTAACTTAAGTCTGACTCGAGTCCAAGTCACTGCTTGCAAGTCCCCACCTCTTGTCAAGAGTAAACGGTACAAAACTGGAAAAAGTGTGGTGTTCTAAAACTTTTGACTGGTGGTGTACACTTAAACAAATTGCAAGCCTCCTTAAAGCTTCACTATGTAACTTTTCTGGTGGAGAGTCTGCCACCTGCTGGTCTCCATAAAGATCTTATTGCACTACCTGAAATGTTCCCCAATATGGCATTAAAAGTCTCTCTGTATGTAGACAAGAAGATGATGCTACCAGGCCGAGGTACAGGTCAGATCTGTGGAGAGGAGACCCGCTCACCTAGATTTTGTTTAATGCCCTGCTGTGGAACCTTTTCAGCAAAATTCTCCATGGCGATGTTATTATTGCAAAATTCTCTGTGGTGTTTGAGCTAAAATATGCCAACTGTATCCATAAAGAGTTGAAATTATCGAGTCAGTGATCCCGAATAAATCAGGCGCTTGTTTTATTCTTTTCAAAAGTCATTTCACGCAGTCCACTAAACAATTATATGGATTAGCTATAATTCAGTTTTTATTTTGTGCAGAACAGTTCATTAAAAGTTTGCAAACATTTAAAGTAGACTTATTTTATAGAGAGAAACACACAGTGAAGTCGCTAGCAGAACAAATGCGTAATTAAGTCCCAGTAACACTGTGAGATAATAACTGTATTGTGCATCGAATAACATTTCATATAAACACTGTCATAAAAGTTACTGTTGGAGGAAAAGATGACGTAAAAATAATGTGATAAAGTGTGTTGATAAATCAAACATCCTGGATTATAAATGCATAAAACCTGGGTTCTCTTAGTTAATGGTTAGTGGTTAGACAGAGAGAAGGTTGTGAACTATAAGACAAGGTTCATTATTCATATCACCTGTACAAGTGTTATGGTTACATCATTTTATAAGACATTAGGCCGGGAGCCAGGTCCACCCCTCAGGATGTTTTTTGCTACCTTTTTTTCACTATTATTTCCTGTTATATTATATCTTGGGCCATAACGAGTTGATAGGGACCAACCCCAACTCGGCCCCGTTTGGTCTCAGGGCCCAAAAAACACACTTTTTAAGAAAAGCTATTTGCAAAATTATGTAACTGTAAATATTAAGGTACTGACACCGCATACATGGTCAAATAACCCTAAAATTTGGCATGGTGTATCCTGACACATGGGAGGTTGTTATCTCACAATCTGACAATAGTTAATGTTCAGTCTAGAAGTCATGGACGCCTAGAAAAGGACACCAATCTCCCAATAGACTCAATCTCTTCTTATAACCAGAAAAAATGATCAGCATCTCTCACAATTGTCTTTGGAAAATAACTTCTGATGGGATGTTGCATGAAGGGTCAGGATGTTGGTTGGTTGTGTGTGAGTTTGTATGTGTAACCTGGTTACCATAGTTTTATCTTGCACTCTGACCTTGAGTTTTAATATTATTCACTATTAATGTAATTAACATTATTCACTTTTAATGTAATTCACTTCATATAGTACAGGAGTACATAAGTCAACTCTTTTCAAATATTGTTTCTATTAAAAAAATCTTGCTTATTCCCATAAGTAATGGTAAAGCCTGAAAGTTCTGCCTCCTGCCGATTTGAGGTACAGTGAAGAACTTTGGTAATAGCAGCTGTTTCCCTCTAGATACAAAGGTCATCTTGGGCTTAAATTGAAGCTTATGAACATGGGAAGTTTTTCATGTACATTTGAGGCAGTGATATATGCAATAAAATGCTTGAAAATGATCACTTTTGATGACAATTTGTCAAGAGGACAGACATTTTTTAGTCTTTTAGGATATGTTGAGGGTGATATTTGACAGTAGAAAGGCAACAAGCCCCAAAATATTTTTCTGCTAGTTTCCCCCATGTGTCAGGATACACCATGCCAAATTTTAGGGTTATTTGACCATGTATGCGGTTTCAGTACCTTAATATTTACAGTTACATAATTTCGCAAATAGCTTTTCTTAAAAAGTGTGTTTTTTGGGCCCTGAGACCAAACGGGGCCGAGTTGGGGTTGGTCCCTATCAACTCGTTATGGCCCAAGATATAATATAACAGGAAATAATAGTGAAAAAAAAGGTAGCAAAAAACATCCTGAGGGGTGGACCTGGCTCCCGGCCTACATTATATGGACCCTCTAAACTGACTGGCCTTGATGTACAACAGTCATTAATAAATAAATAACTAGGACATCATGTACACTGTTTTGTTATTAAGAATCAGTCAGCATTAGAATTGGTTGGAATATCTAACACAGTTCCTTTTTCCATGATTGTAAAAGTGACGTTGCAGTTTTAAACCCTTCCTTACTTGTACCTCTCATCTGATGTGAATGACTAAAACATTGATTATATTGGTTAATGGTTTTGTGTACGTGTTTCCATACAGACCTGTAAACATATGAGTGATTTCATTATCAGCTCACCTCCATAACTCTTGCCTCATACCACGCCAACATGCGCACAATATTATTATATCAAAAAGCTGTGTTTCTGTCTCTTATCTGGGAACACAGAGCGGCCTTAATCATATCATATACTTGTATTTGAGCAAAACGTGTCTTGCTTCTTACATATACTGTATATTGTATAAGCAGCTTTTGAAGTCAAATAAGTAAGGTGTGAACTGTGTGCATTTCTTGGAAAGCATTTCAGGAAGTGTCGTTCGGTTTACTGTCATGGCAAAACTCCATACTGGTCCATAATTAGGAAGTTTAAAATAAGAGAGGAGTAACTTGCAAACCGATTAAAATGAAATTGTTTTTTCATGTTTTTATTTACCGTAAAATACCAAATAATAACCATGGCATTTATTTGTTTCAATCACTTAACTGACCAGGCATTTCTTTGAGACCAGGCGGCAGGTGAATGATTCCTTCCTCTATTTGGTAGTGACGTATGTAATGCACCGCTAATGAGGCTAACTTGTATATTAAGCTTTTCCCAAATTCCGTAGGAAGGAAGGGGAAATAACGTCTTTCCCCTTGATGAAATTCACCGAACATTCTCTTTATTCCGGCTTCAAATCCTCGATCTTGGGAATCATCGACAACACAGAATGTATGGTTCTTAGCTGATTGGCTGGTCCCCGTACTTGCACTTCTGGGGTTTTTGCGAACCGTCTTGTGTATTTTGATTCCTGACCTAATCGCTGGAGAGAAATTAAACTGAGTGGAGGCACTAGAATATAGCCTATCCATTCACTCACACAACCAGTCTCGTAAAGGCAGGACTGAACTGAAGTCAAACTGCTGCTATATCGGCTGTAAACATCGGGCTCTCTGTGTGTCGCTGCAGTAATCATCAGATCTTGGTTAAATAAAGCATAAAAAATGGGAAATGGGAGTTTGAGCAGCTCCTCGGTGGCAGACAGAACGACTGCTGGGGTGTTGGCATAGGCTACTTTCCATACAGACTCTGCGTTTATTTGGAACTGGCGGTTATTTATCAAAATATACACCTCCACCTACCTTTACAGTTTAAAGGGGACCCGGCGGTTAATTGAAACCCATCTATTATTTGCTATTATTACTATAAGAGCATAAAAGTCAGATACAGCTCCTTTAAAACATTTGTATAATCAAGAGAAGATCCCCGGCTTCTGTCCCCACATGAGACACTGTGCATATATTTGTACTGCTATAGTCCACTCTATAGTATAAAAGCACTGGCCATTAGCTGCAGGTATAAGAAGACTGAACAGCCCACCGGCCCGACCTCCTCCTCCACAGTACCACCTGACTCATGCTAACACACAGGAACAGAGAAAGCCCACAGAGAAATCCCACAATGCAACAGTGCTCTGATCTCTGACTCACAAAAACATCCTCCGCCAACGCTGCAGCCATGTTTAACACTGGGGCTGCAGCAGGTGGGAGGCGAGCGGGAGAGAGCTGTTAAATTGTGAAGGTTTTTGTCTTTTTTATATATTGTTGTTAACACTGTAAAAAGAACATGGGATATCCGCATACCTAATATGACCAACGGCAATAAATATTTAGATTTTGATCCTTTTATCTGGTTGATGTTTGGGCTGACTTGTTGCAAAAATGAAATGACAAAAGATCTATACCTCTAAAAGTAAATATTAGGGATGTAACGATAATCAAATCTCACGGTATGATATTATAACGATATGCATCTCATGGTATGATATTTATTGCGATATTTTGAAGAGGTTAATAATTGTAGATGGGACCCTTTTTTGCTTTTAAAATACTTTGACAAGATTGTGGTGTGAATTATTTCCATCATAATTGCAAAAATTCAAGTAAAAAACATATCTCTTCATGTTGTCTTCACTGAAAAGCATCATGGGATATGTAGTTCCTGATGTTTATAAGCTGTTGCTTCTATAAAACCGTGCATTTACGCAAAGAAACTTGTAATTTGATATATTGTGACAGCCCACGATATTATTGTGAGACTTTTGACGATACAATATCACAATATTTCGGTTATTGTTACATCCCTAGTTAATACATATATAGTTAACAATTACTACTATCTTCTTCCACAAAAATAATCAACAATATGCTCAATAAAATACTATTTTTGAACAGGTTTTGATGCTGTCTTCCTACCAGTGGATACAGGACGACAGCGCCATCTGCAGTCCAAATTCTTCAGGACACTATCCCAGGTGTGTGAGAATAAAAAAGCCCCCTCGTCCTGGTTTATAGTCCCGTGGGTACATTTGCATATTTCGATTGCCTCTTTAATCCAGCGACGGTGTTTGTTTTCTTCTGTCCCAGTGATGTTTGTTCCGTCCCAGTCCATAATGTGGTTCTCTCTTTTACAGTGATCAGAAATGGCAGATTTAAGTTGTTCCTGTTCTGCTTCGTGTTTTGTTGCTTGTGTGCACGCCTTCGCTGTTTCCTTTTGTTCCTTTTTTTGTGTACTGAATGACTCCCTGTTTACCCAATGCATGTTTTATTGCAGGATGTGCAGGGTATTTCATCACGTGAGACTCTGAGGAGGAGCGCTAGTGAGCAGTCGAAACTGTTAGGTATGAAAACAAACTCTCGGTCTGAAACAAGAACATAATAATAAATTATCGAAAGACCAAATGAACATCACTATACATTTTTACTGTTTCGCCTGTAACACTAAACCAGTGGAGATTTTCAGTTGCCAAATGCGAGTGTTGATGCAGAAATATTCTGAGCTGAACGAAGAAGGGTTACATTTTATTGGTACACATTACTGACCTATTGTTTTGCGTTTTGGGTTGAGAAATTAGTGCATTCTTGCCTGCTTACTTTATTATACTGTTTCTGCTAATGCCTCTCTATGGATGTTTGCAAGCCTGACCTTTTCAATTCTGAACTCTATGTACCAGAAAATAAGCAGTTGTATTAGTAATGAGTATTTTACACTTTTGTAGTTTTCCTGTATTTTTCTTGTACACATAATAGCATATTTCTCAAGTAACATTGATGTTTGTTTGTTTGATAAACGTGTGTTTGACATTTGGGCCCAATCACAGTGCAATCAGCCTAAGCTCTTGACTCAAGTGTACACACCAGTGGATTATTATTACCCACAATTCCCCTTGTTCCATAAAAACTGCCTTTCAAATCAGAGTGAGCAAGTGCTGAAAATACTAATGGAGGAATCAAGTCTGCTGTTACGTTTGTGCACTGTAAAATGTGAAGGGACTATTATTATTATTATTTTATCAGTGCATGCAATTAGATATTATAAGTAACATTGTTAGATTTGACTATTTTCCTCCAAGAGCCAAACCACCTGCTAAAACAGAAATAATGTTCCATAACCCCAAACCGACAGAGCTCTCAGTCATTTGGCCATAAAATGCATATGGGGCCGTTCCGTGGGAAACTGGGAGGTTTCATGATAACAATTCAACTTAACTTTCTTGGATTAGATTCAAACTTGGCACAATTCATGTTTATATATGAAATATTATCAGACCTAGCAGAAAATAACAACTTCCCTAAGCCATAGACTTTGAACAGTTTGTGGCAGACATATTATACTGTATTTACTTTATTCCAACTTTTTGAAATAATTTTTTAAACAATGTCAATATCCCTTATATGTGTGAGATCAGGTCAATGTAACATGAGTTTAAAGCAACATCAGTGTAATTGTAAGACATGTTCAGTGACATAATTCTGTTGAGATCATTACTTATTATTTATAATCTTCTTTTACTTAGTGAAATGTACGCTCATTTTTTTGTATTTTAATTTGATGTGGTCCTGTCTCTGGTGTAACACTGTCATCTGAGGAACAGTGGGTAATAATGTAGTGAACAACTGCTCGTTCAATGGACAGGTGGTTAAATGTGCTATAAAACCCTTGATAAGAACAGAATCTGAGCACATACTATTATTATGTTTTTTTTAATGACAAAAAACAGGATGACCATTCAAACTAATGTATTATGGACGTGTTTCAGATGATAACATGCAGGCGCATGGACTTTATGACAAGAATGAGATTTGGTACAGATGATCCTGACAGGTGCTGCTCCTGTTCTGTCCCTATGAAGACTTTTATAGCAGTTTTAACACCTGTCTGTATGACAGGGAGAGTTATACAAACATTATTATCATCTGTTTCTCAGATAACAGTGTTACCCCAGAGACGGGAGCACATGAAATAAAAATACAGAGAAATGAGTGCACATTTCACTAAGTAAAACAAGATTATGCTTCAATGAATATCAAGTAATGAACAGTAATAGAATTAATCAATTACAATGATGTTGCTTTAAAATCATGTTAAACCGATCCTGTCTTACATATTTAAGGCATATTTATCTAAAAAAAAAAAAAAAAAAAAGGTACAAAGGTCATCTTGCTGATGAATTGGGAGAGTTTTCTGTTTACATATGGAATTGTAAAAATCCATAAATGGTCTAACAATATGAAACAGAATTACATTATATAAAAGACCCAGACCCCGTCATGGCCCGAGGTGTACACTCATAAAAAATAATAGTAAGAAAAAAGGTAGCAAAATAATTGCAGTCAAGTAAGTAGTGGACCTCCCAATGCAAAAAAAAAAGACCTGCAGGATACCTGTAATGCCATATTGTGGAATGTTCTAGGTAAAGCAATAACATATCTGAGGACTCAAGCAGGTATAGAAAACCCTCCACAAGGAAAAATTACATAATGCACCTTTAAATACCTGTGAAATAGTTATCACATTTTTATGCCATTTACACCAGTGACTCATGTAATGAAGTGTCAAAACCCACCACATTAAGGCTCCTATTATAAAAGCCAACGAGGAAACCAAAGGATGTGTGAATGACAAGCTGGCTGCAGCCATGGCAACAGCTGACCAATCACAGATCAAAGACCGCTCACTGCTTTGGGGCACTGTGGACCAGAGAATGAGCTATTTGTTCATTTGTTCCGGCAGCCGAGAGCGGTTCAGCTAATTTGAAATGAATGAGTGTGCTGAAAATGTCTGAAATCAAAAGCTTCAATTTGAATTTTTGGCGTTTGTTGTGGCGCTTCAAACTGTAGTGAATCAAAGAGACACTGATGCATAGAAACATGGATAATATCTTAGACTGTGAAGAAGAATAAATAAATAAAATAGAATCTCAGTTTGGAAATTGAAGGAGCAATATATCTTACGTATAGCCTACTTTTCTTACTGAATTGGCTCTTTTGAACGATTCCTTAAAGCCCATATTAAGTTATTTTCTGATCTGTGTTATAGTGGTTTTTCCTCCGCACAAATGTACCTGGAGTTGTGTTTTGTTTCATCCACACATGTTTAACACACAAACCATGCATATTTAGGATTACTTTTCTCAAACTGAAAACACTCTGTTCTACCTTGTGATGTTCAGCCTGTGGAGTCCTCCGGTGGATGCTTCATATTTTAGCATGCCATCCAGAGAACTGAGCGCTCCGACCATTTCAAATGCCCAGTTTGTCCTGTCCAACATCTTCATGGTCCAGTGATGCTACTTTTATCATTGTTTTTAGGATCAAATGGTTCAGGTGTTTCTGGCAAAGCAACTTCTGAGCTCAAAATGTCTGCTTCGGACATTACCATTTAGCCAGGTTGGCGTCACCTCGTGCCTCCGCTCAATTTTATTTCTCTCCAGTGACTACGTCAGGATTTGGAATACACTAGACAGTTTGCAAGAACCCCGGAAATGCAAGTCCTGGCACCAGCCAATCAGCGAAGAGCCATACATTCTGTGTTGGCAACAATTCCCGAGATCCAGGATTTAAAGCTGGAACAAAGAGAATGTTTGGTGAATTTTATCAAGGGGAAAGACGTTATTGCCCTTCTTCCTATGGGATTTGGGAAAAGCTTAGTATACCAGTTAGCCACGTTAGCGGCTAACTGGATTGGTTAAATAAAGAAAGTACCCACCTACCGTTGAGCGAATGAATCCTAATGCTGTGAGATCAGATGGTTTCCACAAAGTGAAACAGGCTCATGAATTAGGCCATCACCACTGCCACAGCAGACGAAATCTGTCAGCTATTCCCACAGATATATATAGAGGAGCTTCCACAGTTCCCTGGAGACCTGGAGTCACCTACTCTCTTTTTCCTGAGTACCTCCACAATGAACTGCCAAAGGAACTCTCAGAGGAACTGCACAAACAGCCAGCTGAGGCGAGCTCTAATGCTGAACCAACTCTTGCTGTTGCTGAGATTCCTGCTCTTGACCTGATCTCGACCAGTTTCCTGAAGCAGAAATGTCTGGTCCCAGTCTGAACTTCCTGATCCAGTAGATGCTCTTGTTATAGTGGAGCCTGATGTGGTAGAGACTTCTCATACAACAGGAAGTAGAGCTCTCTGATACTGTAGAGCCTGATGAAGTAGGTCCCTCTGGTGCAATAGCGCTCCTTGATACAGTGGAGACTCCAAATACAATCCAGTACACAGTAGAGGCTCATGATACAGGAGAGCGCTCTGATGTAGACGATCTATTTGATGCAGTAGAAGTTTCTGACACAGGAGAATCTCTTTATACAGTAGAGCCTTGTGATACACTCGAGTCTGATGAAGTAGATCCTCCCAGCACCTTGAAACACCTAATACAATAGAGCGCCCTGGCACTAGAGCCTCCTGACACTGTGGCAGTCCTTGATAAAGTTGAGACTCCAGATACAATGGAGCTCCCTGATACAGCAGAGACTCTTTATATCAGGAGTCTCCAACCTTTTTCCTCCGGTGAGCTACTTTTACAAAACAAAAATGCCAGAGAGCTACGAATTTTAGTAGTCTTAAGAACTTGAGCATATAAGAGCCACAGCAAGCCTTAAATGAGGTACAGTTAAATGCCTATAAAACAAAAACCATTATCCATTTATTGTACATGAATCCATTTATTCATGTACAAAGTTGGGCATCAAAATGTTATATGTACATTCAGAAATTCCTTGGCGAGCTAGTTGGTTTGGCTACAGGTTGGAGACCTCTGCTGTATACTGTAGAGTCTCATGATGCAGTAGAGCTCTCTTATACTGTAAAACCTGATTAAGTAGAGCACCCTGATGCTGTAGAGCTCAGAGATGGTACAGAGTCGCTCTCTTCTCCCAGATCCAGGGACAGATCTGCCTTCTGCCACTTCACCAGGTGGCGAAGACTCACTAAGAATGAGTCATTCCTCTCATTCAATAAAAAGTAGCTATGCAGTTTTAAGTCAGTTATTGTATAATTCTATATGATGTTGTGATGGAAATTTACAGTATATTGTGAAGAAAATATTTCTCTCATAGTCTGTCTTTGTGTAAGTTGATGTATTTTTTTTTTTTTACTTGAGACCCAGAGCAGGCATGAAAATGTGTAAAGGCTCAGCAGACACTGTCCCCACGCGACAGGGTGTAAAAGCTGATTAGCTCATTTCTGTGAAAGCTGAAGACATCAGACATCATAATCATCAGTCCAAAAAACCTCATCAAACTTCCATCTCACTTTCAATAACACTTCATTTACGCCATCCCCACTCAACCTTGGCATCCTCCTCAACCCCAACCTGTCATTTGAATCCCACATTAAACAAATAACCTGGACTGCATTTTACCATCTCCAAAACATTTCCCAACTCTGACCATCCCTCACTTTCACTGCTGCAGAAACCTGCAACCTTGCATTTATCACCTCCAGAATTGGCTACTGCAATAGCATTCTTTATGGCATGCCTTCAAAAACTCTCAATAAACTGCAATACATTCAAAACTCCACTGCCCGCCTCCTCACACACACCCCGTCCCACGAATTCCTGTTCTCCAGAACCTCCACTGGCTCCCCATCCCTCAGCACATCCTCTTCAAAGTCCCCCTCATCACTTTCAAAGCCCTCCACAACCAGGCTCCGTCCTTCCTCTCAGACCTGTTGCCCCCCCCACACTCCATCTTGCTCCCTCTACTCCTCCGACGCCACCCTCCTGTCCCTCCTCTGCTCCTGTCGGCTCCTGTTCCTCCCCTATAGGACTAAGCTCCGACCCTGTGGAGACAGAGCCTTCCCCATTGCCGCCCCCACCCTCTGAAACTCTCTACTTCAGCAAATCTGTGACTGCACTGAACTCTCCACCTTCAAGAAACTGCTCATAACCATCTATTTAGAACTGCTTTTAATGTCTAGCCTGCTTTTTTCTGTTTTCCAAAATCACTGGGCTTTGCAAATGGATTATTATTTGTCATCAAGGAGATATATAATTTTTCCATAAATGTGTATCTTAAGCGTAAATAAAAGGCACATGGCTTTGTAAAAGACATGTTTGAGAGTGGCACCTCACATCATTGTATTTTTTGTCACGTTATCACACCATGGACATTTCATACTGTCCCATCCCTAATGTAGTGCAATATTTTATTTAGGTTATGCATCATTTCAAAGGGCAAACACACTCCCACTCTTAGTTTGAACCATTTTTTAAGAAATCTAAGCCTTGGTCATTTATGGCTGATTAGTTTGTAGATGAAATGAATTCTCACTTTGGCTTCTGTCTTTGAAATGAACAATGAACAGTGTTTGGCTCTTTGGAATGAACTGATCCAAAAGGTTTGGATCCATTAAAGAGCAGAAAGTCCCATCACTAGTCCCTTTCCGTTTGGTTGTCAATCTTCTTTTTGAGTCAAGATGCATTTGTTTCTCTCTACGTAAATATTAGGGGTGTAACGATATCCAAGTCTCACGATACGATATCGTCACGGTATGAACCTCATGGTAAGATATTTATTGCGATATCATGGGAAAGCTCACGATATGGTGGGGAGGCTCATGATTAGGGATGTAACAATATCTAAATCTCTCTTTACGATATTTTCACGATATACATCTCACGGTATGATATTTTGTAAGTCTAACAAAATTGCCTTGACAAGACTTAATCCAAAGAACTAAGACTTAAAAATGCTTCAAACTGGTATTTCTTCTTGTAGTTTGCATTGAAATGGAGCAAAGGATCATGGTCTATGTAGTTCTAGTCTTTTATTTAGCTATTTCTGCACCATAACTCTTAATTTAAGCAAAGAGACTTGTAATTCAATATTATTGTGATGTTCCATAATATTATTGTGAGAACTTTGACGATACGATATCTTGATATTTCGGTTATTGTTACTTCCCTAGTAAATATGTTATTGCTGTAATTGTAATATGCCTGGTGTTAGTTAGGAGGTGAGTTATTTCGTTGTAATAATAATAATAGTACCAGAGGAACTAATAGTCTATTTACTCTTTTCGTGTTGTGTAGAAATTGTTTAAGAATTTATATATTTTTGCGTAACTCAACCAATTTAAAACCATTAAGAAATAAAAAAGCCAACACCAAATTCAAATTCATTCAAACTTTATTCTTCACATTTGACGGTCACACATTAAAAAGCTTTGGGGCCACTAGCTCTGATTGTCTCCAGCCCCTTGTCACATACACGCACTTCTGTACTTTTATCAGTATGACAGTTGCGTTCACATAGACCCAATTACCAAAGTGAAAATAAAGGACTTGCAGATCAAACAAATACAAATGAAAAAGTCAATTTCTTCACAGATTCAAAGCGAAACATTGACTCCAGATAAGGTTTATTTATTTCACTGTGTTATCATTGCTGTATTGTGTTTAAAAGTGTCCTTAATGGTGCACTCTAACTTTTCTGGTAGTTTTCCAGTATGTGCTTGTTCCAGAGTATTGCATTAAACGTCTCTATGGTGACAAGACAGTGTAGGAAAGCAAGGTAGTTTTGTAATTGAAAATGTAAAATAACTTAATGCCATATGGTGGAAAATTCCAAGCAAAGCAATAACATCTCCATGGATACAAGCTGAAAAACTTACTCAGAGCACCATTAAAGTTAGTGTGTAGTGGTAGAATAGTTTATTGAAGTAAAAAGTAGTGGCAGAACTCTGAGTAAACTTTAGTATCAGCAGTAGTAGTTTACAGTGCACAGTCTACAGTAACTATGGCCATTTAAAAGCACTTAGAGAAGAAGTGCATCATGGGTAAACTGATCATAACTGAACCACTGGGATATTTTTAAACCTTTTACAAATGACGATGGAGAAAACAGCATTTGAAATATTTATTATGTTCTCAGGAGCAACTGTCTATAAAACAGCCAGTGGTGACTTTGGATAATACAGAAAACAGAATGACAAGGGAATTATGGGAAGTGAAGTCTTTTAGTACAGTGTTAAGCCATTTTTTTCAAGCAGTGTTTAGAATCCCTCAGTCTTCCAGGTAGAATCCAATACAGTACTGTATGTCAACCGGACAAAGGTTTATTGACGTTAAAAATGTTTCGCAGCTCATCCAATTTGCTTCTTCAGTGTTTTGATTTGTTTTTATTGTGATTTTAATGTATTTCTTCTGAATTACTTTGTGTACAAAGGGTGCTGTACAAATAAACTGCCTGCAGAGAGGAGCTAACTACACTGAAACTACTCTGGAACTAACACCCTACTTCTTTACAGTTTCTGTTTGTTAGCTCGGCCTTTTCATCTGTCCTGAGTAAGGGACAAACCCAGGGATTTCAAAATGGACGCTCATTCAAGTCAATGGCGCATGATTCCAGATTCGCCTTTATCCCGGCGAGATACTTCCGGTGTCTGTGGGATGATTGAGCATGTGCACTAGTGCTCTTTTCTCCGGTGAGCACACGCAAATGCACGTGAGCGCGGTCTTGTGTATCACGCGATCGCTTTGACCAATCGGAGCGAAAGGAGCTAGCGCGAATGATTATAAAGCGTTTTTTAAGACAACTGAAGGATTTTGAGCTGAGAAAAAGTTTATGATCTAAAAATAGGTAAAAATCACCAACAAATCCGTCATTTTTGAAAGTTGTAGGTGCCCTGTCAGTCGAACACGAGCAATTTTTGATTACATTGCGCTCTATCAGAAAAATCGTGTCTCAGTCCAGGGGATTTTTTTCGCTGTAGTACCAGTGAGTGACCACTACGTCAACTGGAGGCATTTACAAGTAGCAATACCCTATCCAGTTATTTTAATAGATCCATTGAGAGGGCACATCATAATCATTCAGGCCCATGAGGGTTTTCACGCCTTTGGCCCTGACCTCACAACCCCTATTGTTCTGGAGTTGTAGTTGGGAGACAGTCAGTGTAGTTAGCTCCTCCCTGCAGGCAGATAAAAGGCAGTGTCCACCAGCGTCTGACCACACCTGGAGAAGCAACTTGGAGGAGCTACGAAGTGTTTTCAAACTAAATAAAGTTTGTCCAGATGATATATTATTTCTCTTTTCTCTACCGCACAGAAATCAGGGCTGGCTTTTAACTGAGAATTTTAAAAAATTAATTAATTAACCATTTTAAATCATGACAATTTTTATTATTATTTTTTTATTTCATGTACGTTGGCCAATCATTTTTCAGTGGTGGCCAGTGTAAGTGGTGTAGTTTTGTCTATATTAATAGTAAAAGTAGCGGCAGTGCTTTTAATTAGTAGTACTTTTGAGCAGATATACACAGCAAGAGGAGTAGTAGCGTTTGTAGTAATAAGTAACATACATGTGGCAGTTTTGGAAGAAAGTTAAAATAAAAGCAGAATTAGCCTACAGTTTACAATGCACCATGTAGTGTGTGTCAGTACCTCCTGTTTCTGTTAACAGCAGTAATAGTTGTAGTAGTAGTAGCAGTAAGAACATAATTCATTTGAGGTAACCATATTTTCACTTAAGTACAGTAGATCACTTCTTCAACCTCTGAACCCTTTCACTTTAAGCACATTCTTAAAATAAATAAACAAACAAATCTTCTTATACCGATTGAGATGGTACAAAACATTTGTAAAACTTAATTCTTCTCTACAATATTATAACATTATCATAAATAGGTACCTTTTGCTAATAGATACAGCATAAGCAGCAATAAAACATGGACCAAAATGAAAATGAAAGAAATACATGGAAGAATATTTGATAGTGCACAATGAAATGATCACAACATGTAATTATACTTCATACAACAGCAGTTTGAGCAGCACTTCTGAACTTAATATTTTACCAAGTACTTCGTTGTCAGTAGTAACCACACGGAGGGACAAGGCAGAGATTTCAGGTCCAATTTTAATAACTGTCAAGAAGTTATGAAGGCTGGTCTACTCTGGACTAGTGGTTTAATCCTGTTCTAGTCCAAATTTGATCCCAATTTTGATGTATGTGTGAATGCAAACCATGAATTGTCAATACAGGATACCATATTTATGTTTTTAAAGGTGCATTGTGTACCTTTTCTGTGGAGTGTTCATCACCTGCTTATTTCTATGGACATGCCTGAATCCGTGTATCATTTGTTCATTTGTTTTTCAAAATAAAACCAAAAATAAGAAAACAAAAAAACAACTATAATCTTCATTATTTGTCTCCAAAACCAAAATGAAAAAATGGATAACAATTCGTTTTTTTCCGATTTGGTGAATAATGGAAAAAACGGTTAGCGGCTGTTTTCTATTTTCGTGACTAACGGCGATGCCGGATTGAACCAGGACTAAAGCAGGTCCAGGACCAGACTGGAACCAGACCGGGACTGAGACCAGGATTTAGACCAGGACGAAGACCAGAACTGAGACCAAGACTGAGACTGGGAACAGGACCGGGACTGAGACCAGGACCAGACCAGGACTGAGACCGGGACCAGACCGGGACTGAGACCGGGACCAGACCGGGACTGACTGGGACCAGACCAGGACTGAGATCGAGACCAGACTGGGACCACACTGGGACTGAGACCGGGACCACACCGGGACCAGACCAGGACTGAGGCCAGGACTGAGACCTGGACTGAGACTGGGACCAGACCAGGACTAAAAACGGTTTAGTCATGTTTTAGTCCTGATTCCGTCCTGGTTCAGTCCGTATGCAGTGCAAAAGTCTGGCATTGCAGTTTAAGTCACGGAAACTGTTTTTTCCAGTATTCATTTAAACACAAAATTGAAAACTGAAAAACAAATCTTTTAGAATCAGTGGGTTTCAAAGTGACGCAAAAAATGATTCCATAAAATTTCCATTGCAGTTACAAATTAAAAACGACATATTATATCTCCTGGATGAAAAAAAGTTCTCAAAAGTTGATGGAAGCTGAAACCAAAGTATAGGAACAAATCTGAAATGTTACCTTACCTATACCCTCCACCCTGTGCTTTTGTTTTGTTTGTTGCTATTCTCTTATTGTTGCATGGAAAATCCCTTGGGCATATATGACCAATAATTCTATAGAGATCTGTTTAGGTTCTTGCATTTTCTTTCACAATACCTGCATCTAGGATTGTATACAGAGATAGGTTTAAGCCCCGCATTGCTCGCTTATGGCAGAGCTATTGAAAGCAACAATAGAGTTTACGTCAGAGTGGATTTCTCAGATGTCTGTAGTTTCAAGTTCATTAAGTTTCTGTGGACATTTGAATCAGAGTATCACATTTAGGGAGATGTCCATGAGAACTTGTTGGCGTGATGATTGGCGTGACTCAGCTTTATCCAGGAGAGCGTGTTCAATCGGTTTAAGACAAACACAACAATTTCAGGCAAAAGATTAAGACCACCTGTTTGGCTGTATTTACATGCATGCCAGAAATCTGAGCATTGCCTGATTTCTGGGTTATCTGGGTTGATTGTGGTGCTGCAGGTTTTGACGAGGAAAATTGTGCAAGAAACGGGACTAATGTGGCAAAGACAAAAATGAAAAATATTGAGAGAGGTATTTTAACATTAACTGTACCTTGAAACTCAGTTGCACCCCTTTATATATTATTTTTGTAGCTGTAGTTTTAGAGACGCTCTCACCTAGTCGTCTAGCCTTTTGAAATTGGCAAATCCACTCAAATTTAATCTGTTTTCATGTTGTTAACGCATCAGGTTTGAAGACAAAATGTCCCCAGGTCCCAAGATAACATTTCATTTGTCATAATTAATATCTTGCCTGATTTGTGTCCATGAATATTTAAAGGTGCCCTGTACAACTTTTCTCGTGGATGGTCTGCCATGGAGATGCTATTGTTTTGCCTGGAATGTTTCACAGTGTTGCTTTAAACATATCTGGCTTCATGAAGCAAGCATGTGACGCCACGGGGCCAAGTTACAGGTTATGCATGTTTTAAAGATTGTCTTGGGGAATAAAATGCTAAATTGACAAGTTTAATGCCATAGTGTGGAGAATCCCAGGCGAAGCAATAAAATTTGTCATGGAGACAAGCAGGTAGTGGACCCCCTAAGTTACAAAGTGCACCTTTAAAAGCATAATCGTGCATTTTCACAGTTGATTGAGATCATTATTCAGCAGACAGTACAAGCATCTCTTCATTATTGTATTGACTGAGACCGCACAACAGTATGTGGTTGAGCACTTAACAACAGCTCAATGAAAAATTCACTTAAAGCAACTACTCTTGTTTTGATGTGCGGTTTTGAGAACGTGTAGCCATGAATATTTTATACCTCTCGCCACATGCCAACCCGTGCCCGCAGCTCTGCTAAGAACATGGTTGGGTGTACCGTTTAAAATGAGTGATTCATCAAAAAGAGAAAAGAAAATATAATAAATAATATATAGTTTCATAAATCATTCACACGCCTGTAATGCCAACTTGGCTGGCCAACAAAGCAGAAAAATACACTTTGTTGCACGTACTTTTTTTCTTATTTGGCTAGAAACCTTAAAGTACATATGGCAGGTTTGAGTACTTTTTCCACTAAAACATACATAACATCATTATATTTGAATACAAAATGTACCTATTTTATCAGTTTATTATTTTACTTCATGGTCAAACAACGGCAGATATGACATAACTGTTTTCTAGCAACTATAATGTTAACGAGGACCAACACTTAAGCTATACTCAGACTGCAGCCTGAAGTGACCCAAATCCTATTTTTTGGCCCCCATTCGACCTATATCTGATCTTTTAATGACAGACTGAACGACACAGATCTGATTTTTTCAAATGTGACCCAGGACACTTGGATATGTGCTCCTAAAACCGATACATATCCAAACTTTTGACATGAGACTTCAGTCTGAATAGTCAGGTCACATTCATCCCACCTACACGTCAGGCTCAGAGTTTTGTCAATGGAAGGAAAGTGAGATTAGCGAGTTCATTCATATTTGGGAGGATCGCTGTATTCAGGTCAAATTGGACGTGTCTTATCGGAACCGAGAGGTTTCGGAAATAATTGCCAAAGAAATGTCCGAGCGCTGCTACAGGCGTCCTGGCCCCAATGTAAAAAAAAAATAAAGAGCCTGTGATCCAAATACAAGGAGGCTAAAGATTCAAACAAACGCAACGGCCGTGGATGTGTAACCTGTCCATTTTACAAGAACTAGATTGTATTTTGTTAAGGCTACTTCCATAAACACTGAGCATGCTTGCTGTGTGTAATGTCGTCATGTCCTTCAGTGCGCATGTGGGACACATTTGGGGTGTTTAATGTTCACACTGGAGATCACATACAAGTCCCATTTAATTGGAAATGTGAACAACCCCGCAAAACAATCTGATTTCACAAAAAATCCGACTTGAGCATTAAGCCCTGCAGCACCGAACGTAGCCTTATAGTATGACTGGACAAAGTGAAGACAACAGCTCCGTTAAATGAAGGCTTGTTAGAAAAATGTCTTCCTTGTAAGTAAACTGGGTGGAATTTTAAGGTGACATGTTAAAATATGTTGAAATAAATGTTGACCACATGTACTATCTCACCAATCTATACAATATTTAGAACAAACATGAAAACCTGCCTTATGTACTTTAATACTGAGAACTGGAGACATAAGGTGCAAACGTTTTGAAGGGGAAAAACATTGATCCCACGTAGATTTTGTTTTGCCATGAGAAGAAACACAAATAAGAGGACAGATTCTTATTTTGTTGCAATTCCAGATCAAAAAATAAATACCATACATGCTGTTATGTCATATTTTCCACCTGAATTCTACTTAAATAATTTACGCTAATTATCATATACATTTTAGGTAGATTCAGTGAACATGTGCTGCCATTAGAGAGCCTTTAGGGTTGAATACTTTTTGTCATACTTTTTGTCAATCTGGCAACCCAAAATTAGAAGCTCATTCTGCTTTGATTGGATAAAATAAGTTGACAACCAAAACAAAGAGTAAACATAAACATAAAATTCTGATTAGGAATAAATGAACTTTAGTATTACAATACATTTTTTGTTTAATCGCACGTGAATTCATATTTGAAGATTTAGATAAATGCTGTTTAAACTATCCTTAACTTAATTTACCCAAGTTTGCCGTGCTCAAAATAAATGAATTAGATGGAAAAACATGACATAACACATTTGTAAAACGTGAACCATTTGATTTGATTTGATTTAGGAACTGTCTCCGTTAAACTATACCACCCACCTATTTTCTCTTCACCTTTGTCTACCTCAATGTACAGGCCGCGTAACCCAAGAGGCAGACGCATAAGGTGTGCTGAATGGACTCAATTAAATATTTAAACTCTCGACTTTGTCCTGCTAAGTTGTTCTTCCTTTTTATTTGTCCCATTGTGAACAGATAGGGTTCCCTGTTGGCTGGTAGAGAAATCCTGTCTCTTCCGTCTGACTTGGAGTGAAGAGACTGTATTGCGTTACCTGTGATTTGCACCCACTTCCTTCAACGCGAGCTGTCCAGGAGGTCACAGGTGCGATGGCTATGGTAAAGATAGAAGATGCTGGCTTTTTCCTGTTGATATAGTCTTGGTTCAGTTCAGTGTACTTCGCCGTTGAAAAGCGAGCATTCAGCATCTTAAAAGAAGTCGAACAAAACTGGAAACAGTAGTTGGATTGTGTGGATGTTACAATGCGCGGATGCGATTGTAATGTCCCTTTTGAGTGTCTTTTTATGTCAGCGCATGTCTAAAAGCTAGTGAAAAGTGGTGTAATAGCGCGACAGACAGCGAGAGCCCCCGCGATGAATGAAGTTGACGTAATGCGAGACCACTGTAGGGACCGGCAAGACACAGAGTCCATTTTGTGTCAAACAATTAGCTGAGATATCCCTGTTTTCGTCCTATTCCGTGGTTTTCTTCAAAGAGAGCTTTTTTTTTCTCTCAAATTCACGATTCTTTTCACAGCTTCGCACAGGTAAGCAATCGGGCCTCTCTGGAAACGCGCCAGGTCTTCTCCGTTTCACAGATTTTAGAAAGTTCAAATCAGGTTCACAAGTCCTCTCCTCTTTCTTCTTTTTCTTTGCACTTCCCTGACTCGGCGATTTGTCCCTGGTTTTATCCGCACTGGCGAACACAGGGGCTCACAGCTGGACATTGCAGTAACATAGGCTATTAAACGCTATTATTCAAGTCAATGTGGTTCTTGCATCGCCGACTGGCTTTGCGTTCCTGATGTTTTGGGACTTGAGGTTGTCTTGGTTACTGGCGCGGGTACAACGGCAGGTTTTGGGTCTATACGATGAATCTGGGGATGCCTTACCACTGTGCGTACTGCCTGTTGCGGTAGATGCGCGCGATATTGATACGACCGCCGATATCGTATTGATTGGGAACGTAGAAGAACTTTTGTGTATTGAATTTCAGGCATAATCAGTTTTAGACAAACATCAGGGGGACTCCAAGCCCCAACGCTGATATTGGAAGGGAGTTCATAACCAACTATGTCGACTTTGCCGTTCGGTTGCCATGGTCTCAAATCTTTGTTTTTGATCTGTGCTGCAGAGCGAAGGGCGGTCTGTCCAGCGAAACAGGTCCTCATGAGTTTTTCTTGAGCTTGCCGTAAAAGTTGTACCTCCCTGCCAACGCAGTCCAAACCGAGCGCAGACAGTTGGCGCCACAGCGAGGCGTTGAAGTGGTCGAAAAGGTAGGCGTCCACCGAATTCCACGCGCGAATTTTAGCCGAAAGCTGCGGGTTCAAACTCTGCTTCGAGCTTTCGGTTCTCATGTTAAGCTTGAAATACACAAGATCCTCCAAGTCCCAGTTGAGGAGGTGACGCAGCAAGACGAGCGATTCGTCAAAATATTCGGAAATCATGACCAGTGAAAACGTCTTCTCAACCTGCGCGGTGAAACTTTTAGCGTACGCCTCGTCTTTCGCGGGGCGGTCCTTGTCCCCGCCCAGATCGAAAGTCAACGTATTCCTCGCGTACATCGAATCCTTATCTTCAGCTCGGTAGTAACGCCAAGGATTATCAAGGAACGCTTCTAGAGATGCGTTGGGCACTCTTTTGAAGCTCTGACAATACTGGCTGTAGTAGACGAACAGCGATTCAAACATGGAACTGGGCTCTCTCATGATGGTGATGTAGGTGGTGTTGGCGGGCATCAAACGCTGTAAATCCGCTTTGTTGAATCGCATATGGTTGGTGATTATGTTCGGGGAGAGGTTGTGCGGATACACAAAGTGACTGGTGAAGGTGCGGGGGTAGCAGAATTGGTGACCACAGCCGGGGATGGGTAAGGCGACGGTGAGGTTGTGGCGTTCAGCGAATCTGAACAGGAGGTTTTGCATGGTGGAGCTGGCAGTTTTGTGCGTCTTGAGGAAAACTACGCTGGTGAGTTTGGAGCGTGGGCCTCGGGGGACAGCACGACAGCCGAAGTGGAATGATTTCATGTTCCTACAAGAGAAATAGGAAGTTTAAGTACATTTTGTCACAATAATTACCATATCGATTTATGGTTCACTATATGATAACTGGAACAATATATTTTTGAGCTGAACATCTACTGAGTATACAAATTCTTGCCAAATCTTATCTTCTTACAAAATCTTAAAGGGACAATCTAGAATTTTGGACATAGGACCTCATTTCCTAGATAGCCAGAGCCAGAGTGTTGGAGACATGTGGAATGTGAATATATGTCGATAGAATAATTTTAGAAGTAAAACCAGCCTTGCATTTGAAGGATTTATGTCTGAGCAGCAGCAGTGAGTTGTACTTCCAGATAGAAAGCTTGGCAGTGGTGGACAGATATCACCTACCACCGATTTTACCGGCAAAGTAAAATTCCACTGCTGTTGAGAAAATAGTCCCTCAATATGTGATGATTCATTCAATGCAGGGTTAGTTTTATTTCAAATATTATTCTAACAACACAGACATTTACATCTGCAGTCTGGTGTAATAATTGTTTTGCTTCAGGTCCTTTGTGGAGTGGGTAAGACTTTTTAGTGGCAGGTTAACTATGGCCATTGACATGCACTAGCCTAGCACCAGCGACCTCTGCAACTACAAGGACTGGATGGAATATTTAAAAAAGTGTCTCCACACGTCTCCAACACTTTGGCTCACTAGGAAATGAGGTCCTATGCCCAAAATTCCGGACACTCCCTGTAAGTGATATTGTCCTGCTTTACTTTTACTGTCTCAGTTTGTCTAAAGTAGTTTCAGTTTTATCATTTTATTTCTTTATAGCAATATATCATTCTTCAAAATGTGTGATCGTGACAGGCCTAGTTACAGTATATTAAAGGTACACTGCATAATTTTGTGGTAGAGGAGCCGCTACCTGCTTGACTCCATGGATATATTGCTACAATGCTCCACAGTTTGACATTAAAATTATCTGCATCCATGGAGAGCAGGAGGATCAGTAATGTAAAAAAGGGCACTCAGGTTTTAGTTGGAGGGTCTGAAATCTTCTTCTCTCTCCAGATACAGTATGTTATTGTTTTGCCCGGAATGTTCCAGTGGCATAAAATCTCCATGGGCACAAGCAAATTACTCCTAATTCACGTAATTGAGGAAGTCAAAGATATATACTGTATATGTTTATATCATTCTGTGGGACATTCTCAGTAAAGCAAAGAATATTAATTTTATAATAAATTGAAACAAGCAGATGACAGACCACAAGACCAAAAGTTACACAGTGCAGCTTTAAAGAAAGTAGGGCTGGGTATCATTACAAAGTTGTTGATACAATACATACCTCAATACAGTGTGCTTTTCATTCGATATGATTTGACATGATATATTTCAAATTGATTTGATACAGTTCAATAAAAAATAAAGGCTAAATCATGGCTGTGGTACTAAAAGTCTTTGTTAAACCACTTCTTGTACAAAGTTAATATGAAACACAAACATTTTAGTTCCTCAAAACAGTGAATATGTCAAATGTGTTTTTTTCCCCTCTAAACAAGCAACAAAACTGTAGCGCTGTAACAGAATAATTTAGTAAAATAAATAAAAAATAATCTTGGCGATATATCGATACAGCAGTCCATGATATCGATACTGTATCATTAAATTAAACGATACAATATATCAATATTTCGATATTTTTGCACACTCCTAACGCACTGTGTAACTGGTCCGCCACCTGCTTGTCTCCACGGAGATGTGCCTAGAATGTTCCACAGTATTGCGATTAATTTATGAATCCCCATGCGAAATTACAGGTTAGATTTATGGAGAGGCAAGCCCACTCACAGTAAGAAGTCATGTTTTTTAAGATTCAGTATTTTTTAATAAATACAAGACAGTCTAGTTTAATACAAGACTGGGGACAATTTAAACCAAAGCATTAACATCTCCATGGAAACAAACAAGTTGCAGACCCCCTCGGGAAAAGTTACACAGTGCAGCTTTAACATAGACCAATGCAAACCAAGGTCTCAGTACTACAGTTTGAGAAATGCTGTCCTTAATAATATGAGCCTACGGTCCTCACCAGTTCCAGTGTCCTCCCTGATGCAGCAGGAGGCTGACAGTACTGATGATGACGAAGAATAGAAAGATCTTTTTCTGCCACATTTTCACTGGATCTGCAAAAGACAGAGAGAGAGAGAAAAGGAGAGATGGAAAGAGAGAAAAGAAGAGAAAGAAGGTGAGAGAAAGAGAGTAGGTGAGAGAGAAACAGAGAGAGAGAGAGAGGAGAAGGAAAAAGAGTTAATTATACACAAAACTCATCAGTCAGTATCAAGTATCAATATCAAAGCCAAAAGAATTGCCATTGCTGAAAAAATGAACCAGTTTCCTTCTATAATGACTAATAAATGGTTGTTTGTACTCTTCTGGATTTGCGCTTCATTCCCTTTGTAATCGCACACAATAGTTTAATCCCACTTCAATGGTCACATCGAATTACAAACTTCTCCATTTCAGAAAGTCTTGTAGCGCCATCGGAGCCTGCAGCACTGACACCTGGGAGCCCGTCCAAATAGTCTCTTCATTGCATCGAATCTGCATTATAATGGTGTAATGCTCGCTTTGGTGATTACATTTGCCTAAGTTACTGTCCAGACCAGTGCCAGCAGCTCGGGCAGAGTCAGATCACATTACGGAGAACATGTGGTCCGAGGGGGAGCCAGTGTAACTGTAGACTGCAGTTATGTCAGCCCCATTCCACTGCACACACAGGCACAGTGTGGGGAGGGAGGCGAGCTCGACTGCAACTGTTTGGAGGGATTAGAGGGTCATAAAATACATAAAACAAAGAATATAGTCAAAGTGATATCCATCTATTCATGGGCTTCAGAATGATGCAGATTCAGGCTGGTCTTCAAAGCATTTAACAGGTCAAGACATACATACATACACACGCAAATGAATGAATTGGTCTGTATGATAATAGAATAAAAACAAAACTGCAGGTAGTAACATGTTTAATATTATAATATAAATTTAATTCATAACCTACGCATGGATTTTGTGAGGACCTTTCCCCATTCAAAAGAGTTAATATTCTGTATTAGTTTTAATAATGGTAATACATAAATTCATCATGAGTCACGCATGATTTTGATTTGAATGGCATTATTGCTATAACTAGAGGACTGTTACCATGCCAAAATCCTTCAAATTAGGAAATAATCCTTTGCCTGAAACTCATGAATAGTAAAAGTGGGCTGCAGAATCATTTTCCTTAGGCCTTTGCCCCATTTCTTTTTTATAGTTGGCCTTATTATGAATGCTGGAAGTAAGAGAACTTTGGGCCAGAGTGGATTTATTATATAATATTACTGCATTTGTCTTATATTTCACTGAAATAGTCACTAAAAGACACTTTGCATTATAAATTCTCTTCAAACTTGGTAACTGGCCAGGGTTTGACTGACAAAAACGAGGCTGCAAATCTGCAAATCTACGCCACTTGCCCCTTTTGAGCACCAACACTCACATACACCACATTCATGCAAAGGAATGAGTGAAGTGGACAAGGACATAGTGACAGTATGCGCTAGAGGAATTCAAACTATCAGCCTTTGAATTGACGGATGAGCACTGACCACCTGCTGCTCAAAAACAACATATTTATTTGGGTTATGTGCTATTTATTTCTTGCTTGCAAATAGACAGACATCTTCACTCAATCTGTTCGGCTGTCTCCTGCTGAAATTGCTTTTTGTCCTTTTGAATAATACAGATGTGGGCGGAGCGGCGCTGGGCCCTGACCAGCTGTGACGAGAGGCTCAAATGGGTTTAGCTCAATACAAACGCACACAGACACACAGATGGACACGAGTGCTAATGCGCCCAAACTAATTCAATAGTTCTGACATTTGGATGCTCATCTCCCAAAGTCAGCACAAAATGGACTGTAACCTCACATGAACTACAATATGTCGTTGTTTTTTGTTTGTAAGATTTCAAAAAATAAGCATGAAAAAAGATTTTCATTACAGTGAACTCTGAAAGTATTTCAGCGTTTTTTCTGGCCTAAGTACAGATATATTGGGTAAGTAGCTCTTGAGATCAAAATAACTCTGCTGTGTACTGTTTGTATCTAATTGTAAAGCATTTTATTGTCCGAGAATCAGGTGCATGTATCCAGTCCACCGCTTTTGGTAGTACTCTGTTTTGTGGTCTGGGGGAGTCAGCTGGAAAGTCCCCCTCAGTTATACCCTTTATGAAACTAAGTTAGTTAATCTATATACATATATAAAAAAATAATAATAACAATATATTTGTCGTCATATATATTGTACACACGCAAGTTACAATATATCTCAACACATTTGTTCATAAATTATGTGGTCTCAATTGTGCCTCACCTATTTCAGTATTTTATCTTACATATTTAAATGAAATACATAGTTAAGACCTTCCTAAAAGTAATTTTGAATGATTTTTTTTTATAACAAATTCTGTAGCTTTCTAGTTTCTTGTGTTGTGCTGCTTACAAATTATGTTCATGGCAGGTAAGGAAAGAATTAATATTTCTTCCCAAATTAACAGTTACAGATGCTATAGGACATGGGGAACAAGAAAAAAATGATTTAAAATACAATTTCATAATAAACTTCTGCGAGCAAATGACGATTACAGATGGAAAAAATGTGTGCCGCTTTGGGAAGATCGGTAAAATGACATAAACAAAGCCCGACATTTGGTCTCGCTACATTCACATTTCATTTTATTATGATATAGAATGTTGATTTTCTAACTCAATAAATCACAACACATGACGTGGCTGACTAAATGCCGGCGAGAACGTCCCCCCTCTCTCGGGCACAGCAGTTACCCAAGTGCTGCCCAAAAGTAGAGGACGCCCGGAGAGAGGAGGGGGACGTTCAAGCCAATAGAATGGGACATTTGAGCTGACTTTCAAGCCAGGGGGACATTCGAGCCGGTATTCGTTCTAGGTGTTGTGGTAGAAATGGTAGAGGCTCAGTCCAGATTCAGAAGGTTTGCTCTGTTTAACAAATAGGAAAATCAGAAATCAGGTTCTAAGTTGGCCTAACTATTCAGTTCCTTAAATATTTTTTAAGACAGTAAAAATCAGGTTCGTCGCTTTTTAACCGTACAATCTAAAATCTAAAATGTATGGCTTATGTCATAACAGCAAGTAAAAAAAAAAAGAAAAAACAGCTAGGAAAGAAGTTTTCAAAATTGTTTAAAAAAGGGACAATGGAAAAAAAAATACTGACACGATTTTTATTTGCTCCTGGATCCAACCTTGGTACAAAAATAGACAAGATACTAGTAGAACATTTTCTTTGCTTCATTTTAGTGCAGACACCTCTGATACATTTTTAGTGTCGTGTATTGTGTACTGCAGAAAACAGTGGTGCAAAAGTGTAAAAAAAAAAAAGTCAGATTCATATAAAATACACATAGGAGGTTGGTGAAAGTGTCTGTATTTGGCTTGACAAAAGCAGACAGCTGCACAGACAGGCAGGGTATAACTTATTCATTGTATAAATTTGCTCAAATGGAGACATGAGCTTAAAACAACAGCTGATCCATCCAAACGTAGCTTAGTATTTCTGAAAAAGGCATTAAAATTGTCTTATGAGGTTTTGAAATTAACGCACTCTTTCACTGTTTTTAATGAGAAATATTCAACAAACAAAAGTGTCCTTCAAATGATAGAGACAAGAAATAGGCTCGTCACAGTGATGTAAAAACTATTAATAACCGTATTTATTGCTGTTATCAGTACTACAATAAAAAGTGACTGTATGTAACTTTCAGTGGAGAGTCAGCCACCTGCTTATCTCCATGGAAATGTTATTGCCTTGAATTTTCCAAAGTATGACATATCTATCTTGCATTTATTCAATTATTCATGTGTTGGTATTGCTCAAAAATACCTTGAAATAGCGTCTTTTCCCTTGATAAAATTCACCAAACATTCTCTTTATTCCGGATTTAAATCCTCGATCTCAAGAATCATTGCCAAAACAGAATGTATGGCTCTTTGCTGATTGGCTGGTGCCCGGACTCGCAGTTCCGGGGTTCTCGCAAACCATATAGTGCAGGGGTTCCCAACTCCCGAGCCGGGGACCGGTACTGGGCTGTGGGTTGTTTGGTAACGGGCCGCGAAAGTGCGAACTCCCCCTCCCATACGCCGTGTGGACCGTCCCTCCTCCCGTACGTCACCTGGATCCTCCTCCGATATGCCGCACGGGCTGCCCCACTAAACCAGAACTAAACCAGGTCTAAAACAGGTCAAAAAACAGGTCTAAAATCAAGACTAAAACAGGATTTAGTCAGGTCTTGCAGGACCATGCCATGTGGACCGTGCACCGCGCCTCCTCACATATGCCCCTGCGAAATATTGTCTGATATAAAACCAGTCCGTGTCACAAAAAAGTTTGGGGACCACTGGTTTAGTGTATTGTGATTCCTGATCTAGTCCCTGGAGAGAAATGAAATTGAGTGGAGACACTTGGTGGCGCCAGCCTGGCTAACCTTTTACCTTTAGTTCAGTAGAAATAGGCAATTCCAGGGCTGAAAACATCCAAATGATTCCAGTGAAGGTGTATAGAGTTGGAGTTTTAACACAGTGGACTTCCAGTATTACCACATGACATCACAAGGTGGAACAGTGTTTTCAGTCTGAGAAAAGAACTCAGCCTAAATATGCAGGGTTTGTGTGTTAAACATGTGTGAATCAAATAAAACACAACTCCAGGTACAGTAGGTTTGTGATGAGGAGCATTATAAAAATGGAGTAATATGGTCCTTTAATGTCATACTGTGGAACATTCCAAGCAAAACAGTAGCATTTCCATGGAGACAAGCTGGTGACTTATGCCGTTTTCTTCTAATTTATTCTACACAGCAACCAGCAGAAAAAAGAAGCGGGGAATTGAATGATAACCATAAATGAGCTGATATATTTTCCATATTATGAAAGCGGCCTTCACGTTGCCTCTGACACATTTGAGCTGCGTGTCTTTTAATAGTCTGGAACGGAGAGTATTTCTGTGTATTAGCATCTCGTCATTGTCAATCACATGACTCCCACAGGAACCAATGGGATCTCTTCCAGGACGCACTCTAAAACGTTTCACTTAGAGTCGAATATTCATGACAAGACCCATTAGAGCAAAGTGGTGAGCTGCAGTTTAGCATCGTGTCTCGTCTTGACAACAACAAATTCTCAAAATGATCTCACAAGAATAGTCTGAGAATGACGAAGTTGTTGAAAAGAGACAGGAGAAAAGAGTGAAAATGCTGTGTTCTTATAGGGCTGCGAGAAATGATGGATGACAGATGGCTTAATTTTTTGTTTTTTCAAGGATATAGTCCTGTATTGTATTGGAAATGGAAAGTCCGAACCAGACTCCAGAATCTCAATGTTTTTATCAATTTTTCATTAGAATAAAAACAACCAAAATGCAGAGAACATGCTTTTATTTTAGTGTATTTTCTGCCTAAAAGATAGACAGATCGATTGATTGATCCCAAAGAAAAATTTGGAGCAACATTAAAACAAACATAGAAATATAAATACATAAAAATGAAAGTAAAATAATATACCCGGTGATAGTGCTGGGACAATATGATACATTTTATGGATTAGGGGTGTGGAAAAATATCGAAATATCAATATATATATCGCATCATTTAATGTAGTGATACAGTATCGATATCGTGGGCTGCTTTAGAAATATATCTCCAAGAGCATTTTTTGGTATATTTTACTGAATTTTGTTACAACGCTACAGTTTTGTTGTTTGTTTGGAGGAAGGAAACTTGTTTATGTGACACATTTGACATATTCATTGTTCTGATGAGTAAAATGGGCGCGTTTTATATTCAATTTGCACAAAAAGTGGTTTAACAAAGACTTTTAATGTCACAGCCATGGTTTACCTTTTATTTTTTATTGAACCGTATCAAATCAAAAGCTCACTGTAACGAGACATGTATCGTATCGGCAAATTCTTAATGATACCCAGTAGGGATGGGCATGATTAGTCGATTAATGGATAATTGATCATTAAGAATTTCATCGATTACGTTCATTTTAATAGACAAACCGAATGTAGGTTGCTGTGCGTAGCGTGACCAAACAGGGTCCGTACATGTGTCTCTCTGCACTCAGAAGGAGCGAGCAAACACAAACGGTCGGTCAACCTGCAACATACCAAATGAGCAAATGCGTATTTAACGATGACTTGTACAAGAAATTCCACCCTTTCCGTTGCGTTCGGGACAAGTGTGAGTCCATGTGCACAGTGTACAAAGCAGCACATAAGTTTCGGTGTCCAGTGGGAAAAAGCTTTGCCAGGTGAGAGTCGCGCAATGTCGATGCCGAGTCCCCACCTCCCTCCCCCCGTACGGTGTCCTGGTTTTGACAAACGCAAATATGGTCACACAAACCTGTATTCCACTGAGTCATGTCTTTTAATCCGACAGAAATTGACTGCATCAACGCACAAGAGCTGTATTTTTATCTTCGCTGAGTTTATGCAAATTAGCGATGTGGTTTTAAGTTTCGTTTCTGTGAGAGTTGCGCAAAACTGAATTAAACACATTATAATCTAAAACGGATTGATGTGGCTCTAGAGTCGTGCAGATAGTAATAATAATGATGATCATTTTAATATAAAAACGTTAATGATTAATCGATAATCAATAGTTAATTCTTCCGACGATCGATTAAGAAAATTTCATCGAATGCCCATCCCTAATACCCAGCCCTATTAGGGATGCACTGATAAAGTATCGTTAATGAATATCGGTGGAGATAATGAAAAATTTGCTGGATCAAGTACTGATTCCTTAAGATCAGTTAAAGCAATATTGTGGTTGGGCCTTTAATTCAGTCAATCAATCAATCAAACTTTATTGACAGAGTGCTTTTCAAAATGTAACACAAAGCAAAAACAAAGCCAAACCAAGACAGATAAGCAAAACCAAAATTGGATGTAGACTATTGACAGGCTGATTTTGGCCATCTCAGAATGTTTTAATTTAACTTTAAAATATTTTTTTCATACAAAGCTGTTCAGTATTGATTTGAATTATACATGAGACAAGTGAATCTCCTGTGTAATAAGTTAACTGTGTTTTAAGGTAATTTTCTGTCCATACACTGGTCGGTTAATCGGTTAATATCGGTTAATAGGCAGACATTAGGGGTCCGTCACCTGCTTGTTTCTGTGGATACGTGATCTGCTTAGAATGTTCCACAGTATGACATTAAACAGCTCTACCTTACATTTATTCAATTACAGGTGGCTTTATAGCTCAAAAATACCGAAAAACAGGCATTGTGACTGTGAGCGGGGTCACCTCTCCACAGATCTGACCTGTCACTTGTCAGGTTTGGTCTCCATGATGATAGAAAGGCTTAATACGTACTGTAAAAGTTCCAGACAAAGCAAAAACATCTCCGTGCCAAAAAAGCATTTGACAGGCCCTCCACCAGAAAAGTTACAATACAATGCTAGCCTGATTCATCAGCCGGTTTCACTTCGTGGAAACCGTCTGATCTTGCAGCATTAGGATTTGTTCGCTCAACGGTAGGAGAGTACTTTTAAAATTTAACCAATCGCTGCTATTTGGTCTTAACATATGTAATGCACCGAAATGCTCAGTGCTGTCAAAGTAATTACCAGCACAACAGTAAACAAAGCGAACATGTCATTGTCGTTTCTCCGAGATGAACTTGCGAATTAAAGGTGCAATGAAAAATGTAAAGTTTGTATTTGACAAAGGAAGTCCAAAGGAGGATAGCGTATGAAGTCTGCTATCACAACTTGGGTTGGTTTAGCTCTTCGCTGACTGGCCGAACTTCCAAGATTCTTGTAAAGTGTCTAATGTATTCTGAATCCTGACCGACTCACTGAAGAGAAATGAAATAGAGCGGAGACACTAGGTGGAACCACTCTGGCTACCACACTGCACCTTTAACTGAAAAATGGTGTAATGTAAGTGTGCTCCAAACCACCTGCTTTTACTGGCACAGGATCGGCCGTAGATCTGCCCATTAAAAAGTAGATCATCAATAATTACAAATGATTGAATCTCGATCTAAATTAGAATGTGATCAGTTGCGCAATCCTTTACTGGTGTACGTGAGCTGTGGTAAAGTCTATAGCGTTTTTGCATATCGCCCAACACCTCGCTGAACCTAATAACTCTGCATCTGAAATCACTTTAGGATTCTCTTTGGTTAAAACTGCCTATGGGGACACAGTATAGACTCTTACACTCTCAAACCCCAGCGCATGTTTAAATTAAATGTCAGAAGATCAAAACCGTTTTCTCAGCACCATTACACCATCTTATCTGATCTTGTTTTGAAATCGGCAAACATACTTTTCCCAGTGGATTAAAGCTGCACTTAATCATTAAATCAATACACCAACACAAGCCCTATCTGATTGCCTGTCGTCTCCCTTTACCACCGCACAACCTTGCTATCCAGTTTCCTCCCCTTTCCTTCAACCTTTATGATATTTTGATCGTAATAGAAACTTAATGAGACGATTTTAATTAAACAGGCCTGTCTATCTGTGGGGCCTGACGAAGGAATCGCAAGAAATACCCTGTCTTAAGTCCCTCTTGTGTACAACGTAGCTATGTTATTCGATACGGATATTTTACTATCACAAGCTGCCAGACCCCGGCCACTCGAACCAAGAATGGAGGCTCACTTTTCACTACTTTCTCTGCTCCAGCTTTCTCTGAGCATCTTGGGGATTAATTTGAGAAAGGCTTAATTCAAAACAGGCTTTGTGGTGCCAATTTTTTATGCAAATGCACTTTCACCGGAGATAAGAAGAGGAAAATAGGTCATCGCTGTAGCGTATAGGTGCTACTTATAGGTGCTTTTTGGGTACTTTTCCGGAGAATTAAGTGAGTGCTTATATTATGCAAAATTTACTTTACTTGTGAGTTTGCAAGTCACGTTATAATGTTGTTACCTCCTCACGAACTTACTTGGAGTTGTGTTTTTTTGTCTTTTCAGTTTGAGAGAAGAACTCAGCCTAAATACACAGGTTAAACATGTGTGAATGAAACAAAACACAACTCCAGCAGTATTTGGAGTAATGCGTTATTAAAGTAACAAATTACTGTAATGCATTGATTTTTGCTGTAACCGGAGGTGCACCCGCGTAGACTGTCGGGTGACCACGGGCAAATGGACTGGCGCAGAACTCTGCGCTCCACGGGGCTAAAGCAGCCAACGCCCAATTGCGCTTTGTGGACACCCTGCTCCACAGGCTCAGGGCTCCAAGTCTTAGTCCAATATTAGTCCTGGTTTGGTCCTGGTTTAGTCGTGGTTTAGAGCTGGTTTAGTCCTGGTTTAGACTTGGTTTAGTCTGGATTTAATCCTGGTTTAGTCCTGATTTAGTCCTGGTTTAGACATGGTTTAGACCTATTTTAGACCTGGTTTAGGCCTGGTTGAGACCTGTTTCAGTCCTCCTGTTCAGTCCTCGTTTAGTCCTGGTTCAGTAATGGTTCAGTCCTGGTTTAGTCCTGGTTTAGTCCTGGTTTAGACCTGGTTTAGTCCTGGTTTAGTCCTGGTTTAGACCTATTTTAGACCTGGTTTAGACCTGGTTGAGACCTGGTTCAGTCCTCCTGTTCAGTCCTTGTTTAATCCTGGTTCAGTAATGGTTCAGTCCTAGTTTAGTCCTTGTTTAGTCCTTGTTTAGACCTGGTTTAGTCCTGGTTTAGTCCTGGTTTAGACCTGGATTAGACTTGATTTAGACCTGGTTGAGACCTGGTTCAGTCCTCCTGGCACAGTCCTGGTTTAGTCCTCGTGGTTCAGTCCTCGTTTAGTCCTGGTTCAGTAATGGTTTAGTCCTGGTTTAGTCCTGGTTCAGTAATGGTTTAGTAATGGTTTAGTCCTGGTTTAGAAATGGTTTAGTCCTAGTTCAGTTCTTGTTTAGACCTTGTTTAGTCCTGGTTTAGACCTGGTTTAGACCTGGTTTAGTCCTGGTTGAGTCCTGGTTTAGTCCTCCTGGTTCAGTCCTCAGTTCAGTCCTGGTTTAGTCCTGGTTGAGCCCATATATGGCACAAAAGTTTGGCATCTTTGCAGTTATTTCGGTGAGAGAATCTTAAAAGTAATCCAATAATCCTGTAATGCTTTACATTTTAAATGCAGTAATATTGTAATGTAACAAATTACTTTGAAATGGCAGTAACAAGTCATCAATAACACATTACAGTTTTGAAGTCAGTGAAATCCAGGTCTGTTTGTGATGACTAAACAACATTATAACAGATCAGAATATAGCTTAATATGGGCCCTTTAAACTAAATCTATCTCCATCGGGTCTGTGCTAATGAGGTTGATTATTAAAAGACGGTGGCTGGAGGTACAGAGAGAAAAGTTGCAAACGGCAGCTTTAAAAACACGCTGTATTCAACTTTACAAAAAATGATCTAGTTTCTTGCTTACTGTTTACTTTTAATGAGCCTAACTTTGTCGAAAATCTCCCATGGGTCAAATTTAAACTTTCTTCGCCGTCGTCTTTGTATAATTTCTATGTGTCAACCACTGTCACGGAGCTGCTTAGCGAATCTGCAGTGTCTCAAAATGTCCGCTGTTCACAAATCAATATGACAGTGGGAAAGCCGGTCCAGTGAATGTGCCAAGCGAGCAGTTTTAGACGAGTTTAACAAGCAGAAATATAGGGTAAAGAGATGGAAGCACGACAAATGTGAAATTATGTAAGTTTGTATTTTTAACTATTAATTGTTCAAATGTTCAATGTTCATAACTGTTAACTTTAATCTACTAACTATAGCAGTATTAGTATAGATGAAAACTAGATAATTCCATGTATTTTTGCTAAAGCAGTGTTGAAGGGCTCATATTACACTATTTTCTTCAACAACTCCGGGTAAAGTGCAACTAGTTTTCATGTTTTGACTATAAGTACAAGACAAGTCAGGTGGAGTTCAGGGATGTACATGCATTTTTAACTGTTTTCATTTTCATCTTTGAAGGTTGTGATAAATTTGTATTAATATTTAAAGCATTACAATGCAGAACTTCTACTTTTAAACCATCTAATGGAGATTTAGCATTTAAAGTCTGGAATAATAATGGGATTAGGTCAGTTAGTGATCTGTATACAGATCCTACATGCATATTCTCATTTTTTGAACGCCTTTCTGCCAAATATCACCTCCCAAAGCATAATCTTTTTCATTTTTCTCAAGAAATAGTTCCCCCATTTTCCGAATCGCCCTCCAGAAACCTTATCAGACTCTCTCCTCTCTATGGAGCGTATTACCAGAGGATGTATCTCAGTCTTGTACAGGTTAATTCAGTCAGAAACATTAAAGGGCCCATCTCATGCAAAATCTACTTTTCAGAGCTTTCTACCTTCTAAGAGTGATGTATGGGCCTTGTATATGTAGCTGACGTGTTTTTTAGATTGATTTGGCGTTTTTTTGTAACAAATTGCAGCGTATTTCTGCCACCCTCCCACGTGACAACAAACTAAAGCTGCTACAACGATGACACGGCAGCTACACTACTATGACGCGTTTGACGTAGCAGAAAGCACTTCGCACCCACCCCCTCCCCCACTCCACCACCTCCACCCCACATCGACTGACAATTCCCACATGAACACCTAAACAAAAGCGACAGCATAAGCTCATTGTTCTACACTGCAGTGTACACGATATAATAAGTTTATCTAATAGTGTTTATTAAAACTTTACCAGTCAGTAATGTTGATGTCAACGCGGTGCTTGAGCTTCGTGCTCCTCCAAGTCCTCGTCCGATTCCGGGTCCAACACATGCAGCTGAAAGCGCTGTATCACCATGATGAATAAAAGTTTATTCCTACTGCTATCAGGGCGCACGCCCATCTCCACCTCCCTCCCTGAGATGGGCGGAGGAAGGGCGGCTCACTCAGAGCCTATGTCATGTTTGGAGGACGGAGCCTGTGCTTTCTCAGGATGGGCGGGGGGATGAGCAATAGCCGGACTTTCATAGTTCCTGATCTGTAACTGCCTCCAAGAAATCAGTAAGATTTCATAACTATTGTGTAATGGATGTTCCAAAACCCAAATTGTGCTTGTTTATGTGCAGAAGATACAATGTGAAAAGAGTTATTTTGCATGAGATGGGCCATTTAACATGTCCTAATGCAGTTAAAAATGTGTAGGAGGAGAGTCTCAGTATTATGACTTCTGCTTTATCTCTGGTTTATCTGTCTTCTATCTGTGCCCATCACAGACTAATTCAATGTAAAATTGTTTACATGGTTCAGTATACACATGCAAAACTGGCTAAGATTTATCCTTCTGTAAGCAACGCCTGTGGCAAATGCCAGTTCTCCCCTTACAATT
Organism: Boleophthalmus pectinirostris; assembly: GCF_026225935.1. Lineage (NCBI taxonomy): Eukaryota > Metazoa > Chordata > Actinopteri > Gobiiformes > Gobiidae > Boleophthalmus > Boleophthalmus pectinirostris. The sequence continues at coordinate 11,402,432 of NW_026571153.1, read as the reverse complement.
ATTCACACATGTTTTGGGCGTGTCCCAAACTAGAACCACTGTGGACATACTGTATATCTTTAGCATATCAGCTGGGGCGTATGGTTATCCCATTGCCTAATGCACAGAAACGGGCCATAGCATTTACCACCTTACTCTCCTGATGGCTGATTTTACTTAACTGGAAACTCCCCCATCCCCCTTCACATGTCCGCTGGGTTTGTGAAGTGCTTTACAATTTTAAGTTGGAAAAACTGAGCTTCTCACTCAGAGGCTCTTTTAAATTATTCCTCGCTACCTGGGACCCCTTTTTACATCACACTGACTCATTAACCCTTCCTCAGGCTCTGGAGGATGACTAAAGTATAAGGAATAACACTTTATTCCCCTCTTTTTGTCCTCTTCTTATCCCAGGTAACCTTTCATGTTTATGACCTTTTTTTTTTTTTGTATTAATTTACATTGTATATTTATTTAATGTATCTATTACTATTACTACTATCAGTTTTATTTACTTAATCATTATTATTATTACCAGAGGTGGGACCAAGTCATTGTTTTGCAAGTCTCAAGTAAGTCTCAAGTCTTTGATCTCAAATCCGAGTCAAGTCCAAAGTCAAATACAGACAAGTCCAAGTCGAGTCTCGAGTCCATGGCACATAAGTCCAAGTCCAAGTCGTCTGCTTTGAGTTTCAAGTCATTTCAAGTCTTTAAACCAAAGTAACTGAGATCTTTGCAATTTATATGAATTCTAAACTAAATTGTACTTTAAAAAGTCATAGTATATTTATATATGAATATTTATATAGTTGTAGAAGTGCTAAATTTTCCTTTTTAAATGTCCTGACAAGATCTGAGTGTGAATCATTATGGTCAGAACAGAAAAAATTCAGATAGTGCTAAATATCAGTTATTTTGTCATGTTATCTGCACTGAAATGGAAGGATCCTGTTCTTTGCGGTTCCATCTTTTTTACTGTATTGTTCTATATATTACTGATTGATACTGAAGTACATTTGAGGATACCATCTCACAGTACTTCAGTTACATCCAAAGTCAGTGTTGGGAAGGTTACTTTTAAAATGTAATCCCCTACAGATTACAGATTACACACCCCAAAATGTAGTTTGTAACGTAATCCATTAAATTACTTAAAGTGAGTAACGTAATCTGATTACTTTGGATTACTTGATATTGTCATGTTTTTTTAAACGACATGAATGTAGCAACCACATTCTGAAAATTCTTGTTTGTTGTCTTCAAATTGTCTGAGCCCAAGTCTCCATGAATAAGAAACTGTTTGCTGTAGAGAAACAAAGACCACGACATCTTAATATAAGAGGTTTTGTCTGTTAAAAGACAGTAACAAGATCAGCCTTTCCTTCACCAGATTAAAAAATATTATTGATAGAGAAATTATTTTTTATATGAGATCACCTTAAATTATGTCAACCTACTGTTAGGTGTCATGTTGTTTAGACCTGGTTTAGTCCTGGTTTAGTCCTGATTTTTAGACCTGGTTTACTCCTGATTTTAGACCTGGTTTAGACCAGGTCTAGACCAGGTCTTTAGTTCTGGTTTAGTCCTGGTTTAGTCCTAGTTTAAACCTGGTTCAGTCCTGCTTTAGTCCTGGTTTTTATTCCTGGTGTTAGTTTTGGTTTAGAGGCGCAGGAGGAGGCGCGGTTTACGCGAGAAAACACAGTCCACACGCGGCGCACGAGACTGCGGTGTCCGCGCAGTAACTACGGAAGGAGACGTGGTCCGCGGGTTCTCAGGTTGATGACGATGATGAAGGTGTGTGTTTGTGTGTGTTTGTGTTTGTGTGTGTTTGTGTGCACGTCCACTCATGTCGCAGGTCACTATAGGACAGTAGTGCAGATATTATGAGGTTGTTTTCACCAGTGCCAGTAGCTCCTGTTTCACATTTAAGTTGTAGGCGATTTTATATTTGTTTTTTTTATATATATATCTCACATCGGGAGAAGAATTTCCAAGACACAAATGCGTTTTTACCAATGCACTGCTGCTTCCACTATGTGACTGACACCGCCAACTTTAACATGACGTTTACATCGCTCTTACTGCGCGCGTTCTGTTTGGGTTTCCGGCAATGAGTGGAATTACCGAAATAAAAAAATAAATAAATGGGATGTAGCACAAAATGTGAAAACAGGAAATACCGCCTTGTAATCCACTTATTTCAGCAAAGTAACTGTAATCCAATTACCACTCATTGAAACAGTAACTGTAACGGAATACAGTTACTCATAATTTGTTCTCTGATTACGTAACGGCGGTACATGTAATCCGTTACTCCCCAACACTGTCCAAAGTACCAAACAGAGAAGTGGGAGCAACATGCTCCAGTTTGTTCTTGTAAAATGAATCACCACATTTATCAACTGTGAGGAGAAAAGTTTTTTCTAAAAACATATATTTTTTTAAGGAGAAGCGTCAAGGCTTCTCAAGTCACTGGCCTCAAGTCCGAGTCAAGTCTCAAGTCAATGACCTTCAAGTCCAAGTTGAGTCCCAAGTCTTGGTCCAGTTTATCAAGTCAAGTCTCAAGTCCTAAAAATAGTGACTCAAGTCTGACTCGAGTCCAAGTCACGATGTGCAAGTCCCCACCTCTGATTATTACTTTTTATTTATTTATTTATTTTTATTTTGGGTTGTTTAGCCAGTGGGTTTGGGGTTTAGGGTTTGACATTCAGATGTGTCCTCTTGTATTACTGTCATACCTGTAATATTCAATACAATGCACTCTGTTCGTCTGTTAGTGTTAAAATGTTCAATAAACAAAGTTGGGGGAAAAACAAAACAAAAAACATAACAACACAGATTAATTTGACGCTTTGGTAGTCTAACCTGTCATATGTACAGTAAATGGGGGCACTGGGGCGAACAGCAGCTGCCTCCATCACAGTCAAGTCCTTTGTATTAACCCTGGACCGCGACCTTTGACTCCAGCTGCATTCTTCAGCCTAACAGCGCCGGTGTTGTGGTGCTTGTGTGTGCGTGTCCATCAGTGGGCCCAGATTAAAGGATCAGATGGCACAAGTGTCTAATCCTGTAAATATGTCTCACTGTACAGAAGCTTGGATGAGCAGCTGCTAACCTGACCAGCAGATGTTAATTTAGTTCAGCAAAAACAACAGCTCTTATAGAGATTCAAACAAAACAAGAGGATTTCACTCAAACGATCAAACAAGAGGGGCTTTGAGGTGTAAAAGTAACTGTAATTTACATGTTTAATGGTGAGTGGTAACATGCTTTCAGTAATGGACGCAGATATTGTTTTCATTGTCAAAAGAATCAAAAATTCAGATGCTAATAGATATTAAAAGTGAATCTGAGTGCATGCGGTAATGCAAAAGTGTGTGGAATTTGATTGGGTATGCTTGCCAGGCGGTGAGGTGGTGACACTAGGTGGTGATGTATGTGACGTAAACGCGTACGTGACGTGAGCAGATCTGATCAGAGTTTTGCATCTTGGGCAGTGTAGACGGAAACGTTACGACAGAGCTTATTCAACTTTTCCACTCTGGAGGGTGGTATCAGATTTTTGCGTTTTTAAGCCCCAACAATGCCGTCACTGTCTAAACGAAAGGCACTTCCATTAAAATATTTTGTTGTTTTTACCCACAAGCATTTTTGTGTAAACAGGCCCTGAATATCTATCTCCATGGAGACAAGCAGGTGACGTTAGCATAGGCATAGCAAAAACAGAAATCTACAGTCATTGACAGCCTTGTGCAAACTTGTGTGTATAATCATAATTGACAATATAAAAAACAACTTATCCAACTACTCCCAAGTCAAATCAACACATGTGGCATATTGAGATATTAAAACAGTATAGAACTGGGCAAACTAACTTACAATGAACTTTCTCAAAAAACACATTTAAATGAGGATAGAACAGACAGAACAGTATAATTGAAGGTATCTTCATCCACAAATTCCAACTTTCTCGTCCCTGCACAAAGGGCGAATGTCTAGACAGTTTTCTATTAAAGAAGGGGTGACTAAAAGTCCTTGAAGACGCTGGTTTAAGTGTTATTGCAGCCCAGAGTTTTGACTTGAAGGTGATGAGTGTGACAGTTTAAAAAGGTGTTCACATTTGATTATTTCTGTATTTTACTGAGGCCAAACCCAAGGTGACCCGGGTCTGTGCCGCTTCACTGCTCGGCTCCAGACTTGAGCAGAAGAAGAGATAAGAAATAAACAGCTGTATGGATAGAGTGGGACCCGCAGATGAACCTGCAGTTACTAGACCATGCAGCTGTTCAGGATGTTTGCTCCATGCGACAAATGTGCACAAGAGGGGAACAGAATAGAAACAGGACTTATATATTGATTTGGCATAAGCATTTAAGCCAGGTGTCCTCCCTGATTGGGAATGGCTACACAGATTTGCAGATTTGCGTTGAGCAATATGACATAACAGATATTGTGACATGGCTCCTGATGAGTACGTGAGATCAAACCATAATATTTCTAAATGTGATAAATCCAAACAATCTGGAAACATCTGAATTTAACATGTGTGAAATAAAAAATCAAATGACGTCAGTGCTGCAAAGTCACTTCTTTTTGCTCTGCTAAATTCCAGCAACACAGTAATCTCTCAGCCTCAAACTCAGAAACAACTTTTGCGGACTTTCCAAGGACGAGTGAACGCATCATTATTTGATTCATAAGAGAAGGAGGGAGGGCTGTGATATTCTAACAAATCCTTACAGGCTTTTGAAGGCAATCAAAGAAATCCACTCATCCTCAAGAAGATTTCCTCCGATGACGTCAAACGCTTGTATCTCCAAAATCCTCAATCTCAGATACCAGCTTGAGAATTATTTGTAACATTTTTTTTTTTTCTGTCACTGAAGTCATTTGGTGAAGAGGCAAAATTTAGATCCTGCGAAGCGCCATCCACAGTAACAAGCAAACGTAATGAGTTTTTGTGTTTAATTATCAGTACATTCAAAATCACAAGCTGTATCTGCTCAAAGAAAGGTTTGATTTGTCATCTTTCAAAATGTCGATGAGCTCTTACACAAAAGTCCAAATGACTCAGTTTTAACAACAGTCAGTAATTATATTTTAGTCTTGCAAATGCATAATTGAAGCAGCTTTTATAAATACAACTGACTACATCAACTATTTAAAGGTAGATTTTGTCACTTTCTTGGGAGGCGTGTTACTGCTTTGCCTAGAATGTTCCGTAGTGTAATAGTTATTCAAGAGTGCATGTTTTTCAAGGTATTTTTCCGAAATCAAAACAGCCGTAATGAAATAAATACCATGCCATGGAACTTTCTGATCAAACTCAACTCCATGGAGCTCAGCAGGCGTACACCCCATCGAAAAAGTTCCACACTGCACCTTCACTATTACAAACTATTTTATACTTACATACCAGCATGCAATTAGTCAGGCTGGTGCCACCTAGTGCCTCCGCTCAATCTAATTTCTCTCCAGCGACGAGGTCAGGAATCAGAAAACACTTGAGTAGACACTACACTAGATGTGGTAGTTCTCCAGCCCCTTCCAAGTAGCTCGCCAAGGGATTTCTGAATTACATGATTGTGCTTTGATTGATTAAATGCCTATTATCATTGTAAATAATGTAAATTTGATGCCTAACTTTGTACACTAAGAAATGAATAATGGTTTCTGTTTTATAGACATCTATAGACACATCAGTTTCTTGTGACAGCTAAAACATATAGCTCTCTGTCGTTCTTGTTTTGTAAAAGTAGCTCACCACAGGAAAAAGGTTGGAGACCCCTGCACTAGACGGTTTGCAAGAACCCCGGAAGTCATGACGTCATACTCAAGCGCCTGTCTGGGTCCCTTTTGTGGTGCAACAGTAAACAAAGCGGCAGAGATGGATGCAGATGAAGTAATAAATTCTGTTTTGGCAACGATTCCCGAGATCGAGGATTTAAAGCCGGAACAAAGAGAATGTTTGGTGAATTTTATCAAGGGGAAAGACGTTATTGCCCTTTTTCTTACGGGATTCGGTGCATTACATACGTCACAACCAAATAGCAGTGATTGGTTAAATAAAAAAGTACCCGCCTACCGCTGAGTGAATGAATCCTAATGTTGCGAGGTCAGACTGTTTCCACGAAGTGAAACCGGCTGATGAATCAGGCTAGCATGCAATATTAAATGAAGGAAATTATCTGGCTTTCGCAAAAAATATTCATTAATTACCAACATAGAAATTTCTGTGATCAGAGAAAAGCAAAAGATTAAAGTAGGACCATTTGGACATAAATAGATTTCTTTAAGAGCTTTGACCAGTCTTAGAAAGTTGCATATATCTTATTTGTAGACTATTATCAAACTTTTCTACTTTTCTCTACAGATGCTGCACTTTTCTTAATAACTACAGACCCCAGTGGATATACCTCTATTACCCTTCTTATTATTTCACCCAAATTCTGCTAGGCTAAGACGAGTTTATTTATATTTTGTTATCGCGTTTTCCCCTATGGCTAAACCTTCTATACTTTTAATCACAACTCCAACACTGTATACCTCCGAAGCCTATAGCCCTGCCCTGGTCCCGGACATTTTAGCGAGAAAAAAACCACAAAATGCAGGAGGCGTTTGCTAAGGTTTGGTGTGGCTAAAAGCGTGTTTGGATCATTATTTGTCTATAGACTTGGACTCCCCGCGCTCCACAAGATATGAGGTTTGATCTGGCCTTAAATGACCCCCCTGAGAGAGAGGGCGAAAGAGAGTAAGAAAGAAGAGGAGGAGTGGGGGCGGAGACGAGAAGAGAATGATGAAAGAGAGATACTGATTTTTGACTCATGCGTACAGCGAATGATGTAAAATATTTGTTCTGAAAATGGTACAGCAGATACTAGAAACTGACCAAAGGATTTGCATGAAAAAATAACCAATTTAAACTTTTCTGATAAACACTGTGATTTCTATCAGCTTTACAAAACTGTATTTAAAAGCAAGATTTAGTTTAAAGTATCTTGTTTCTAAACACATCCAGGAGCATTTGCATTTGAGATAATGTTCCCCAGTATGGCATTAAACCTATCAATCTCATTCAATAACATAAGCGGGGTTGCCTTTACACTAGGGTTGTAACAATAACCGAAATATCGGGATATCGTATCATCAAAGTTCTTACGATAATATTGTGGACCATCACAATATATCGAATTACAAGTCTCTTTGATTAAATTAAGAGTTATGGTGCAGCAATAGCTAAAAAAAAAAAAAAAAAAAAAGACAGAGGGAACTACATAGACCATGATCCTTTGCTCCATTTCAGCACAGACTACAAGAAGAAATAACAGTTCTAAGCACTTTTAAGTTCTTTGGATTAAGTCTTGTCAAGGCATTTTAAGAGCAAAAAGAAAAAAATCATATTTTTTGTTTGTTTGTTTTGTTTGTTAGCCTCCACAAAATATCACAATAAATATCATACCGTGAGATGTATATTGTGAGCTTTCCCACGGTATCACAATAAATATCGTACTGTAAAGTTCATACTGTGACGATATTGTATCGTGAGACTTGGATATCGTTACACCCCTACTTTACACAGATCTGACCTATAACTTTACCTGGTGGTGTCAGCTGCTTGTTTTCGTGCATGTGTATGTATGGAATGCCATACTGTGTAACATTCCCAGCAAAGCAATAACATCTCCATGGAGACAAGCAGGAGACGGATCTTCCAACAGAAAAGTTACATATATAGCGCACGTTTAATACTGTAGACTCAATTATTCATTTTTTTAAACATTGTACCGCAAAACTCAATATCTAGGTAAGTTAAAAAGACTTAAATTAAGAACATTTTACTTTATTTGAGTTGATTCAATACGTGTGTTTTTCTTAATTCAAGCCACATTCGATTTTGTTTCTTTTTTTAAGTGCAAAGAGTTGTTGCTTTTCTTATCTTAAGTGTAGCACAATCTATTTATTTATTTATTTATTTATTTATTTTTTCATATTTAAGCACAAAAAGTCTCCACTGGTAGATATCAAAATTATGATAAAACTTTCTTAGTTAAAGTCTAGATTTTAGTTTTTGCAGTGTGGTAAAATAGTTTAGTCTAAATGAAAACTATGAATGTATATAGATTTGTGTTTCTTTATTTTCATTGTCCTGTGTTACCATAGCATCACGGGCTGTTAGTTGTGCCATTAATAATTGAGTCGAGTTGTGCAGTGCTATTAAAGTCCTATAAGCCCCACATGCAATATGCACTATCTAAGATTAATAATGCAACATGACCAGCAATATTGGACAGTCCCATTTGACTTGGAGAAACTTATATCAAATTCATCCACTCAGGGACCTCACAAAACTTCCATTACATTTCAAAGCCATGTTCTACTCCACAAGTCATTATATCTGCAATCATAAAAGTGTCACAAAATTCGGTATTATTTTATAGACCATTTTCATCTCTATAGCAATTGTACAGAAAAATTGCCACAGTAGAATGATCTCATAGCCTGTAGCTTGGAATTCACGGACAAGTAAAAAAGCCTGATGGCAAAAGGAACACTGTTTAACTTTTCAAGCAATGTATAATAATAAATCAGACTTTTAAAATGCTTTTTGGACACTCAAAGACGCTTTACATATAAAGAGCAACAAATCAGTGAGCAAAAAGCAACAATCAATGTATACTCCATTTATTCAATTACAATTTTGTATTACTCGAATGAAATCCTTAACCTGCTTGTGTTCATGAATATAGAAAACTTTAATGCCATACTGTGTAACATTCCAGGCAAAGTAATAACCTCTCCAAGTTACATAGTGGATCTTTAAAGTATCCTTGTATTGATCATTTCACAGCTACCAAACAGACCTATGCACAGTGTTGGGGAGTAACAGATTACATGTACTGGATTTACGTAATCAGAGTACAAATTATGAGTAACTGTATTCAGTTACAGTTACTGTTTCAGTGAGTGGTAACTGGATTACAGTTACTTTGTTGAAATAAATTGATTACACGGCGGTATTTTCCTGTTTCCACATTTTGGGCTATTCCCTTTTTTTTGTTTTTTTGTTTTTGTTTGGTAATTCCACTCATTGCTGGACACTAAACCAGGTCTAAACCCAGGTCCAAACCAGATCTAAACCAAGACTAAAACCAGGTCTAAACCAAATCTAAACCAGGACAGGACTAAAACCAGGTCTAACCTATGTCTCAAACAGGATTTAACAGGACTAAACCATGCTGCGCTGACCATGTCTCTTCTTCTATCAATAATATTTTTAATACGGTTCAGTAAAGTCTGGGCTTTTTTATTTTCTTTTAACAGAAAAAAACATCTTATGTGAAGATTTCCTCATCTTTGCTTCTCTACAGCAAATCAAGTAATCCAAAGTATTCAGATTACGTTACTCACTTTAAGTAATTTAATGGATTACGTTACAAACTACATTTTGGGGTCTGTAATCTGTAATCTGTATGGGAATACATTTTAAAAGTAACTTTCCAAACATTGCCTATGCATAATAATAAACAATATTCTCAGTGACAGTACATATTTTGTGGTTTAATATAAAATGTTAAGCAAATAAATGTGTCTTATTTTGGCACCTCATTTTGAAGTTTGTCTTTAATATTCCCTGTTCAAAATACTCTTTAAATAATGGCTGAAAAGGTCTCTCATAATCTCGTCTTTGAAGCCCTCGCCACCTCTTTGTGTTGTTATTATACGGAAAAAATCCTGTTTTCTTGCAGCAGTGATTAAATCTTTGTACAGAAAACCTTTTTTGACCAAAGTGGCTTGAAGTCACTGCTACTTCAATTTAGCTCAAGGCCCCGGACATCATCGAACAATCACCGGGCTCTTCCTCAGTCTCCAAGGCCTGTACTTAGCTGTAAATAAATGGACTCTATCATCTTCTCAATATGGCAACATGTTTTTCTTTCAATTTGTCTTTTATATTTCAGCAGTGATTTAAATATAAACCTGTACTTTACTTGAATAGATTTTACAGTGGATATTTTTTGCTTTTACTTCAGAGCACGTATCTGTACTTTCTACTGCAAAGCCTGAAAAGTAAATATATTTTTCTTGTAGTTTGAGACCCGCTGAAAAAGGCTTTTTACACATTTGTAGTTTGAACAAATAAAAATACGATTCAATTCTTACTACGGAACAAAATTCAGCACAAATCTTTAACAAAATCACAGTTTTTTAAGCCAGGGGTGGTCATTTATTTTTTCTTTGGGGCCACATGAGAAACAGAAAATATTGTAGAGGGCCGTGCCAAAATGCTTAACTCAATTCTGCATAATATTAACTTCTTTATTTATCCTTTATTTCTTTATAAAAAGCAGTAAATAGCATTGTTTTGCAAGCTGGAAAGACTGGTAAGACTTTATGCTATGACTAAGCAATGAAAAAGTGAGGTTACCGTACAAAAATGTCATAAAAAAAAAAAAACACAGCAGCTTTAGTCCATGCATGAGGTACAATTATATAATATATTTATTTTGTAATTCCGAATGAGCTTAAACAGGCCGGTCAGAGTCTACCAAAGGACTGTGTGCGTGGCCCGGGAGTTGGACAATGCCTTAAGCCTTCTTAGATCTCAGAATTTGAATGAAATAATGTTGTGTAGATTTCTCATGTACCGTATTTTTCGCACTATAGGGATTATAAGGCGCACTGTCATTGAATGGTCTATTTTCGAACTTTTTTCACATATAAACTGCACCGGACTTTAAACGAAACACAACAGTTGGATGGGTCAGTGGGACTTTGTTTGGCGCGTTCACGGTGACTCTGGGCTTTGTTCAGTTGTGGCGTGTAGGGAGGGTGCTGTCTGGGGCCGCTGGATTGTCGGCGTGTTCGCAGTGACTCAGTTGTTCAGTTGTGTCTAGAAGTGGCACATTGCACTCGCTTTTTCGGTTCGTTCCTCCGTTCCGTTCCTCGTCGGTGTGGAGTGATGAGTGTGGCTGCGGGTGTTTTTTCGCTGTCTGCTCCGTGTGTGTTTGCGTGCGCTGCGGGTGGTGCGGCTTTGTAGTTTACTGAAGTCGTGCTGGGACACCCGAGTGGATTCGTGTATGGGGCGCTCTGGACTGTGGGTCATTTTTTGATGGGGTTGGAGGCTTAAGAGCGCGCCCAATGATGCGGAAAGTACGGGAACTCTTTTACTTTTACCTGAGCTTTTTTTTTTTGTTTCGGTATCTGTACTTTTATTTAAGTAACACAATTGAGTACTTGTTCCGCGACTGTGTTTCGGAGAGTGATTTAGGTGATGGGAAAACAGCTCTGCGTGCCGTGCCTTGGGGGATGCACTGTGCTTGGTTAATTTACATAAGTCTCCCAGTTTCCTCCTCGGAGAATGAAGCTGATATAGTTAAAGCCGGGAGCGTGTTGACTCATCAAATCTGCAGCTTCCTTCATCTGCAGCACTTCCAAAACAGTTCAGTTCAGTGTGGTGGTAATAATAGTATGAGTGCACGGGGAGGGTTGGAGATTAGCAGGATATAAGAGAAAGTCCTGAACTGTGCCGGTGTCAGTGGACTGAGAAAAGATTAGCATAATGATAAATTACATTAGAAAAGATACACAAAGCAGAGCGCTCGCGTTGTTTTGTGGTGTGAAATTCAAATGAGGAGGTGGTTTGTTAATGTTCTCTTTTAAATCACAATTGTTGGCAATAGTGGTAGTAAAAGTAGTAGTAGTGGTAGTACTGTTGAAGTAGTAGTAAAGATAATAATATGAGTAGTAGTAGTAGTTGTATTATTATATTATGTTATTACTAGCAGTAGTAGAAATTGCAGTAGTGTGTTTATGTTTCAGGTGGGATCTTCCGTCGTCGTCGTAGTCGTAGTAGTAGTACTCATCATTGCTGTAGTAGTAGTAGTAGTAGTAGTAGTCGTAGTCATCGTCATCGTAGTAGTAGTCATTGTTGTCATTGTAGTCGTAGTCATTGTCGCTGTAGTAGTAGTAGCAGTGGTAGTTGTAATGGTAGTAGTAGCAGTCGTAATAGTAGTAATAGTAGTCATAGTAGTAGTCATTGTCATTATCGTTGTAGTAGTACTAGTAGTCACCGTAGTTACCTTAGTAGTAGTCATCGTAGTAGTGGTTGCTGCCGTCGTAGTAGTAGTCATCGTCGCTGTAGTAGTAGTAGTAATCAACGTAGTAGTAGTCATCATTGCTGTAGTAGTAGTCGTAGTCACTGTAGTCATCGCTGTAGTAGTAGTAGTAGTAGTAGTAGTAGTAGTAGTAGTAGTAGTCGTAGTCACTGTAGTCATCGCTGTAGTAGTAGTAGAAGTCACCATAGTCATCGTCATTGTACTTGTAGTAGTTGTAGTAGTCATCGTTGTAGTAGTAGTAGTCACCGTAGTCATCATCATAGTACTTGTAATAGTAGTAGTAGTAGTTACCGTTGTCATCGCTGTAGTAGTAGTAGTAGTCACCGTAGTCATCGTTATAGTAGTTGTAGTAGTAGTCTGCACCATTGTAGTAGTAGTAGTAGTCATCGTCGTAGTAGTTGTTGTAGTAGTAGTAATAGTAGTCATAGTAGTAGTAGAGATATGACATTGACAAGTGGTATTATTAGTAACAGGAGTAAAAGTTGAAGTAGTGTGTAAATATATATGGTCTCTTCGTGTACCAGCAGCAGCAGTAATAGTCCTTGTATCACACATTTAAGGAGTAGCTGGTGGCAGCCTATTAGTCACAGTAATAGAAGTTGCAGTAGAATGCGTTTATGTATTTTTCCCCCTCAACATGAGCTACAAATCTGTTTCTCCTCATTCTCCTTAGTCACACTGTCATTTTCTTTTCTTTTCCTTTTTTTTGTTGTTGCTGGAGCTCAGGCCCAATTACCTGCAGAGAGCCGAGGAACAGAGAGAACCAGCAGCCCGTGGACCTCATGCAGTTTGTTTGATTTCCTGCTTTCTATTGATTTGTGGGATGAAAAAAAAAAAACACCTTTACCAGTGTTTCTGAAACTGTGGAGCAGACAATGTTGAGAAGAATACTTTGAACACATTTATAGCATGGTCAGTGAGAACTTTAATACAAACTACCGTGCTTTATATTTGTAGGTAATAACCCTTAGGCTATGTTCAGAGTGCAGCCTCAAGTGACCCAAATCTGATTTTTTCATCCCTATGCGGCCTGTATCTGATCTTTTAATGACAGTCTGAACGACACAGATCTGATCTTTTCAAATACGACCCAGGACACTTGGATATGTGCTCCTAAAACAGATACATATCCGATCTTTTGACATGCGACTTCAATCTGAACGGCCACGTCACATTCATCCGACAACATGTCACAAATGTACATAAACGTTCTTCTCGTCAAACATGTGTATGAACACCGTGTGAGTGAATCCACATCCACATGTTCCTTTCTACCAACATTGCTGCCACTGCCCCTCAAAACGCCATGGCCAAAAACCTCGTCCTTCTCCTTCTCAATCTCCTCCTTGAAACAAATAAGCTGTACATGTTTTGGCTCCGGTACGACAGCAACTTTAAAATCGCCAGGTACTCCTGTCCATGTTT